>NC_035438.2:108822882-109147028 GCF_002127325.2 Helianthus annuus | reverse complement strand
TGTTGCTCGTGATCGGCTTGAGTCTTCGAATAAATGAGAATATCGTCGATGAATACAACAATGAACTTGTCTAAATAGGGTTTACAGACCCTATTCATTAAGTCCATAAAGATAGCTGGAGCATTTGTTAAGCCAAAAGGCATGACTGTGAACTCGTAGTGCCCATATCTCATGCGGAAAGCAGTTTTGGGAATATCTTCTTCGAGAACACGAAGTTGATGATACCCAGAACGCAGATCGATCTTAGAAAAAACATGAAGCACCTTGCAGCTGGTCAAAGAGATCATCAATTCGAGGTAGGGGATATCTATTCTTGATGGTAAGCTTATTAAGCTCACGATAATCGATACACATTCGAAAAGACCCATCTTTCTTTTTCACGAAGAGAACAGGAGCTCCCCAAGGTGAATAACTCGGACGGATGAATCCTTTATCAGATAACTCTTGAAGCTGTTTCGATAACTCTTGCATCTCTGATGGTGCAAGACGGTAAGGTGCTTTCGCAATCGGGTTGGCATTGGGTACAAGGTCGATATGAAACTCAACTTGACGAACTGGAGGCAAACTAGGCAGTTCATCAGGAAACACCTCTGGGTAATCCCGAACAATCGGAATATCCTGAATAATCTTACTCTTGTCTTTCTCCTCGGTGACATGTGCTAGAAGAGCAACATATCCTTTTCTCAAATAACTTTGGGCCTTTGTACACGACATAAGCTTCAAACCACCAGATGGCTTCTCACCACGTATCTCCAGAACATCGCCAGGCGGAAGAGGAATACGAACAATCTTATCGAAACAAACCACCTCAGCGTGGTGTTTGGTTAACCAATCCATTCCAACGATAATGTCGAAGCTCCCAAGTTGCATTGGCATGAGGTCAATAGGAAAAAGATGGTTATCAAGGTTCAACTGACAATCACGAATAACAGAATCGAGAACAAAAGGTTTACCAGTAGCAACTTCGACAGACAAGGGTTTCCTCAATTTAGTTCTAGGTATCGCAAGCAAAGGCTCAAAAGATAACGAATCAAAACTTTTATCGACACCAGAATCAAAAAGAATAGATGCGGGTCGATTGTTAACAAGAAACGTACCATTGACAACAAAGGTACCGTTGACAACGAGGTTGTCAGCCCTCGCCTTGTTTGCATTCAAGTTGTACGCTCGTCCATGGGCGGGATTCGCGTTCGCATTGACATTCGGATAAACAAGAAAGGTATTGAAAACATCGACAGAACACAAGGTAGGTGATCATTTGTTCGTTACCTCAAACAAACAAACGACACGCAGTGACTAATCAAAGTAAATGAATCAAAATAATGTATCGCGAAGACATGCTCGCCTATAAGTGAACACACACCCCAAGAGTTCCTAGGTAAGAGTGACTGGTCCGATTATGTGGATTTGTACGAACACTCTAGCCTTAGAGAGAAAACTCAGGGTACAGGCATTCACTCTTCCAGTTTGCACGTGTTCACATTATTTTAACCCAAACTTTGACGAGATTTTGAAAATTCAAAAGGCACTAAGCCAAATATGAATCAATCTGGAAGGGTTCAAAACCATAAAACAGAGGGTTCAAAACCTAGTAATCAATCATCCTAGAACGGATGATTAATTTTCGAAGCAGATTCGGATTTAGCATTCTCATTGTGGTTATCACCTAAGGGTAGGTGACAGTATTGTTTTAAAATCTAAACGCAAGAAACTTGCGTTAGGGTCCTAAAAGTTATAGTCTAGGTCAAAGCATTACTAATAACCTAATTCCCTATAACCATTGGCTCTGATACCAACTTTCTTCTGTCACACCCCGACCGCGTTAAAACAACAAAACCGCGGCGGAAACCTCGGGGAGTGTTGCAACAGAATTATTGTTTCACAACCATGGATACACAAAGAGTTTCGTTTTATTGAAAATATTAACATTACATTGTCTTGACACATAACAAACACGTTAAATATCGACTATCATTGTTATATGTCACTAAGGCCTTGTCCAGATCCTATGTGACGCATGCATCCTAGAAACCACATCAAGCAACAACACCTGAAACATATGTAAAAACTTAGTCAGCAAGGAAATGCTGGCGAGTACATAGGTTTTATAGGAGTGTCGGATTCATGGCTAGTTTAAATGTTGCAATACTTCATTTAAAAACTTTGTTTTGAAAAGAGTGTAATATTGCAACTTAATTAACCAACTCAAATCAAGCGGGTTATAGTTTATAAAATCTCGTAGCCATGATTCTTAACCCAAAAACATTTGTTTTAGTAAAGCAATTTGTAAAACATCTCGTATTAAATCGTTAATAAAATCTCGTTAATAAAACTCGTATTATTTCGAAAACCTCGTTTGTGTGATATCGTTCCAAAATCGTTTACCCAAGTGAACTAAATAACGCCACGGTATGTAATATGTTGAAAACACTTATATATAAGAAGTACCAGCGGCGTATCTACCATGTTTTCACCATACTACACCCGTCCCATTATCTAAACACTAGCCAAAAACCAATCGTTTACCCAAATTGTTTAACATCGTTTCCAAATTGTCTCCAAATTGTTCCCAAATCGTTTACTCGTTTAAATCGTCCTCGTTTTAATTGTGATAACTTATATATGGTCGTCTCGTTAATAACATTCAAACCTTCGTGACTCGATCACCTCGCTTCTCGCTTCTCGTATTAACAAACCACCAAAGGGTAAGTTAACAAACATCGGATTCAGTCGCTACCCACAACCCCCACACATAACCACGGGTGTAGTAAAGTAACGGGATTTGTCAGATCCTATGGTACCATAACCTAATACTGGTCGGCTTGATCAATGCTAATGAATGTCATTTGTTATGTAACTACAACCATCAAGTTTTGTTCACATTATTGAAATCGTTATTAGTTTAGTAAAATTCGTTTTAATCGTTTTTGAAATCATCGTTTAAACCTTGAAAACATTTCGTACATATGAGTCACCCCTAAACATTTAAAAACAGAAAAATAGGGGAACTATGTACTCACATGAAGTGCAAAGTATCCTTAATCAAGAGAACTCAAGCAAACTCAAGCAAACCAGAGAAATCAAGTAGCACCTAGTAATCGAACCACTAGTCAAACAATAGACGCCTAAATCGGACGATCGGACAGAATGAGGTCTTGTAAACCAAATGAGTGTTGGAACACATGTGATATGGTTTAACAAAGCCTACATCCTAAATTGAAACCTAACCTAAGTGCTTTCCACCCATCGCGACCTATTAAGGTAGCTTACGCTACTTTAACGCGTCGTGCGCGCAATGCGCGTTTGAGATGTCTAACTAGTCCTATGACAAGTATTATATGCCCATACATGTTTAATTATGTTACATAATCAGTTACGTGACAAAAGTTTAGGTTACATATGCTTAATTACCAATTATGTATGAAAAGGGTATTTTGGTAATTTACCAAAGGCATATAAACTACCTATCATGCGACTAATCAAACCTAAGTGACCATAAGGTATAACCTCGGAAGGTTATTCCCTACACTACTATGGTCACTAAACATGTTTGGTCGGATCCTAATGATCGACCAAACGGGTCGTGTTCGAAAGTCTAAGCGGGTGTTTAGTCCGCTTGACTTACGACTCTACACAAGCACTAATCTAAAAAGTGACGAGCTAAACATGTAGAAACATGTTTAGTTAAGTTAGAAAATAGGTTTGGTATCAAAGCAAACGGTTTTGATACCTAAAAGTAGCTTGGTTACAAAATACGCGAGAAAACGCATTCTGGCCGAAGCTACGACTCGTCACTGAGCCTAGATAACGTGGTAATCAGTAGGTATAGTTACTAGGGACTATAACCATCGTGATTACGCTGACGTTGTGAAGTTCAAACGAACTTCGCGTTGACCATAAACTGGTCAAAGCAGAAAGTCAAACGCAGTTTGACTTTAACGCTAAAACGAATGAAAAGAACGAAAGAACGCTTACAGAAGCTCCCCGCAAGATTTGATTCCGATTTTTCTCTCAGGTAGGAAGCATATACTTCCACTTAGAGAGCATAAATCAGATTTCAAATTGTGGGTTTTGAAGTGAAATGGATGGGGTATATATAGGATTTCTAGAACCGTTAAGATCGTTCGTCGAAAAACGTGCTTTGATCTAGACCTTACATGTGGGCACATGGTTTTCTAAAACCATGGGAGCCCCTAATGTGGACTATTTTCATTGAATACCAGCCCATGGGTTTGCAAAACCATGGGTGAAAACCATCAACACTTAAAAATGGACTAGGTTCATTGAATCTGCCAGAAATTTCAAAAATGGTCCCTACACTTGTAAAACTTGATTTTTTGGCACTTTTAAGCCCCGTTAACCCCATTTCAAGGATCTAAAATAAAGTTAAAGTATAGGGAACTTAAAATGTGCTCAAAAACATCTCTGATGTCGGTTCGTTTGGTCGTACGGTTGCGTTATTCGCTTAATTACGACGGAAGTCGTAACGAACGCAAAAACGATCCAAATTAAGCGACGAATGGAGTTTTATCATGCCAAACACTAAAATAAAATATTTTAATGCTTACATAAATTTTTGGATGTCCGGATGTATTCAGAACGTAAGTTATGCGTGAAAATGCAAACTTATGCACTTCTTGATGCTTTTAGTCCCTGAATGAGCATAAAGTTTATTTTAGCATACCGAACCCCTAAAAGCCTATTTCTAAGCTATGTAAAGGTTATTTAGGGTATGGTTAACTTATGATCAAGTTCCGGAGTGTTCGTTACTATACAAATCGGTATAGTTTCGCAGTTTGACACAAATAGTCCCTGCGATCGAACAAAGTTGATTTCAACACACCAAACCATCCAAAACTTATTTCTAAGTTATGTGGAGGTTATTTAAGGTATGTTAAGCCTATTTCACTATTCCGGAGTGTTTGTTGCATTAAACTGGTTATATTTACGCATTAGTGCGCGTATAACCTTCCAGAAAGCGATTTAGAGCTTGAAATTGGAATTGAATCGAATTGTAAAATCACTAACCACAAATACACAAAATAACACCAAAACACATATAATAATACCAAAGCACAATGTTTTATTAATAATCAACATTGTTTTACATCGTACATCGATTACAAAGCACAGTTGTCACATTAGTCATGACTATTCTTTCCTCCCTGATGAAGATGAGCTAGCAGCCTATATGTCAACTGCACCAAGTAGTTTCGCATCTACATCAAGTCAAGGTGAGGGGTCTGAGAGCGATGATGCTATGAAGAACAATAACAGGGAACATTTCAAAAAGCATAATTCACCTCCAAAGGGCAAAAATCAAACTTTTGTTAAAAAGATTAATTTTGTTCAAGGGAGTGATATGAAAAATGAAACCGCTGTTATTGAAAAAGAATCAAATGTAGAGTTTGCTAAAAATAAAAACAAAGAAATATCATTAAAGCAAACTGAACAAAATTCTTCCAAGGCATCATCACCATCTGATAAGGGATCTACCTCAGAGACTCCAGCAAAGAAGTCTTTGAAAAGGAGATCGTGCTTCCGGTGTCACTTAAAGGGACATGTAGCCAGCTGCTGTCCTAACAAAAATAGTGAAGCACAAATGAGTGACAAACAGAGAGGGAAATTACCAGTGAGGAGTGGTGATAGTGAGGAGAAAGGTTCAAATTCTCCAAAGAAATCTGCTCCTAAGCAACCACAGAATGTTGCTGTTGGCGTAGATAAGGCTGGACAGGAACTCCACAAGTTCCACGTTTTCAAAGAAATCAACAAAGATTTTAGCCTAGATCTCCACCAGGCAGATATCAGAGACCTAGAAGCAGTTCACCTAGAATGAACAACTTTAATTCTAATAATTTCAGAAGTCAATGTCAATATCAAAATCGATACCAAAATTATGGTGGTCGAACTTTTCATAACAATGGCTTTAGAAATTATAACAATAATGCTTCTTGGAATCAAAAATCAAGGTTTCAAAATCAAAACCTCCAAAGGTCAAATTGTCCAAATGTGTATAGGAACCCTCAGGACCAAAAACCTAGTGGAAATCAAAATCAAATTCCATCAACAGGTCTGAGATCCAAGACTCCAGTTAGGAGTAATGGATATTGGATGGATATTCAAATAGTTGGTGAATTTGGACGACCCAAGACCATTAAGGCTTGGGTCCCCCAATCTAACTAATTTCTTAGTTGGTGTGTACAGGAGCTGCTAAGGAGGATTATCAACTTATGTTGATAGTGGCTGCTCTAGGCACATGAAGGGGGGTGTGAGATTGTTGATATGTATATATATTTTAAATGATTTAATTTGAAGTTCAAAGTACTGAGTTGACACACAAGATAACCTGGTAGATCTTTATACTAAAGCATTTGACAGGGCTCGCTTTGAACACTTAGTCGAACTCAACGGGATGAGGAATCCTGAATAACTGGTTTTCATAAGAATTTTTGTAAATAGTTTACTGTTTTTCTTAAAAATCAAAAATAAAAAAAGTTGAAAAATCAAAAACATAAAAAAAAGAAAAATAAAAAATGAGTTATTACTGTGTGAAAAAGAAGAAATGATAGTACATCAGCAAGTTAGACTGTCACACTGAAATTAAACATAAATTGCTTAAGTGTGATAGCAGCTTCATTATACGATGTACCAGTAGGCGAAAAGCATGAACTAATCAACTTACCAATGTGATATAAACTTAAATGAACTGAATATGAGTGGGGAACACATTAGTGGTGTATGGTTTAATGACCTTAATTCTTGTGTTGATAGATTGCCAAAATCTGAAGTTTTGGGTCTTTATACTGTTGTTTCATCTAGGGATATCTTGGCTGTCTTTCTGTTTAGAACTAAAATTGTACATGACCCCAGGAAAGAAAGTCACTTGGAATTAGCTCATTTCTATTTGAATGCCTGTATGTTTTCCCGATACACACAATTTTTATCTGATTCTGAAATCTTCTCTGAAAAAAGTCGTGTACCTCCTCTGCTGCATCCAGATATATGCTGACCTAGAGGTGCTAGGCAACGACAGCTTCTGCTGCATCCAGATACATGCTGACCTAGCTGTACGTTGTCGCACTATAGATCTAATACACCCGAAAGAGGCCCTCTAGTGCCCAAAAAAAACCCAAGAAACCTATATCAAACTGAGAAAATCTCATTTGATCTGTATATTATACCATCTCTACTAAAGATCTATTCTGTTCTCTTCTCAACCTATTCCCAGTTAAGATTTCAGAACTCTGGATTGGACTTGTGAAATATGTGGTAGGGAAGATACTTGCATGATAGAGTGTGTTGTTTATATTTCCAGGATTTGATTAGTATTTATTTGGGTGTTCATTGTTAAGCAAACAAAACATGATAAAACAGATTATATGCAGAACTGGACACAGTCAGGATATCTTAAAGGATGACATCAGTATACTCACCTACTACGATGAATCTTTGTGCATACCTTGATCGCGGGGGTATATCCTGTTGTGGGACATGCTAATATTTCAGTGTTATAAAATTACCTTAACGTATCATACGGTAATGGTACTTGAAATGTTCATGCATTTTGTTTAAGAGGACAAACATACTGGTAATCGTCTTGAACTGTTTTTCACGAGAAATTAAATAAAGAATTATCTAATAGTGTGAAACAGTTTGATTGTGCTGATATGATCTTCTTACCAGTGATTCTCACAAAAATAGAGTGTTTATTGTTTTTGTTATTTACTTGCTTTCAGAAAAATATAAAAATCCAAAAATAGTGTCATTTTCTGTTATAATTCTTAACGTACGGAAAACTGTTATTCTTGGAGGAATTGTTACCGATAGGGGGAGACGGTGTTAGAAAGTGAGTTCAAAATTTTCAATCAGACAGGTACTTCTGTGTTGGACAAAAGTTTTGGGTGTTGGTGATAAATTGAAAATGCTTAATCTGTTATACAGTTTAACTGTCTCTTGAAAAATAATAATTTGTTTAACTTTGTTGAAAAATTCTTATGGTTTCTCGAGATGTTTGTTTTATAGTATACAGATTGAAGCAGTTTGTTGCTGAGAAGTTGCTGTGAAGTGTGAAGATGGGAGTTTGATTGGATGCATGGTAGAACCTCCTTTCTATATTGCAGACAAGATTGAAGAGTGTGAAGATTGCTGTGCAAATGCTAAACTGGAGTTTACTCAAGTGCTAACGTGTTGAAGATTTGGTGATTGGATGCATCAGCTTAGGGGGAGTCTGTTGCTGACAGAAGCTATTGAAGCTGAAGCTATCCAAAGACCAAAGACAGTGCAAAACTACGTGAAGATTGCAAGAAGACTGAAGACAAAGTTTAAGAAGACTGGAGACAAAGTTTTTATGAAGCTATTGTCAAGGGGGAGTTTGTTGGTGCACATTCTGTGACAACAGCTTAGATTTGGTCTTTGGATATCTTGTAATTAGTTAAACGATAAACGATTAGTGGGTTTAGCTTTGTATTAGTGAGATTATAGAGTTTGGGCTAAACTAAACCCATTTGGGTCAAAGGGAAGCGAATTGGGCTTGCCCATGTTGCAAACCCTAGCCCAAATAGCAAACCTTGTGTTATATAAACAAGGTTAGGCTTTAGGGTTTAGGTTAATCAGTTAATCAGCCAAAACAGTTGCTAGAGAGAATTCGTGAGAGCTTATACTGCTTGGACGAATTTGTGAGGGTTAGGGATCTTGATTGATTGTAATCAGTTTGATAGATAATCAATAAAGATCCGGATTGAAAATGATTTACTGTTTTTTGTTTCTACACGTTTTCTGCTAATTCTGATCAAGAGGATTCCGCACTCTTGATTGGAAAGACGATTCTGTGAAGATCCATACACATCAAGGGGACCTACAGTTGCTCTTTTTCAGCTTCTGAAGATTTTCCTGAAACAAACATAGTTTTTGGTTTATAAACTTTTTCATTTTTATGATTTTTCGGTTGATTAAATCCAAGACCTTTCTTTTTGACATTACCATTATGGTTAGGTTTCTTTTGGAAACTATAACCACAATTGTAACCCATTTTCTTGTTAATTCTTTGTTGATCTCTTGAAGTGTATTGTTTAGGTTTTCCAGAAAGATTTAAATCTTTTATTTCAGAAATGTTAATTTCTATGATTTTGAAAACCTTTTGAATCATTTCAACTTTTACACTTCTTATTGGAAAAATCTCATCAGAATATAATTTGTCAGAATCTTTCAAAGTATATGCTACTTTGACCGGTTCGTCATTCAAATTGCCCCCTCGCCTTCTTGTTATCCAAAAGCAAAAGTCGATTTGCCTTAAGCTTGGGCTGTAGTTCTTGTATTGGGCGAACCCGATTTTGATATCAAAAATTCCTTATCATAAACCCGTTTGTCCTTTTTGATTGTTGACTTTGACATATCGGACTCCGACTTTGACTCGGATTTGGACTCCAGTTTTGACTCCTCAATGTCATCTTTATCCAACACCTGATCGACCACACTTTTTATCAACTTTGACTCGTGATCAGTGTCGGACGATGTGAACGTGACATCAATATTTTCTAGCAAGTTATCTGATGGCCCAGACTCCCATTGTAAGTTAATTGCCTTTTTGACTCTTTCGGAATTTGGATTTCGAGGAGAATATCCATTTTCGACCGGGGGTGGACATCTATTGTAGACAACACTTGATTTCTTACCAGAAATTTCCACTTCATCATCTTTTTTTGTCTCGGACTTCTTTTCTTCCGAAGTCTTTTCTTCATCAAACGTCTTCAATCTTTCCATAACCGGATAAATCCTGTCAATAACAAAAGTAGAACATGAGTAACTTTTCAATAAATTGTTAACTCTTTCAGTTTCAATTCTTTGTGTTGCCAACTTCAATTCAAGCTCAGCACACTTCTCGGTGTAGTAGTCGACATTGTCAAGCTGTCTCATGTATGCTCCTTTGAGTGTATTCATTGCTACAGCTTGTTCACTACTTGACTCGTTATACTTGTTCATTTCTCTGTTCAGTGTATCATATGATTCTTTCAGCCTTTTTATGTTGTGGAGCAACTCGTTGTTTTGCTTGATCAAAGAATCACAATTCATACTCTTCTCAGGAACTTTGTCTGCTTCAGTATCAGCTTTGATCTCAAATTCTGGAACTTCTTTGACTGTCCTCACTTGAATTACTTCTGCTTCTTTTTTCTTCTTTTTCTCAGCTTCTGCTTTTCTCCTTTCCTCTTCTTCTTCATCTTCTTCAATTCTTCTCCATTTCTCCTCTTCTACTTCTCTAATTCTTCTGTATTTTTCTGCCCAATATACATCAGAAGCATTAGCAATAAAAGCTTTAGCAGTTAACATCTCTTTCTCCATAAATTCTTTATCTGGGCAAAAATTGTCCCAACTGAAACCTTCTGGCAATTTTTCATCATCTTGATCTGCCAAACACACTTTACTGTCCGTTGGAATGTATTTATCCCAGCTGAATCCACCATCCTTACCCTGATTAACCAAACACGCTCTCTTTGAATCTTGAATTTCTTTTCTACCATGTGCAGTTTGAGCCTGTTGTTGTTGATATGGCTGTTGTGTAACTTGATGATAAATCGCCTTTTTGTAGTAGTCATTGTTTCCGAAAGGATTTTGAGCTCCACTCGCTTCACGATTTGTGCATTCTCTTTTGAAATGCCCCTTTTCCCTGCAACGAAAACAAGTAACTTTAGACTTATCAAAACCTAAAGTTGAAACTAGTTAGCATTCTTGTTGAATGTATAACAGTCTGTGATTAGTGGTTGTTTTTCAATTTCTATAACGAACTAGTTAGCGTTCTTGAGACGATTTAACCTAGGGTTTCTTTTATGTTCTTTGCCGCCGCCTGTTCCTTGTTCGTTAATTCGTTCATGGGATAGGTTTGCTAGTATTAGGGTTTTCTGTTTTGTTCGTGAATTGTGCGTTCTTTGGGTTTCGAGTCTTGTAGGGTTTCTCGTGCATGGTTGTTTTCTTTTTGTTCTAAGGGAGAGTTGTCGTTTTCTGCATGGAGGCGTTTAAACCCACTGCTGAGGGTGCTATGGGAGATCGTAGTAAACCTCCCCTGCCGGTCAAGGGTTTAGCAAGTCGCATAGTTAATATTGATGGCAATCCGCTGCTTCCTCATCGTGGTACTGTTACCGAACCGAGAAAGATAAACATTATCGATGAACTTTCTAAGATTACTACTCCGGTTACTCTTGAAGCGGATCGTCAGAGTTGTGAATCTTCGGGTATTAAGAAAGACGGCCAAGAATGTTCGGGTAGTGGGAAAGACGGTCACGATGGTGTTATGGGGGAAAAGAATGAAAAGGGTAGTTTTCCTAAACCTAAATCTTATGCGGATTCTCTCCTTGCAAACAAGTCAGTAAAGCTGAATTTCAGGTCTCTCGCGAGTGAAAACTTGCATGAGGGATGTGATGTTTTTCTCCCAAGAGAATCTGTTCGTTTAGCTCGAGATAAGATGGCAAACACGCTTTATGGTTATTTCCTCGGGGATCGAGTTGCTTATCCTATTGTGGAGTACTTTGTGCGGAACAATTGGAAGAAGTATGGTATTCAAAAGTCGATGATGAATGATAACGGATTCTTTTTCTTCAAGTTCTCGGACGAAGCAGGTATGTTGAATGTGTTGAAGGATGGGCCATGGATTATTCGGTCTCAACCTTTATTTCTAAATGCTTGGAGCCCGTCTACTAAGCTGGAAAAAAAGGGTGTCAAACATGTGCAGATATGGGTAAAAATCCATGATGTCCCAATTGCTGCTTACACGGAGGATGGTCTAAGTTTAATTGTAACTACAATTGGATAGCCGAAAGCTTTCGATTCTTATACGTCAGCAATGTGCACGGATATGTGGGGCCGTAGCAGTTATGCGAGAGCGTTGATACAGGTGTCGGCTGATAAGCAATTAAGGGAGGAAATCAAGTTAGCCGTTCCTGATTTGGAGGGTGAGGGGTTTATAAAGGAATCGTTGTCGGTTGAATACGAATGGAACCCGTTGCGTTGTGCTCACTGTTGTGTGTTTGGTCATTCTGATGATAATTGCCCGTACCAACCTAAGATCCAGATTAAAGCCCATAATGCGTCTAAGAATGGCAAGAAACCGGTCGTGGATGACGAGGGGTATACGGGGGTTTATGGTAAGAAGGCCGCAAGGAAGTCTGGTTTTCCGATTAACAAGCCGAAGCCAAAATTTGAGTACCGGCCCGTCGCAGCTAAAAAAAGTCTAGATACGGGAGGGTCGAGTGCACCGAAGTTTCAAACGGCTAATCCGTTTGATATTCTTAATGATCCAAGCGTTAGTGAGGGCGGGGAGAGTAGCAAGTCTGGTGATGCTCGGGTTAATGTGGAGGATGAGGAGGTGGAGGAGGTTTATTCGGAGGTAGATGGTTACGATATGGATGGCTTTCTGAGGCAGGGTTCGTCTAAAAACGAGTATAAAAAAGGGGCAAGCACTCCTTCTTCGCTGGTTATTAATGGTTAATATCGCCTCTTGGAATATTAGGGGTTTGAACCACCCTATTAAGCAAGCTGAGGTTCGTCAAACTATCAAAGAGTTTAAGCTAAGTTTGTGTGCTGTTCTTGAAACTCACGTTGATCCGTGTAATCTTTCTAATATATGCAAGTCGGTGTTTCGTTCGTGGCATTGGTCTTCTAATGGGGCTCGGTGTAGTAAAGGTACTAGAATTATTGTGGGTTGGAATCCTTGTGTTTTTGATGTTATGGTTCTTTCGCAGACGGATCAGGTTATGCACTTGCAATTGTTTTTTAAACAGGAGAAAAAAATGATGTTTTGTTCTATTATCTATGCTGCGAATTATTATGTATTGCGTAGGGAATTATGGAGTCAACTTTCGTTACATAAAGTGTTGGTCCGTGACGATCCTTGGGTCATGCTTGGAGACTTTAATTCTGCTTTGTATCTTGAGGATAAATCTATGGGTTGTTCATCAATTTCGGCGAGCATGAGGGATTTTCAGGATTGTGTGGCTGGGTTAGAGATGATAGATGTGAACCGTTCGGGTCTCCACTTTACGTGGAGTCAAAAACCGAAGAAAGGAATTGGCTTAATGAAAAAAATCGATAGAATCATGGGTAATTCGCAGTTCATTTCTAAGTTTCCGAATGCTGTGGCATTATTTCATCCGGCTAGATTGTCGGACCACTGCTCGTGTGTGTTGAAAATTCAAGATCCGGCTAATCTAAAGCACAAGTCTTTCAAATTTGCCAACTTCTTGGTTCATAAGCCGGAGTTTTTAGACATTGTTAACCGAGGGTGGAATACGAGTATTAACGGTGTGTTTCAGTTTTCTGTTGTGAAGAAACTTAGATCGTTAAAGTCGCCTCTTCGTCTCTTATTGTTTCAGGAAGGAAATTTGCATAATAAAGTTCAAGACTTGCGGGTTAAATTGGAAGGAATTCAGCGTAGAATTGATAATGATCCGTCTTCGGTGGTGCTCCGTGAAGAGGAAATTAGTACCCGGCGGGATTATCAGGAGGCTCTTTTAGATGAAGAGCGTTTTTTGAAGCAAAAATCTAAAGTGGAGTGGTTGGCTGCTGGTGATATGAACTCCGCTTTCTTTCACTCGTCGCTTAAAGATAGACTTCATCATAGCCGTATCAATGTCATTCAAGATTCTAGTGGCAAGGTGTATGAGGATGACTTGGTCCACGCAGCGTTTGTTAAACACTATGAGAATTTTTTGGGAGGCACTCATAGCTCGTCCCTCATGCCTTCGCCAGATTTATTCACGAAGTCGTTGGATTCGGATGTAGCGTCTCATATGGTCCGTCAGGTAACTCCCGAGGAAGTAAAGAATGCCATGTTTTCGATTGGCTCTGATAAAGCTCCGGGCCCAGATGGTTTCACTGCGGGTTTTTTTAAGGGAGCTTGGCCGATTGTGGGTAGTGAAGTGACAAAGGCTGTGATTGATTTTTTCAATACAGGTAAGCTTCTCCGGGAATTAAACCACACGCTTATCGTTCTTCTTCCTAAGTCCTCCTCCCCGTCATTGGTTACTGATTATCGGCCCATTGCTTGTTGCAATGTCTTTTATAAATGTATCAGCAAGATAGTAGCGGATAGAATTAAAGTGGTTCTGGATGACATTGTTAGCATTAACCAATCGGCCTTCGTGCCTGGTTGTAGAATCTCGGATAATATTATGTTAACTCAAGAATTGATGCATAACTATCATCGTAACGTCGGCCCTCCTAAATGTGCTTTCAAAGTTGATATTCAAAAGGCGTATGACACGGTTGATTGGAAGTTTCTCAAAAGCAGTTTGATTGGTTTCGGTTTTCATCACACTATGGTTCACTGGATTATGCTTTGTGTCTCCACTACCACGTTCTCTATTTGTGTTAACGGGGAGGTTCATGGGTATTTTAAGGGTAGGCGTGGATTAAGACAGGGTGATCCGGTCTCTCCTTACTTATTCACTCTTGTCATGGAGGTTTTAACGGCCATCTTACATCATGCGGTAAGGATAGATTCTTCTTTCAATTTCCATAACAAGTGTGAACGGCAACAAATCATAAACCTATGTTTCGCGGATGACTTGTTTATTTTCTCGAAAGGTGAGATTGCTTCGGCTAGATGCATAATGAAGTCGCTTGACTCGTTTTCTAAAATGTCTGGTTTGTTTCCTAGTGTTCAAAAGAGTACAGTTTATTTTTCCAATGTGCCATCTTATGTGAAGACTGCCATTTTGAACCTTATGCCTTTTAAGGAAGGATCTTTACCGGTAAAATACTTGGGTGTGCCCCTCATATCCTCACGGCTTCTGTACAAGGATTGTCAAATATTGGTGGAGAAATTGGATAAACGGATCATGCATTGGAGGAATAAGTTACTCTCTTTTGCGGGGAGGTTGCAACTTATCATCTCGGTTTTGTCTTCTCTCCATATTTACTGGTCGTCTGTTTTTCTGTTGCCAAACCGCGTTATCGTTAATTTGGAGGCTAAGATGAGAAATTTTTTATGGTCCCAAGATAGTGCGTTCCAGAAAGGTCGTGCTAAAGTCTCATGGAAAACGGTTTGTGTTCCTAAGTATGAGGGTGGGTTGGGGATTCGTCGGATAGGTGACGTAAATACTGCTCTTATGGCTTCGCATATTTGGAGTATCCTTATAAACCGCCGATCCTTGTGGGTTGAATGGGTTCATGCGTACAGGTTAAGGGACAAAAGCTTTTGGGCTTGCAAGGTTCCGTCTACTTGTTGTTGGTCTTGGAGGAAATTGCTTCAGCTTCGTCCTGTTGTGAGAAGCTTCATATGGTCCGATATTGGTAATGGCGTTATCACCTCTGCTTTGTTCGATACCTAGAGCGAATTAGGCCCTCTCGGGCAGTTTATTTCTCCTCGGCTCATTTCTAATGCGGGGTTTGATATGTCTTCTAAAGTATCTAATGTTTATGCTAATAATTTATGGAGATGGCCAGATGCGTGGAGGGACCTTTTCCCGGTGCTAAATCAGCTTGATCGCTTGGTTTTGGATCCGAACAAGCCTGATAAATTTAAGTGGCGCTATGGAGATGAGATGCATGATTTTTCTTCTTTTCGTGCTTGGGATTCGGTGAGGCACCAGGAAGAGCAGGTAAATTGGTCTAGTATTGTGTGGTTTTCGTAGTGCATACCTCGTCATGCTTTTCTAATGTGGCTTATAATGAGACAGAAGTTGCTTACTCAAGATAAAATTTTGAGCTGGGATATATCGCGAAGAAAGAACATGAACGTGCTATGTTGTCTTTTATGTTACGCGAACCACGACTCTCATGATCACCTTTTCTTTGAATGTGAGTTTTCTTCTCAAGTGTGGGTTATGGTTCGGCATAAGGTGGGCATGGATTTGGTTCCGTCAAAGTGGAATGATATTGTTATGTGGTTGCGTGATCGTGCCAGGTCGAAATCCGTTAATGACTATGTTGCAAGACTGTTAGTGGCGGCTAGTGCTTACTTCATTTGGCAGGAGCGTAATGCTAGATTGTTCAAGAATCAATTGCGTCCTCCGGAAGCTGTTCGTGATCTTATTACTCAACAAGTGCGGTATAAACTTATGGGAGCGAAGCTGAAGGACTGTGCTAATGTTCGAAGGGTCCTCGGGATATGGGAGATAAAGGATTCCGAAATGCTTTATGATGGCAGCTGATTAGGTTTTGTTTTGCGCTAGGTTGTCTAGTCATTGGTTGTCTAGTGGTGTTCTGTTTATCGGTTGTTTTGGTTTTGGTTTGTTTTGTTTTTCTGGTTTTTACCGTCATAGGGCATGTCCTATGATGGAACTAGTGTAGGCTTTCTACACTTCTTGTGTTTTTTGGTTGTGAATATATAAAATCACCGGGGTAACCCTTTACCCAAAAAAAAAACATGTGCCTCGCGAAAATCATCTCTGCCTGTAATTTGTTTGAACTTTTCAGCCCGTCTCAACACACTAGCCATACACCATTTTATATCCATTAGTTCCATCTCCTCAGCATCAATTTGATCGTAATCCTCCTTCGTGAGCATTGGATTCCCGATCCTCCCGACAACTAAACCTCCATAGGATTCAAGCACCGTCACCAACAAAGACATGTGACTTTTAGCAACTTCCTCAGTATAATTCTGATCATTTTCAAGCTTTAAAGCAATGTTGCATTGAAGAACTTTGCCACTCTTTGTTGTAGAGAACTGTGGATCATATGTTGGAAATGAAGAAAATCGTGTTGTGCTGCTTGATCCCTGAGATGAATTTTCAGAAGAACCTTTAGCGTTAAAAGCAGTTTCAACCTTTGGAGAAAAATTTGTCTTCTCACTAACACCATTTTTGAAATACAAACCGATATCTTGTTCTCCATCATAGTTCTTCATCCTAGCAATCTTTCTCTGCTCCATCTCTTGAGCTTCAAGATGTTTGATGAACTCACCTAATGTTAACTTTTTATATTCCTTTCTGTTGTTTCTCAGCATCATCAGATAAGTTCCCCAAATATCATGTGGTAACGCATCTGCTAGTTTCTCAATCATCTCATCTGTATCCTTTTTTTATGCCTAATTTCGTCATATTTCTCACCAAGTTACAATATCTTTCAATGATCTGCTTAGTGTTTTCTGATTTCAAACCCTGAAATAAATAAAATTCTTTCTTCATAAGTGACATCTTGTTCTTGAACATATCATCACTTCCCAGAAATTTTGCTTCCAATTCATTCCAGATCGAATAAGCACTTCCATCATGTTGAAGCAGAATCAAAATGTCCTCTTTAATCGCTTGCTGTAACAGACTCACCATTAATTTCTCATCTCTATACTTCTTTTTCTCATTAGCACTCATTTCTCTGATTGGCGTTAACTGATTACCGTTCTTTGTTGGCCTTTCATATGGTATTTCAGTATGTTCCCAAGCATCCAAATGATAAGCTTCAACCCAGTTACCAAACCGTTCGGACCAACCATTATAATCATCAATATCCAAAAGCTTAGGCGATTTTTGTGAAGTTCCCGTTTCATTTTCAAGCAATGCACTCTGAGTAATGTTCATTGGACCAGCAAAGGCATTATGAAACTCGTTCTCCATGATTCAATTTTCAAAAGTTCACAAATTTCCAATTTCAAGCGGAATACCAAGAACACTTTCAAGCGAAACCTTCTTTTGAAGCGGAATCAACAAAGTAAGTTCAAGCGGAATCAATCCTTTAAGCGAAGTCGGGTTGATTCAAGCGGAATCAAACACAGTCTCAAGCGGAACCTCTTTTTTGAGCGGAATTAAACCAAACTTTCAAGCGGAATCTCGAATTCCAAGCGAAATCAGTGTATTTGAGCGAAATCACACCACCTTTTCAAGCGAAATAAGAATCAATTCCAAGCGGAATCACAATGACGTCATTATATCGAATCAAATTTCAAGCGGAATAGCAAAAATCTTAAGTTTTAATTCTATTTTAATTGTGAAACTTTCAAGGATTTATCAAAACATGATCGCGAATGATCTGTGAAAAATTGAGCCACATTTACCGTAAAAAATTTTCGATTTTGAAGAAGAAGGTGTAGAAAAACAGAAAATACAACTGAAATGGCAAGAACTCTTCCTCCTGTGCTCTGATACCACTTGTAGGATCGTTTTCAGACCCAAACGAGTCGATCAGAAGAGTAATTCACCAAAACAAGAGGCGGAAACAAGAGGCGGAAACAAGTGTTTCGGTGTTATTTCAGCCGTATTCACTTTAAACTGTTGTATTATTGATAAAAAATGCCTTTTACAATCACGACAACACTTTGGCAGCACTACGTGGCAAACCGGAAGACTTCGTTCCTGATTTTGCTCCAAGTTACCTATGTATAGGCATCTTATTCCGCTTGAACATGACATGTTCGGTTCAAGCGGAATCACTACATAACCACTCAAGCGAAATCAGACTTTAACACACTCGAGCGGAAACAGAATGATATGTGGTTTCGCTTGAAATGACAAGATGTCATTTCAAGCGGAATCACTCCTAAAACTCATTTTCATGGATTCCGAGCCCTAAACTAGCTATTTCTATACAAGACTCGATACAAGACGAAGTCGACAGACGAATGCACCAACAGTGATGCTCGGTTTACCTCGCGATTGTGGGAAACGTTTCAAGCTGCTCTTGGTACTATGCTTAACTTGAGTACCGCATTCCATCCTCAAACCGACGGCCAGACTGAGAGATCGATTCACACTCTTGAAGACATGCTCCGTTCGTGTGTCATAGACTTCGGTGGTAATTGGGACAAATACCTGCCGTTAGTCGAATTCTCGTATAACAACAGTTATCATACCAGCATCCAAATGGAACCATTCGAGGCTTTATATGGAAGAAGATGTCGATCGCCTATTGTATGGCACGAGATCGGTTACTCGCAATTAACCGGTCCTGAGCTATTGCAAGAAACGACTGACAAAGTCCTACAAATTCGAGAGAACTTGTTGAAAGCTCGAAGTAGACAGAAAAGTTATGCCGATAGACGACGCAAGCCCCTTGAATTTGACGTTGGCGACTACGTACTCCTAAAGGTATCACCTTGGAAGGGTGTGGTCAGATTCGGCAAGAAAGGGAAACTAGCGCCTCGATTGTTGGACCTTTTAAGATTCTGGAAACGATCGGAAAAGCAGCCTACAAACTCGAACTACCGGAGGAACTTAGTAACATCCACCTGACTTTCCATGTGTCAAACCTCCGAAAGTGCCTGGCTGAGCATGACTTAATTGTACCTCTCGACGACCTCCAAATAAACGAAACACTGCACTTCGTGGAGAAGCCTGTTGAAATCATGGATCGCCAAACCAAACAGTTCAGACGCTCGCGCATTTCTATTGTGAAAGTCTGATGGGAAATCAAATGAGGCACAGAGTTCACTTGGGAACTCGAAAGCGACATGAAGGCAAGGTACCAACAGTTGTTTGAAGGAACTTGTTCTAGAGAGTGAAAGTCTAGAAAGAGAAAGTTCTCCAAGTAGATTCACGGTGTTGTGCAACTTCCAGCTTAATTTCGGGACGAAATTCCCTAAACAAGGGGAGGCTGTAACACCTCGTGTTTCGAAAGTCAAAGTCAAAGTCAAGATTGAAGTCAAAGGAAGAAAAGATCGCTAATTGCGATCTGTCACTCCTTGCTCAATCCCTGTTTTGACTTCTTTGACTGTAGTTAGCCTATTTTGAGTTTTTACGTTAGTTGTATTATGTGGAGTAACTAGTTAAAATCGAAGTAATCGAATTGTTTATCGCTACGAATCGCTTTACGATTGTGAATAATAGGAAGTAACAATGCGATAAAGTTAATTAAACGCAAATCGAATTCATCTGATCAACATCGCGCTCGCAAACTCGAATATACGCATTTTGGGTTACTGTTTTACGTGTGTGTGTGTGCCTTATGTGTTACTTGTGCATGTTTAATTTACGCTATGTGTGTGATAATCAATCGAATCGCAATCGAAACTCAATTGCAATCAAACTCAATCGAAATCAAATCATGATAATTAGTGGAAAAAGGATAGTGCTCGATATGAGTGATTGGGATTAAAAAGTAATTTGAATAGGAAACTCTATCGCATTCGCATCAATCGCAATCGAAATCGAAATATCAAAAATCGTCGCACCGAACACTTGAATCAGGCTACCAGCCGGTCGAACGAACTGCTGTCCGATCGGACAGGCTGTCCGATCGAGCTGCCTGGCCGATCGGCCAGCACTTTCCTCATTTGGAAGCTTATAAATACCATTGTCATTGTCATCATTACCACTTTTGGAAATCCTCTGACCGACCAGCTCGTGTTCTTCACCTTTTCTCAGATTTCTCACGATTCCGGTAAGATCTCATCCTAAATCTTGTACTTTCTTGATCTACACGCGCTCCTACACTTTTCTATCTTATAAATCTTAACTTTTAACCATGAAATCACCAAGATTCAAGGTGTTCTAGGATGACGTCATCATGTGTTCTTGAAGAACCTCATGTTTTGACCTCAATCCACCAAGAACAACTTATATCTAACCGATTTCCACATAAACAAACAAAGATCTCTAGTAGATCTAAACATTTTCACCAAAGAAAGGAATGAAAGATGGTTTTCTAACTTTCTTTCAACTCTTTTACACTCAATGCACTCAAAACCGGTGGAATCGGACCTTGTGTCAACACACTACTCATTCTTGTGATTGTGTGGCTCAAGATCTGTATTCTAGCCATGAGGTTACCGATTTCGGGTTAAACATGGAACACCGTCACAAAAAGTTAACCGACCGGATTTGGGTGATTCCTGTCCGAACAGGAGAACTAAGTATTGACAACTTTCCGATTGTTTGACTCGTTATCAAAAAGCCTCGATAAAACGATAAACAATCAAAACGACCAAGTGTTAGACGAGCAGGCCGACCAGGATAAGGCACTGTCCGATCGGATTGTTGTCCGAACAGATAGCCAGCCGAACGGACAGACAGCCGAACGACGGGCCGGCCGATCGGCTAGCACATGGGTCCCACACTTAATCAACCTATTTGAAGTTGAGTATTGAACGAACTGCTGTCCGATCGGACTACCATTCGATCGGATTACTCTTCGGATCATGAGATACTTGACTTTAAATACTTAATCGATTTTTCAACATTTTCAATGCACGTGAAATGCCACCCGATCAAACTAATGTCCGATTGAGTGACCTCTTGCTGAGGACGTGTTCTTCACTGAAGTACCAGCCGATCGGGTTGCCGGCTGAATTAACGACCGTCTGATCGACCGACCTGGAAGGTAAAGATACATCAATATTTTCAAATATTACAACGAAAACTTCAAAAGTCAACCATCATACACAAACACATCCTACTCAAAGGAAGAAACAATCCACTCGAACAACCATCCGATCGGACTTCCGTCCGACCGGACAAGTGTCCTAACGGACTGTCAACTGCACGGTCAGCCGTCCGATCCATCGACACTTGTTTCTGTTTTACGCATTGCTTATCGTTATACTATCGAACTGTTCAGGCTAACCTTACTCTCAAGCGCTCCCTTCAATCCATCAACCGCTATGAGTATACTCGATCCCTTTATGCTTTATGCACTTTTGGGTGTTACATACGTTACTTATACTAAAACACATCGAACACACTACGCAATACTTTTAAACGCTAACCGTTACCGCATGTTATACGTGACTTAATGAATGCTTGTTTGTTATGTTTACACATGGAATGATGTCTACCTGCCTTAACGACGATAGTACTATAGTTTGGACTCAGCACCCGCTCATGCGGGGGTTGTTAAGGACAATTATTTGCATGGATCACAGTGGTGATCATGTATTACGAACTGCCTCGGGCAGTCAACCCGCAGTCATTGGTATCGATAGATCCGTGTCGATAATTAACATGCTTTGTTTTCCTCTGTGTACGTGCTGGTTATGCGTAAACTATTTCGCACTCTATATGCTATTATCAAACTTGTATACTCGCCTTTACACTATGTGTATTGACTTTTATTTTAACGTATGTGACAGGTATTTAGGGTGCTTATCTACTAGGGAAGCGAGGTTAGAATAAAGCTCTATAGTCCAACAAATAGTTGTCTGTTGTAATTGAATCAAGGGTCTCTAGAAGCAGATAAACAATTGCTATATTTAAATCTGAGTTGTCGGAACATAATTAATTGCCTAGATTTGGTCTGTAATAATTTTCTTACTGTTTGAGACATGGTATGGGACGTGTTATTTTAAATTGAATAGTAATGATAATTGTTATGGAAACTTCTGGACAATCTGTTTCGCTCAGTGCCACGCCCCGATGATTCCGCCATCGGTTGGGGTGTGACAATCTGTCTGCGGATGAAAAGCAGTACTCAGATTCAACTGAGAACCAAAGGCTTCTTGGAAGGATTGCCAAATCCTTGACATGAATCTTCCGTCTCTATCAGATATAATCGAGATAGGCACTCCATGTCGTGCAACTATCTCTCTGAGGTACAGCTCAGCAAGCTTACTAGTGTTATCCTTTTCCCTGATCGGCAGAAAGTGTGCAGATTTTGTCAGACGGTCTACGATTACCCAAATCATATCATGACCTCTGGGTGTCTTTGGTAACTTCATTATAAAATCCATTGAAATATGATCCCATTTCCACATGGGTATTTCGGGTTGTTGCAGAAGACCTGAAGGCTTCTGATACTCGGCTTTTACCTTGGCACAAGTCAAACATTTGCCAACATATGTTGCAACATCACCTTTCAATCTCGGCCACCAGTAGAAATCCTTTAAATCTTGGTACATCTTATCCGATCATGGATGGATCGAGTACCTTGACTTGTGAGCTTCATCGAAAATTACTTCTCTAAGACCACAAAAAAAAGGGAACCCAAATTCTTCCTATGAAACACAACGTTCCTTCCTTATTGGGTATCAACTTCTTCTCCATCCCACGGAGATATTCATCCTCAAGATTCTCCTTCTTAAGAGCTTCTCTCTGCGCAGGACGATTGCGCAATGAGAGGTCCGTTTGTATGATCATTTCCAAAGCCCTAACCCTTATGGGCTTAATCCTTTCTTTTCGACTCAAGGCGTCCGCTACCACGTTCGCCTTTCCTAGGTGGTACTTGATTTCGCAATCATAATCATTTAAAAACTCAACCCATCATCGTTGTCTCATATTAAGCTCTTTCTGATTGAATATATGCTATAAGCTCTTGTGATCTGTAAAGATCGTGCATCGGGTGCCATACAAATAATGTCGCCAGGTCTTTAATGCAAACACCACTGTGCCTAATTCCAAATCATGCGTGGTGTAATTCTTCTCATGAACCTTTAGCTGGCGCGAAGCGTAAGCGATAACCTTCTGTCGCTGCATCAGTACACATCCTAATCCCTGACGCGAGGCGTCACAATATACCATGAAGTCGTCGGTGCCTTCGGGTAGGGATAAAATCGGTGCATCGCAAAGCTTGTTTTTCAGTAACTGAAAAGCTTCCTCTTGTTTATCTCCCCATTTGTACTTCTTATCCTTTTGAGTAAGGGAGGTAAGCGGTTGAGCGATTTTCGAAAAATCTTCAATGAATCTGCGATAATACCCTGCCAAACCTAGGAACTAATGGATCTCGGTTGGCATCTTCGGAGTCTCCCAATTCTTGATCGCCTCGATATTTGTAGGGTCCACGTGAATTCCATCTTCGTTTACCACCTGACCAAGGAACTGAACCTCGCGCAACCAGAATTCGCACTTCGAGAACTTTGCGTACAGTTTCTCTTTCTTGAGCAAATCTAAAATAGCTCTTAGGTGTTGTTCGTGCTCTTCCTTTGTTCTTGAGTATATCAAAATATCGTCGATAAACACAATCAAAAATTTATTGAGTTATGGCTTGCAGACTCTATTCATCAAATCCATAAATACTGCTGGCGCGTTTGTTAAACCAAACGGCATTACCAAAAACTCGTAATGTCTATATCGAGTCCTAAAGGCAGTCTTTGGAATGCTCTCCTCTTGAATTCTCAATTGGTGATAACCTGATCGAAGATCGATCTTGGAGTAGAAACTCGAACCTTGTAGTTGATCGAACAGGTCATCAATCCTTGGCAAAGGATACCGATTCTTAATGGTCAACTTGTTTAGCTCTCGGTAGTCGATACACATGCAGAAACTACCGTCTTTCTTCTTGACAAACAAAACTGGAGCTCCCCGAGGCGAGAAGCTTGGTCTGATAAATCCCTTGTCCAAAAGCTCCTGAAGTTGTGTCGACAACTCTTGCATTTCTGAGGGTGCAAGTTGATAAGGTGCCTTAGCTACAGGCGCGACGCTTGGAACTAAGCAATGTGAAACTCGACTTGTCTTTGCGGCGATCCTGGCAAGTCTTCGGGGAAGACTTCAGGATATTCCTTCACAACTAGGATGTCTTCTAGCTTCGGCTCAGCGGCTTCTTTGTCCACAATGTGTGCCAAGAAGGCAACACAACCTTTCTGCAAACATCTTCGGGCTTTCAAACAACTGATGATCCTTTGAGGCGTATCATGTTTCTCTCCATGCACCGCAATTGTCTCTCCATTCGCCATCGGAATGCGAATGATCTTCTCGTGACATACGATCTCCGCTCGGTTACTTGACAACCAATCCATTCCAACTACCACGTCAAAGCTTCCCAACTCGATTGGCAGAAGATCAAGCGTAAACTCGTGCTCCCTGAGTTCTATCACGCAACCTCTAATGACTTCATTCGTTTCTACTAGCTTTCCATTAGCTAGCTCTATCGAGTACGGAATATCTAGCTTACTAGCTACCAACCCAGGTATATTCTTAAATTATAGGGATACAAAACTATAATCGGCACCAATATCAAACAGTACAAACGCAAAGCATTGTTGATAGGGAACGTACCAGTGACTACGTTCGGATCTTGGCGAGCTTCCCTAGCTCCGATGTTGAAAACCCTTCCCTGAGCTTGGTTGATCTTTGGGCATTCTCTCTTGAAATGCCCCACATCTCTACAGTTAAAGCAACCTGGTCCCCGACCATTTCCATTTCCATTACCACCCTGGTTGTTGTTTGCTCCACCGTTTCCACTACCAGCTTGATTTCCAAAACCACCACGATTTCCATTACCGCCATTTCCTCCTTGATTGCGGTTTCCATACCCATTACCACCACGGTTATTGTTTCCATTCCCATTGCCATAACCTTTCTGACCACCATTACCACGACCAGTACCGGCCCAACACGTCTCCTTCGAATGACTAACCCTTCCACAAGACTCATATTTCCTAACTCTGCACTGGCCGACATGATGGTACTGGCACACATCACATCTGGGCAGAGTGCCCATATATCCTTTTCCTTTGTTTTCAACACCAGTCTTGACTTCGGCTGGTGGGTTCACATCCTTCTTCTTGTTAGCGCTGTTGGTACCTTTCTTGAAATTTGAGAACTTCCTTTTGTTCTCACCTGACGACTCAACGTGAGTCTCCTTCTTCTTTTGGTCAGAAATCGAGAACTTGTTCAACCTGATTGCTTCTTCGTTTAGTACCACACTCAGATCAATAGCCTCAGTGATCGTTGCAGGCTTCGATGTCGTCACCATACTCATGATTTGGGGCGCCAATCCCCAAATAAAACGCTCGATGCGTTTGAACTCCAGACCAACCATGTAAGGAACGACGCGAGATAAGTCGTGAAATCTCTACACGTATTCAGCAACCTTTGGACCATCTATCTTGAGGATCTAGAATTCAGTTTCCAACTTCTGTATCTCGGCCCTTGAATAGTACTTTTTGCGCATAAGTTCCTTCATTTCATCCCATGTCATGGCATATGCAGCCTCTTCTCCCAAGGTTTGAACTTGGAGATTCCACCATGATAGAGCGCCGTCTAGAAAAAGTCCCGAGATGTAGGTGACCTGGTGCTCCGGCGCACACTTGCTCATTCTTAGCACAGAATCGGTCTTTTCCGCCCATCTGATGAAAGGTACAGCACCCCCGGTGCCGTCGAAATTCAGAGGCTTACAGTCTAGGAACTGCTTATAGGTACAACCTGTACAAGCAACATCATTCACAGAAAGCATTAGCGAACGCACATGGAATATCCAAATGTAACGTAATGTGTCTTTAGTGACTTAAACATTACCATGAGGTGGGTTGTTTCCTGAGGTACCCCCGCTATGTTCAGAGCATAGGGCCTCGTGCTGTGCTATCGCTTGTGAAATCCGTTCTTGTAGTTCAGCCTCTGTCGTGGGCAATCGAGTTTCTCTTCGTGGAGGCATCTTCTATAAGAAGATTGTATAGGTCAGGTCTTATGCATATAAGTATGTAGTACGTGTATGTAATAAAATTTTTCAATGCAAGTAAACACATGTCATCTCAATCATAACACAAACAAGTAATTCAACAATGTATATAATGAGAATATTGCGATTGAGCTTTCATATATCATCGACCACAAATACAGTTTTACATGTTCTACAATGTACCATACATCAAAAGGGACTACAGGGTCACATCACCCTTGTCCAAAATGTCAATCAATCTACAATAATCATAAATCAAAAAGTGGTCTTCAAAAGGCTGTGCAAGCTGGGCTCAATAGCGAAACTCTCATCAAAAGTAAGCGACCTGCATAAAACCAAAAACCGGTTATGCTGATGGTGGGGGAGGTGGAGGAACGAAAAGCAAACTGCGCACATGTGCTAACTCATCCTCAAGAGCATAAACGAGACACAACAGATAACTAATCTGCTGCTCCATGGTAAGAAATCGGACGTCAAAATCTGGGTATGGCAGAAGAGGAGCAGGTGGAGTCGCGAAATGTGACTGACAAGAACAAGGTGGAGGATGGGGAATCCTCTCTAGCTCCATGACTCTACGACACAAAATCTGCTACTGAAGCTGCAAAGACAGGAGTAAATCATCTCTCGTGTAACCAGTGTAATGTGAAGGATGGTATGGATCAGAAACTGGCATAGTGTTTGGCGAAAACCATATGAGTGGCTCGCCTGATAGTGCAGAAGCAAAATGAGTAGCAGGTGTAAACTGTGGCATGAAGGGAAAAGCTGCTAACACGGGTGGAACATGGCTAGGCTGCTGGCTGGACGGACCTTCCCCTGGACGGGTTGGAGGGATATCCTGTAAGAATGTGATCGGCAAGTCTGTGCGGTGTATATCAGACACATGTGGGTGAAACGGGGCAACATCAACAGGTGCATGAGTAGGTGCAGGTGGGGGAGTAACAGGCTCAACAAAAGGAGGCATGTCATCATTATCCTCTATCCACCTATTGCTGGTGAATGCATAACGGGGATCTATCTGATCAGCAAAAGAAGCATGGTCAGCGGGTGTAGGTATAGGGTCCAGTAAAAGTGGTGCAACAATAGGTATGCCAACTGGTACAGGGTCATGCTCAGGCAGAGGATCATGAGCAGGTATAGGCTTGGGTGCAAGCATAGGCTTAGGGTTAGCTGGTGGCAGCTCAAGATCAGCAGGTATCGGCTCGAGATCAGCATGTGCATCAAAAGGCTGATCGTCGGGAACAAAGTCAAGCTCATGTCCAGGCTCATCATCAAACTCAAAGTCTTGTGGAGGAATAGGTGTGGCAGACATAGCCGTGTCAGAATCAGAATCAGTGGGGTAACGCTGCAATCCCAGTGCATGTAAAGTAGTGGATGACACAGACTCGAAAGAATCAGGACCAGAATGATCAGATGAAATCTCAATGATAGGAATCTCAATAAGTGGAACAATAACAACATCATCGACTGGAGCTCCATTACCCTGGGCATCCTCAGGGGGACCCTCAATAAAAAGATCGACATCATCATCAGACATGGCATCAAAAGGCAAATCCTCGAAAGGAAAAGCTGCAAGAGGTATGCAAGGGACGAGGATCGGGACCACGGCATGCTCATCATCGGGATGTCCGAGGATGATAAGATCCTGGTCAGGAATAGGAATAAGAAATGGATCCTCGTCGGGTAAACCATCAGCATGCAGTATATCATCGCCAAAATCAGGTAAAGCAAAAGGCTAGAAATCATCGTCGTCATCACTCTCAATGTCAGAGGTGAAAATCTCAGGGTCTAGGACAATCTCATCGTCTGAAACTATGGCCATGGGGTCAACTGTCTCTGACAGTCCACTCTCAGATGAGGACATGGTGTCTGTAATCAAAACAATCACAACATATGCACATATATCAACACTCATCAAATAAGCATGTAAGTAGTAATAATGTAATCATGTATTCATCCTAGTCTTCCCAGACTATCCCACCCAGCCTCTCAGACTAAACCTCCCAGGTTCTTAAACCGAACTACCCAGCCTCTCAGACTGAACCTTGTTGGATCGACGTATGACCCTAAACAGTCAATCTGAGTAGTTCATCATCAAATACAAAGGTAGAATCAATGTAAATGATGTCAAACAGCTTGTTTTTCCTTTAATTTTCCTCTTGTATTGATTTCCTGAGCTTTTACAATTTAGATAACAATCCGGCAGCACCTCGGCTCTCAAACACTAATTCCGTGCGAAATGAACATGCAAGACCAATATTTATAGACGGTTAATTCCGCATGAAAACAACTCAAGCGGAATTATGAGTTCATGCGGAATTAGTTAATTTCGTGCGGAATTACTAATTTCGCTTGTAACCTTAATTCCGTTTGAAATGACATATGATCATTTCATGCGGAATTACCCCACTATACTGTTTTCTCGTTTTTCGTGCCCTGATCTATTTAGTACATTACAAGACTCAACAAAGACGAAGTTAACAGACATCAGTGCATCAACAAACTCGCCCTTGGATGTTGACGAAGTCTTTAGCATCCTGTCTTCAGTCTTTAGTCTTGATCTTTCATTCTCTGCCTTGAATTATCTTGAACTTGTAAAGCATACTTCAATCTTCTATCTTCAAACTTTAATCTTCTATCTCCCCCCTTTGAATGTTGATCCAGAACTCTGACTCACCCTTTCGCAGACTCCCCCTCTCGATAAGCTGGGACTTGAATTCTTGTTCAAACTTTAATATTCTCTGTGCGATGGGGATTTCACTCTTGTTTCCTGTTTCTCAAACAACTAACATTACAATCTTTCACACTTAAACTTCTATTAACTGTTCATCAGTTTCAAAAAAATCCACTTAAGTATTCAGGTCCAAGTTAATGACCCTGATTACTCAATTTATCTACCAAGTCCAACTTAATGACCTTGGTTGATCTGTGACAAAACAAATTGATTTTTGTTGAACATTTTCAAGTTTTCTGAAATTTTACAAGTTTCAAATTAATGAACTTGTTTTAACTTTCCAATTTCTCAATAATCATGTTAAGCTCCTAACTCATCATCCAACTTAGAATCTTTCTGCATCTGCTTCTACATTCTGAATCTGAAGATCAACTCTCCACTTTGGTTTGTCGGAAAATAAAGCAAAAATGAAAAATCTTCTTGAATTTTTAACAAAGTTCTAAACTAGAAAATGAATTTGCAGAAATAGAATGCAATGAAAGCAAACTATTTACAACATATTTTTAGTGAGCGAGTTAGGGAATCATATCAGCTAACGACAAGTTACTAGCACCGTTAAGCTTGATAACATACTAAGTCTTAAACAATTCACTTAGATTTTCGATATGCTGATCCTCTTAAATTTTCATACAAACTTCAATCTGTTCATGATACGATTTAGGTGAATTAATGACTTAAACTTATATGTGTGTCCCACCTCTTGAATATACTCCCGTATCCAAATCTCAATATTCAGTCTTATAGGTGAGTATACCACAGATGATATCTGTAAAAGGGTTAGGTGCGAAACCGTGAGAGCTCAGGTCAAAACTTCCGTTCAGCAGAGAGATAACGGTTCGACTTTAGGTGTGTTCCCTTTAGAGAATCTTTTCTTCAACAGCACATGATTAGCATTTTGCAATGTTTAATCATTTTTTATGCTGAGGGCGAGCTTAAAAAAGCATGCAGAAAGTATTATATGGGGACTAGGCCATTGCTTCCGCAAAATCAGAAGTCCCGGGATAATACCCAAGATATCACTGAGTATAAAGACCTAGTATCTCAGAAAGAGTGTTGGGGTTGAACCCTACCAGAGGAACAAATAATGAAAGCCAAAACCGGGTCACTATAGTGGATTCAAAATAAGCAGCTGTTTACATTAAGCTTTCCCCTTGACAGTGGTTATCTAACAGCTGATAGATCTCAAGTATTGCTCAATTGAACAACTGATGAACCAAACACTGATGAAACTCTAAAGACTGCTAAAGACAAACACTGACGCTCTATCTACTGATGCCTCCTAAGTACTACTGAAGACAAAAGCACTGCTCATTCAAGGACTGATCACCTTTGAAGAAAGCACTGATGCTCAACATCAGTGCCTAGGCTACATCACTGGAAAGTGAAGCAGTAGTTTTCTTATGTTTTGTATTTTACTTATAATCAGTTGTTAGACATCAGTAGTTTGTATAGAACAGTGTTTACAGGTTGTTAGGTTGTTAGATGTCACTTTCATGGTGACGTCAGCTTAGATGCTTCAGTGGTTTGGTTTGCCTATAAATGGAGCAGTACCCTGTATTGTTACATTTGATTGACTGGGCAAGTTCTTCTTCTCATGTCTAATCCTTTCATCTTGTGCAACCAACCGAGCATCAGGCTGAGGGGGAGTTTAGTATTGTAAGCATGCTTGTAATCATTTGCTTTGTAATTGAATCATTTGACTTAATGTGAAGCATTTGTTTATCAAACTATTCTCTTCTTTGATTGTGTTTACAAAGTTTATATTCATTTCCGCTGCACTTTACATTATTTCATATTCTCTTAATGTACAAATTATGCAAACAAACACAATCATGAGAGCCTCCAATCCTAACAATTGGTATCAGAGCTCGGACAGTCAAATTCGATCTAACAATCAATTTGACATAACAGTTCAGCTCAAAACTCATTGATACTAAGGTTGATTGTATTTTGTTGAAAAACAGAGTAACGAGAAATCATGTTCAAAATGATTATTCAGTCACTCTGTAAAACAACCAAGATGTCATAATATTCACAAATTTCAGACAATAAGCGATGTCATGCACAAATCACCCATAGTTTTCAGATCAGAAAACATATCTGGTAACTATGGTATGATTATCATCTTACAAAATTGATTTCAACTGTTGTTATGAAATTTGTGATGATCTCATCATGTTTAATGCTAAAGTATGAACCTCAGATTAACAAAACCTATGTTCATATAAACATTAGTGTTTTGTTAACAAAGAAAGAGGAAATAAAACTTTAGACATGAAATCTTATGTGTTAAAAAGGCAGGTTGAGAATCCTCAAAAGGACCGAATCAACCCTGTCAAAACACATTAAGAAAATCAGGGGTCAAAACAGTCCAAATCATACGTAATGTGAGATTTGGTAATAAAACATGTACAAATGTGGCCAGATCTCTCAAAACGTTACTACAAAATGATTCTGGATTAAGTTTTTCCTCAATAAAATCTCGAAGTAAGTATTTTTGTACTTATGTATGGGAAGGGTAAAAAGGGAAGAAGAAAATGAACAAAACTCAAAAGTGTGTTTATCTCAAAACTTTTGAAGCCTAAAGAAAAGAGTATAAACATAAAACACTTATGAGTCCAAAGTTGGGTGAACAATGGTCATCATGCAACTGTGTGCGTTCATTAATTCAGGAAAAGTTCAGGTAAAAATGGTATCTCCAGTGATTGACCTTAAAAGAAGAATTTGCAATCATTTGACAAGAAAATGATCCTAAACAGTGGTCATAATAACTTGTGAATGATGTGATCATGAGCCTTTTTGGGAAGTTACCAGATCCTTTTGATGTACTTTCAAAATAACCTTTAATTTTAGAAAGGTGTTCTTCTCCAATAAAACCGGATATATTATTCATTTTTTTTCTTTTCTGAATAATATATTTTGTACGTTTACTCATTTTTGATAGTAAAAGTTTCCTCATCGGTCAGGATGTAATTTCCTTATTTTTGTGTGAAGTTATTTTCCCTAAAAATAGATCAAAAGGAAATGGTACATATGTCAAGGTCATATTAAGCTCAAGTCTGTTTATCACAGATCAAAAAATTGATTGCAAATAGATTTTAAACTACTGAGATACTCATGTTCTAATTCAAATAATTAGACATAAAATGAGTAGCCTTAGTAAAGAAGCTTTCATCATCTGGGATGCTGAACCACTATCAGGAATAATGAACACGTGGCAAAACCTTGAACAAAAATTTCTGGGATAACTGCTGACAATTTAAACTTGATAATCTGCATCTAAAATGTATTTTGTTAAGCATAGCATTTCTGCAGCTCAACAGATGTTGGACATGATATTGTGTTTACACAAGACAAAATCAATTCCATTATCTGAACAAGCAGATGCTAAAATTATTTGTTAAAAGTTCAACCACTGCTGCACTAACAGTTGCTGATGTAATAGTCTTTCAAAAACTCACCATTTTTCCTACCTGTGTTATAATCAAACATCTGGTTTTTAAACACTGTCCACTGCTGAAAGTCAACCTCTGCTTTCTCATTTTCATGATATACACTGTTGTTCAAAATCAATGTTGTATCCACTGATATGCTACCACTGATGGTAAAAAGCACCCACTGTTCCATTTATTACCGTTGTAACCACTGATGTTTGCTTCGTCAGTGGCTCTCTAAACAACTGTCCTCTATTATTCATTGTCTCATCATAGGTTGACATGTGTTCTGTTTTTAGCCATCAGATCATTGTAACCGCTGCCACATCAGCACTCACTTTTTCCCTAAATAAAACCCTGATTAAACCCAAACAGGGGCTCACACTGTCGAATTGAATTCCAAAAATTCTCTTCTCAAAGCAGTTTCCCACTCTTCTTCACAAAAACATTCTTCGATCTTACTCATCAAAATGACGAAATCAGAATCGAAATCAAAATCAAAATCAAAATCATCTTCTTCATCCGCTCCTAAAGACGCCACTCAAATGACCGCTGAACCAAACGAAATACCACTCAAATCTCCTCACAACTACTTGGGTATACTCACAAAATCCACTTCCAACAACACTTTCGACTCCATCATCAACAGCTTATCTGCATCAAAGTACAAAACTTTGTTAACAGCAGATGCTCCTATTTACCTACAAATGCAGAGAGAGTTCTGGAAAAAGGCTACCCTTGAGAAACAAGGTGACATTATCACAACTATCAACTCCTCGATACAGGGTAAAGAGATTCAAATATCTCCACAATCAATTTCAGAAGTCTTTAAACTCGATGATCTGAAGGTAAAACTTCTTTTTCTAAAACCGAGTTGAAAAATGATTTCATGGATAGGGGATATGCAGAGCAACCAAAAAGGGATACCTTACAAAAAGGTTTCTTTCCTTCTGCACCAAGGTTTTTATTTCACACTCTGTTGATGTGTGTTTCTAATAAAACAACTGCTTTTAACGAAATACCATCAAAAATTCAATGCCTGGGATATGCAATTTTAAATAATGAAAATTTTAATTATTCCCAGGAGATTTTTGATGATTTCGTAAAAAATGTTGATAGCAAAGCATTTCTGCTCTTTCCAAGATTTTTAAGCTACTATTTTGAACAAAAATTTGAAAAAGAAAATGCAGATTTGCTCAAACAAGGTGCTCACTTTAAAATAAATGGTTTAACGCCAGAAACATTCTCTAGAATGATGGCACCTATAAAAACAAAAGCAGAGGTACCTAAGCAGAATTTAGCAGATGACACTGCTCCTCAGGTATCGGATGCTGAGCCCACTGCTCCAGGTGATCAAAGCAGCACACCCACTGTTTTGAAACCCACACCTGCCACCACCAAAAAGACCAAAAAGAAAACATCCAAAAAGACCCCCAAACCAAAAACAAAGGCACCTCTGGAAGATGAGATCCCAGAGCCACTGCCAGTGACAACATAAATGTCACCAATAACCACTGCTGCTACTTCCTCACAGTAGTTGGAAGAAAGATCTCCACCCTTGCCTCAAACTCCTCCTGCATCCTCACAAAAGGATCAGGTTGTAAATACAGGGACCCCACAATATGAAGCTCTGGACCCACTCGGATCCATCTTCTACAGTCCTGATCCCAAGGACATGTCTCTTTCAACTCCTTTATCCTCACCCCTCATATTACCGCAATCCATGTTACCCTTGTAGCATGCAGTGAATGTAGCTCAGACACAAACCAGTTCTTTTCAATCACCTATCACTGAGAGTATACTCCCACAAGTGACTGGGTCTGATGTCTATACCTCTTCTATCCCAGTAACAACTGAGGAAGTTACACTGCAGGAGTTACAAGTAACTCCTGTCAGTAGTTCAAGTGGAGCAGCCACTACAAATGTTGAACCCACTGGTTTACATTTGGATAGTGGTTTCATTCATAAGACTCCCTTGAAGGTAATTTCTTCAATAGCACCTCTGAGAACCACCAGTGAGGTTGTTTTGCCCACTTGTACCCTCAAAAGGCTATCATGTGCTGAAGAAAGAAGTCCCCAGTACCAAGAACAAGGGGCATCAATGAATGACTTTTGGGATTCATTTCCTAAGTCACACATTGACACAACCACTGCTGGTGGGGATTCAGATGATCCCATTAACTTGGGTGATGATTCAAAATATCAGGAATTGATAGGCAGAGTTGAAAATCTGGAGACCTCAATTGCTGAAATAAAGGATATGGTGCAACAGCTGTTAAAAGCTCAAAAAGCACAATCCACTGCTACTCCAGCTCAAGCACCTGCACAACCTGCACCTGCTGCAAATGAGCTATGGAATATGTTCCAACCATTGTTGGAAAGACAAAAACAGATGGCTGATCAGCAGCATGCTATACATGTACAAAAGCTAACAAACATGGTGGAATCAAGATTTAAAGATACTCAGGCAGACATCAAAGCTATCAAGGCTCATATCCAAAGTACCTCTGGAAAAATTCATCCCACTGTTCTTTTCATGAATGAACCTTTCCCAGATAATGCCAAAATGGGGGAGAAGATCAAGTGGAAGAAGAAGGGAATTGAAGATGGTATCTACATTGAGCCAGAAAAGAATAGCCAAACCAAAGCTGCAATATCAACACACATCACATCACCACACACCACCACAACCACTGCTCCACCATCATCATCATCATCTGTGATCACATCACCAAAACCAAATTCACCACCAAAAACAGCCACCCCATCATCACCTCCTGCCAAAAAGCAGAAGATAGCAGATGTTAAACATCTGCTATAATGACAACAGTGGTTGAAACACCAGTTGTTTCAACAGCTGTTAGTCAATCACAAATCACCTCTCAAATCACTACCATTCCAACCCCTGCTCAAAAGCAGAAGACATCTACTGACACATCAGTAGTTGTAATGACAACAGAGGTTGAAACACCTGTTGTTTCAACAACTATTAGTCAACCATCCACCACTGCTCTCACCATTCCCACATCACAACCAGCAAAGCTTTACACCAGAAAAAGAAAACTTACTCAGGCAAATGAGGACAAATATGATCCCATTGCTGCAAAATATCCACTGGAACTAGAAGCCATAAAAAATGAGATGAGACAGTTCTACACTGATGATAATCCTTCAAACAGAAGATTCCCTTCACTCATAGGCTTCATAGTTCCAGAAGACATGGATGAATATCTTGAGCTCAAAACAAGGCAGACTAAGATAAGAGCCAAAATTGAATGTGAAGGTCAAAGTGACGAAGCCATTGCTGAAAAATTGGAATTCTTGCTCACAAAAGTCAAGCAAATGGAAGATTGCGCACAAGATCTAGACAAAGAAGAGAAAGAAAAACAAAATAAACTGAGAAAAGAATATCTTGAGTATATCATGAAAGAAAAATTCTATCCTGCTGAAGAAAACCAATTTGAAGAACGGCCAATAGTTGCTTTAAAGCATGAGGCAGACAGAATTGAAAGGATTAAAAATGATCCAAGAAAGAAGAAGACTGCTCCAAATTGGAACAAATACAAAAAGCTCATTGCTGACCTAACATCTGAGTACAAAAGAAAGAAATAGGAGCTGGTGGATGCAAAAGTGGATACTGCCACTGCCATAGCAAAATGGACAAAGCAGTACACTGATGAAACTTATGAAAGGCTTAAGAAAAGGAGAATAACTATCTCAGGCACTCCAATCAAGCCCGACTACAATAAGCTGGAACAACAGTTAAATGCTCTTCAATCAATGGTCTCATCAGTAGACAATCCTATTCTTGTGACAAACCAAGAAGAAGGGAAATCATTGACCAGTGAAGATGTGAAAGAAAAGGAAGCTGAGTACTTCAAGGATGCCATCAAGAAAATGGATCTAAAAGAAGATAGATCAGCTAAGCTTCAAGACCTTGCCAAAAAGGTATTAACCAGACCTGCATCACCAAACGACTCAGCAGAAATATCAGACATTGAGCCAGATCAACAAAAGAGACAAGAGCAGATTGAAAAGGAAACTGTAGAAGACATAGCTGCAGCAAATGATGTCATTGAGATGGCCCTCAAACAAATGTCTGATAGCTTACAACTTTTCACAAGGCCAACATCTCCAAACTCATCTGGAAATAAATCTCTCCCAAGAAACCAATTAGGATTAAAAGTACTAAAGTGGATGTCTGATCAAAAGACCCACGTATTGACCTTGGTCAGATCCAATGGCGAAGTGAAGTACATATCAAGGAAAGAAGCACTAGGCCTTAGTGTTGTAGATTTGCAGGATCTCCTTGAACTTACACTGTGTAGGGATGAGGAAGACTCAAGTTCCAAGGATTTTGAAGAAGAATTTAAAAGACAAGCTAAGGAACTTCTGATGAGAAATAAAAATCCAGAATAATGAAGGGTTTTGGCATTATCTGTTCCAGGGGGAGATTGTTGGGATTGAACCCTACCAGAGGAACAGATAATGAAAGCCAAAACCGGGTCACTACAGTGGATTCAAAATAAGCAGCTGTTTACATTAAGCTTTCCCCTTGACAGTGGTTATCTAACAGCTGATAGATCTCAAGTACTGATCAATAGAACAATTGATGAACCAAACACTGATGAAACTCTAAAGACTGCTGAAGACAAACACTGACGCTCTATCTACTGATGCCTCCTAAGTACTGCTGAAGACACAAGCACTGCTCATTCAAAGACTGATCACCTTTGAAGAAAGCACTGATGCTCAACATCAGTGCCTAGGCTACATCAGTGGAAAGTGAAGCAGTAGTTTTCTTATGTTTTGTATTTTACTTATAATCAGTTGTTAGACATCAGTAGTTTGTATAGAACAGTGTTTACAGGTTGTTAGGTTGTTAGATGTCACTTTCATGGTGACGTCAGCTTAGATGCTTTAGTGGTTTGGTTTCCCTATAAATGGAGCAGTAACCTGTACTGTCACATTTGATTGACTGAGCAAGTTCTTCTTCTCATGTCTAATCCTTTCATCTTGTGCAACCAACCTTGGAGCATCAGGCTGAGGGGGAGTTTAGTATTGTAAGCATGCTTGTAATCATTTGCTTTGTAATTGAATCATTCGACTTAATGTGAAGCATTTGTTTATCAAACTATTCTCTTCTTTGATTGTGTTTACAAAGTTTGTATTCATTTCTGATGCACTTTACATTATTTTATATTCTCTTAATGTACAAATTATGCAAACAAACACAATCATGAGAGCCTCCGATCCTAACAAAGAGTGACCTTTCAAACAAGATTTCAGGGGTTACCTATTTATCCAAGATTTGTTCCCTACAAAATAAGCAAGTTTGAATTTTAGGTTTATATCCCAAACAAGATTTACTAAATGTATAAAAACCTATCGACACATCATTAGCGAGACTGTTTAAAAACTTTAAAACTTTACATTTCTTTAGCGTACCGTAACTGTCAAGCCGATGTACTATCATTTTCCCTTTTTACACAAGCTCTTTTTCAGTTTTCTATTGTTTTTGGATTTTCAAATTTTCTCATGTTTTTGGATTTTTGAATTTTTTACTATTTTTGTATTTTCTGAAAATATAATACTCCCCCTAAATACCAAAGCAAGTAAAAAATCGACAAATCATTGCAGATTGTTTCTCAACATCATCATCTACAATGTTATCCTCATCAACGCCGATAATCCCATCCGACACCGATAAAAGCTTCATACCATTTAGTTTTAAAAGATATTTAAAACGAGTTTTGTCAAAAGCTTTGGTATGTAAATCAGCTTTCTGTTTTTCAGTGTGGATTTTCTCAATTCGTATCAATTTCTTCTCGAAGCAATCTCAGATGAAGTGATGACGAATTTCGATATGTTTTGTTTTAGCGTGATGAACAATATTTTTTGTAATGTTTGATTTTGCGTTAACTTTGCAACTTCCGTAGTCGGAATCAGAAACCCTTCGAGTGTGAAATCGCCTGTTTTTGGATACCACAACCCCAATGATGGAGTTCCTTTCAGGTAGCGTAATATCCTTTTCACAATCACCATATGCGAAGCTCTGGGGCTTGACTGAAACCGTGCTGCGAGGCACGTCGGATACATGATATCGGGTCTTGAAGCAGTTAAGTACATCAACAAACCGATCATGGAGCGATACATCGTTTCATCTACCCTGTCTCCGGTGAGATCTGGGTTTATCCCATGATTTGTCGCTAAAGGGGTTGACGCTGGAGTAGAACCTGACATCCCAAATTTCTCTAAGACATCATGAACATACTTCGTCTGGTGTATGAAAATTCCCTCAGATAGTTGATCAACTTGAAGTCCCAAGAAGAATTTCATCTCCCCCGTCGATGACATTTCGAATTTTTGTTTCATAAGTGATTCAAAATATTTGCACAAATTTTCATTCGTTGACCCAAATATGATGTCGTCCACGTATATCTGAACTATCAGAAGATGTCCGTCGACCTCTTTGGTGAAGAGAGTGGCATCCACTTTTCCACGGATGAAGCTGTTGGCTAGCAGGTGTTGAGACAATGTCTCGTACCAAGCTCTCGGGGCCTGGTGTAAACCATACAGTGCTTTATCCAGCAAATAAACCTTGTCTTTGTGGATTGGGTCGGTGAAGCCTGGTGGTTGTCCAACATATACCTCCTCTTTTACCTTCCCGTAGAGAAACGCCGATTTCACATCTAACTGAAACACTTTAAATCCCTTCCATGATGCAAATTCCAGAAAGATTCTAATCGCTTCTAGTCGAGCCACATGAGCATATACTTTAGTGAAATCTATACCCTCTTGTTGACTAAAGCCCTGAACTACGAGTCGAGCTTTGTTTTGAACAACAACCCCTCGGTCATCTCTCTTGCATTTAAACACCCATTTTGTGTTAATTTTCCTGTGACCATCAGGCAAATCTACTAACTTCCACACTCCTAACTTCTCGAACTGGCTCAGCTCTTCTTGCATAGCATTGACCCAAGAATCTTCAGTTAGCGCCTCTTTGTAAGTTCGCGGTTTGATCTGCGAAATAAAACAACTTAGTGAAAACTCAGTTTGTAAAGGTGCTACTGTAGAATAAAAACAAGTAAGGCCTTGGTCAATTTGTCGTCTCGTGCGGACGCCTGACTGCAATTCTCCAATAATCAACTCCTCTGGATGGTATGAAAGAGTTCTTGGCATCGCCTCGCCTGGAACATCTACCTCACTTTCCAAATTAGTGATATTCTGGTTTTCATCGTGTTCACCAACTGGATTTGTTTGACTTGAAATCTAGATCTGCTCCCCCTCAGAATCTGAATCACCACGATCAAATACTTGCATGTTATCAGTTTCTAAATTCTCATTGACTGCCGTCTGATTATCAGGAGCTTGTTCTGAAGATTGTTGAATATCATCATGTTCACCAGCATTGCTTGGACCGGCTTCATCATCATTTGAAGTTTGTCGTGTTCTTCTAGAATATTCAGCTGGAAACCTTTCTCCTGATGACTCATAATCTCTCAGAATATCCAACTCATCAAAGAACTCTATTTCTTCCTCTGTTTCTTCTTCCATGTCAAACGAATCCCACAAAATACCGTAATTAAATCTCCATGAGTCTCCTGGATTCTGCGGTGGCATTGAATAACCTTGACACTCAACATTCGATGCTTCGATGATCCTCTTTAAGCTTAGAACAAAGACACGTCTTAGTGGACTTGAATAACCTATAAAAATCCCTTCAATGCTCTTTGGACCAAATTTACCAAAAGGCTCTAGAACAGTACAGGGAGACCCAAACGGTTCTAAATACTTTAGGTTCGGCTTGAGGTTGTTGATCAGCTCGAAACACGTTTTGTTGAATTTCTTGACAGTGAGAACCCTGTTGAGAGTATAGCAAGCGGCTGACACTGCTTCTGCCCAAAAATTGATTGGTAGCTTTGAATCAGCAAGCATCGTCCTGGCCGTTTCGATTGGCATCTTGTTCTTTTGTTCTGCTACTCCATTTTGCTGCGGAGTGTAAGGAGCACTAAATTCTTGCAATATACCTCTCTCATCACAGTACTCTTCTATCTTGTTATTCTTAAACTCAGTACCACTGTCACTTCGAAGTCTTCTGATTCGTGCTTGGTACAAGTTTTCAATCTTTCTGAACAATGCCATCAAACTTTCAAACGTCTCATCTTTCGACTGTAGAAAAGATACCCACGAAAATCTGGAATAATCGTCAGTAACTACAAGACAATAAAGATCACCAGTTATACTTTTGACATTCACTGGACCGAACAAGTCCATATGAAGTCTCTCTAAAGGTCTTGAGACTGAATTGACTTTCTTTTGAGGGTGTGATTTCTTCTTCTGCTTTCCTTTGATGCAGCTAATACACTCCCTTTCAAGATGGAAACTTTTCAAATGAACACCAGTTACTAAATCATTGTGCACCAGGTGATTCATTTTTCGTAAACGTATATGACCCATCTTTCGGTGCCACAACGTCGATTCTTTCTCTGTTGCTCTTGACATAAAGCAATGAGCCTGACCCGTGGTAGTGGTAGCTACGCTTATGTCCAACACGTACAGATCATTGACTCTAGGTGCTCTCATGATAACCCATTCTTCGGGAACAACAAATCCTGGTTTCAAGATCAAACACTCTTTGTCTATGAAGTGCGTTGTATACATCCTATCACAGATTTGAGAAATACTCAGTAGATTATTCTCTAGCTCAGCGATGTAGTTAACTCCTTCAAACGTTACAATGCCATTGGATAACATTCCTTCACCGATAATCCTACCTCCTTGATTTCCTGCAAAACCTACATAACCTCCATTGAACCCTCTAACATCGTATAGCAGGGTCTTCTTCCCCGTCATATTCTGAGAAGCTCCACTATCCATAATCCATCGTGAAACAGATCTAGGAAGCTCCTGCACATGTCAAAAACATTTAGTTAGATTTTGGTGCTACCCAAGCCTCTATCGACTCAGGTAACTGGACATCAAGAACAGATCTTTTGTTGATCAATGGTGGAAAATTCTTATCTTTAATCTTCAGGCTTTCTTCAGACCCAACCTCAACCTCTTTGTATAAGAAAAACTCATCTTTCTGAGGTTGACCAGATGGTTGGTCTTTCATTGGAACATTTTTCTTCTCAGACTTTTGCATTTCTTTCTCAAGTTTCACATAGTAATCAAAAAGAATATTCATCTTTACTGGTGTAGTAGAAGATGATTGTTTTTCTGACTCTGAAACCTTTGGGTTTGGAGAACTTGCTTTCTTTTCAACAACTTTTGGCTTCCATGTTTGTTGAGATGATACAACCCGTTCGTAAAATTTCTCATTTTTAGTTACCCCATTTTTAACAGGTTCAGCTTTGACTTTGATATTGTCATTTTTCAAAAACTTTTTCTCAACAACCAATGGAGCTTTTCCTTTCACATCAACTTTCCTTTTCTGAATCTCAACAACTCCAGTCTTAGGCTTCAAGTTGGTACACTTTCGTGCAATATGTCCAACTTGATTACACTTGAAGTATGTTCGAGTGTCAACTACTCGGCTTGTGCCTTCAGACTGAGGCTGTGAGGCCTTCTTTTCAAAGAACTCTTTGTTTGATTTTGAAAAAATTTTAGACTCTTCATCAGATAGTGAACTCGAACTTGAACTTTTCACAAACACCTTCTTCTCAGCAAACTTCTTGTTTTGAGCATTTCTTCTTTGAAAATTCTTACCACCCTGATATCCACCCGACCATCTGTTTTGATTGTTGTTATAAAAACGCGGTGGAACAACAGGTTTTTTATAGTAAGATTTATCTTTTTCAAAATTCATTTGCCTCTTTGTTTGTTTCAACCCTTCAATTTCCGACACATCAATTTCAATCATTTTGAACACGTTTGTCAATTTAGCAACATTAACATTCTCCAGTGGAAACTCAGAATCCGAATACAACTTATCCGATCCCGACATCTTGTATATGACAAGAGTAGGTTCTTCATTTAAGTTGTTTTTGGCTTTTGGTTTCGGAATGTATTTGTCCAAGAAACATTCATCATCCTTAGTAGTGTCACTATCAGTTTTCAAAACATTTTCAACCATGCTTTTAACAATCTCAATTTGGACACTATCCTCATCGGACGATGAAGTGAACGTGACATCAATTGTGTCCGGAAGTTTTACCTCATTTTCATCTTCATCATTAACCAACCCTGATTGTTTCTTTGAAAAATTGTTTAGAACTGGTGGTGGAACTTGATGATAACCCACCCCGGTTCCATCAGAATATACATCTTCGCCTGCTTTGTTCTTTCCAATTGGTTTGGGGAGGATATGTTGGAGAACAAAGCTTGCGGAGTTGTAACTTCTCAGTTTCAACTGAATGCGTTCATTTTCAATTTCAGCTTCTTGAAACTGAAGCTTCAACTTAGCAATTTCATCCAGTTATTGGTTGATTAACTCTTCTTTCACTCTAAGAACTCCTGATAGTTGAAGATTTTCTTTTGTTGTTTTACCATTTCTTTCATCAGAATCTTTAACCGTACGTTTTAGCTTCTCAAACTTTTCTGAAATCTGACGATTTTCAAGAATTAGCTTTTCGTTTTCTTTCCTAACTCTTTCTATATCATTTTTATCATTTTCGATTTTCTCAGTTAATTCTTTTAATATGTCGTTCGAAGCTTTCAACAATTTATCACGGTTTAAGATCTGATCTTCAACACTTCTGACTCTAGCCGTCAGATCTTCAACTTTCTTACCACTGAGGTAAGTGATTGTACTACAAACTTTGCATTCTTTCATGCAATTTTTGCAGTTGTTCTCAGATGTAACTTTCTTACCTGACTCGTGTGTATCATTTGAACTGACCTTATCTTTGGACTCAGTTCCAGAACCAGAATCTACCTCAAGTTCTTTTGCAGCAAGAACTTTATCAGCCATCTTCTTCAAGTTTTCAGCGGTAAATTCTTTTGAAGTATCAATGATCCCATCATCAATCATCTTTGGCTGCTGCTCTTTTTCTTTCACTTTTTCTTCTACTTTCTCTTCTCCACATCCCCACCATAATCTTTGCCAACCCTCTTCTTCTTCAGCAATTTGTTGAATCATGGTATCAAGACTGATGGTCTTTGGATCAACAGCAATGTTTCCCATGGGATCAAGATATAATTCTCTATCTGCATCCCATCTCTTCGCCCTTTTAGCTTCAGTGAATGTAGAAGATATTCTGATCATCCTGGTTTGAGCTTTCATCTTTCTGTTGACATACTTCTCTTTTTCATTTCTATTGTCTTTAAAAGGAACAGGCTGAACAGATTTTGCCATAAACGCATATCCTACCGCATCCTCCTCTGGTAGTAATTCGCTCCAGTCAAAACCTTCATCGTCATGAATCACAGCAAGAGCTCTGGATTTCTCTTTGGAGGTATCCTCAAGCTGCTTCATTCTAGGCGGTTCTGATTTATTCTGATGATAGATCGCTCTTTTGTAATAATCTTCTCTGAACGAATTTTCAGAATCATCAGCATAAGCATTTCGGCACTCTCTTTTAAAATGACCTTTCTGTTTACACTTGAAACATGTCACTTTTGACTTGTCAAAGCCTAACTTGGTAGACGGTCCACCAATAGACTTTCTTCCAGTAATCTCCTTGAACCGTTGTGCACGTCGGACTGCACTAGCCATGCACCACTGATGTCGATCAACTCCATCTCTTTCGGATCGATCTGATTGTAATCCTCCTTGGTGAGGTTAGTGTTTCCAATTTTGCCTGCCACAAGGCTCTCATATGACTCTAGCACAGAAGCTAAGAACACCATCTGCTGCTTTGCTGATTCTTCGCTGAAATTTTGAGCGTTCTTTAAATCCACAGCAATGTTGCATTGAAATAAATTCTTTGAAGCTGATTGGCTTGAAGTTGACGAAGAACCACTGTGAAAACCACTGCTTGAACTCTCTTTACTGTCTTGGGAGATACATTCTTGGGAATCATACTTTTTGAGTATAGCTCCAAGTTCTGCTGATATGAAGAACGATTGACTTTGTTTGATTTCTTTATCTCCAGCTCGTGACTCTCCAGTCTTTCAATCAACAAATCAACCGTAAGCTTCTCCGACTCGATAGTATTCTTCAACATCGATGCAAAGTGTTGCCAATCCATCTCATCTGGCAACGAGTCAAACAATTTGTCCGCTAATTCTTCTCGAGAATATATAATTCCATGTCTCGCCAGCTCCAACTTCAAGTGTCCGAACCTCTCAATCATCTTAGACACAGATTCATTTTTTAAACAACCAAATAAATCAAACTCTTTTCTTAACAATTTCTTTTTGTTTTTTACTATTTCAGCACTTCCCACGCATTTTACTCTTAACTTTTCCCATAGATCTGCAGCATTTGTGTATTCAATCAAAGAGATTATGTCATCTCTGACAGACTGATGCAGCAATGCGATGCACTTTTGCTCAGCAACAAAATTCTCTATATCTTCAGTTTGTGTCAGATTTTCACCACGTTGTCCTTCATCGTTGAATCCATTCTTTAAATTTTTCCAGCTTGGATAAGCAAAAGCTTTCAACCAATCTTCAAATCTTTTGGCCAACCTACTGTACTCTTCAATTGCCATCAACTTTGGAAGTTTGTTGTATGTGTCGTATGCACTCTCCACACTTAAAGCGTCAGACAAATTTTTCTTTGCATTCGGAGTGTTCTCATTGGTGTTGCTTGAAGTATCATCTCTGGTGTTTCCAACAAAGGCAAATATATCACTGAAAGGATTCATAAACTCATCCATCTTCACGTACCTGAAACAGTCAACAAACACTTAGGAAAAATTTTGGAATTATGAAAAGTTGACTTTCAAACGAAATTACTTGAAGCGAAATTGCTTCAAACGAAATCACCCTTCACATGGAATTACTGACTTCAAACGAAATTATCAATCAGATCTAATTCCGTGTGGAATTAGGTCACCTTCAAACGAAACTAAGTCTCTTGGTGCGAAATTAGTTACTTTAAAACGAAATGAGTAATTCCGTTTGAACTTTCAAACGAAATTAAGTTCCGTGTGAACTGAACAATGCTTTTCAAACGGAATTAATCCAAACGTTTTAATTCCGTGCGGAATTATAGTGGACTTTTTAAACGGGATTAGGATGACGCCATGATTTTCGTATCTGATTTCAAGCAGAATTAAAGATTTCATCAAATTTTGATCGATTTTAAGTCCAAATCTTTCAAGGATTACTTAAAACTGTGTTTTACTTGATATATGTGAATTTTAAGCCATTTCAACCGTTAAATATTGTTCAAATCAGAAAAGAATGAGTAGAAGTGAGAGAATCCGATTAAATCAAGCTGAATTGGTATGAACTCCTCGTACTGAGCTCTGATACCACTTATTGGATCGACGTATGACCCTAAACAGTCAATCTGAGTAGTTCATCATCAAATACAAAAGCGGAATCAATGTAAATGATGTCAAACAACTTGTTTTTCCTTTAATTTTCCTCTTATATTGATTTCCTGAGCTTTTACAATTCAGATAACAATCCGGCAACACCTCGGCTGTCAAACACTAATTCCGTGCGAAATGAACAGGCAAGACCAGTATTTATAGATGGTTAATTCCGCATGAAAACAACTCAAGCAAAATTATGAGTTCATGCGGAATTAGTAAATTCCGTGCGGAATTACTAATTTTGCTTGTAACCTTAATCCGTTTGAAATGATATATGATCATTTCATGCAGAATTACCCCACAATACTGTTTTCTCGTTTTTCGTGCCCTGATCTATTTAGTACATTACAAGACTTAACAAAGACGAAGTTAACAGACATCAGTGCATCAACAAACCTCCCAGTCTCTTAGACTGAATTATGAACATAAACTTTGAAATGTGTTTCGTGTCTTTTTATTTGTAAAAATGTTTGTTTCCTGGATCTGGGTGTTTTGTGTATGCATTGAAAACATGTTTGTGAAAACATTTTCGTGAGAGCCCTAATGATCGTAGTCTAGACTCGAGAAAAAATCCTAGTTCGCTACGATCGAAGCTCTGATACCAAGCTGTCACACCCTGACTTTTGCGGAAGCGTGATTATGGTGTGACTTTCTTAATACCATAGCAATCAATCATAACAACACTATATGATAAAATCAGTAAATGTTCATCCATAAATTAAGTTTGAAAATACCACAACATAAATTGTATGAGACTTAGACTCCAAATTTAAATTCCAACCCATGCAACATGTTTATAGAGTTCGCGAAGACTCGACAAAAGACTTTAAATAAAACCGAGTTTAGAACCATGTATCTCGCCCAGGATTAAGATACATCTCCTAAACCCTAATAACTTTGGATGACATCTTTTATTCATGACGCAGCTTGAAACATGCAAACACCTGCCAGATCCACTTAGTTCCCTGAAATACATGTAATTTGAAAATATCAACAAAAGTTGAGCGAGTTCATGTGATTGTCCATTTGTATGAATAAACCTTTAAAGTATGTCTGTAAGTATGTAAATCCTGGTATGAAGCAAAAAGGAAAAACAGATCACCAATGGTTTGCAAGGCCAATGGTATGTGTGAAATGGTGCAGGAAAACTCAAACCTAGCGGATTTTGCCACGACTTTAGTATGTGGACATAGTCACCACATGGGCCACCCTGGTCCTCATGGGTGTGGGCTCGCTACACCCAAATAGATCTATCACTCATGTCCCTCGGTCCTACGACGAGGATTAATGGCCTTAAGTGTTGTACCCACCACTCACATGATCAAGCAGTAACCTTCCTTAGCTAGCCATACCATGTATAAAACGTTTGTAAACAATTGTAACATGTATTTCACCCCCGAAGTTATAAAGCTGAAAACAGTTAAAAAAAGGGGGGACATGAACTCACAGTCTTACGTCTTCAGTACTCGTAACTCTCGTTCCTTCAGCAAACACGACTACCTACAATGTTCTAATGTCTATTAGACGAACGGGCTGTGCCTTGACTTAGATTAACGTTTTTGAGTTACGTTGCTGATATCATTCCAATTTATAATTACTGTCAAAATAATTATTTATTACTTTTTGGAATACTTGTTAAACAATATTTTGTAACAATACTTCTCAAGTATTTATATTCGTATTTCCTTCCCAAGGATGGGGGTATCTCATACATGTGTATTCGTATTCTTGTATTTGTTAAGTATTCTTACACTTAATTTTGTGTTAGACTTTCCGGAGTATTATTTCTAATAAAAGTCCACCTATATATATATTTTCCCAAAATATATATATTTAAGAGTTATTACTTAGAAAAATTATTTATAATTTTTCCTTTCGGCAAAAATATTTGTAGTTCCAAAATAATATACTTTTAAGTCTAACTTAGAAAATATATATAAACTTATTTTGTCCAAAAATAATGTATTTCAAGAAAATATATATTTTTACTAAAAATCATATATCTTCTAAATATTCCAAGAAAATATATTTTTACTTCCCAAAAATAATATATTTTCTCCTTGGCAAAAATATGATATAACTTTTATGTTAATCAGAAAAATCATATTTTCATTTCTTATGTCAAAAATATTATTTACCAAAAATATACTTATAAAAGTATTTTCCAGAATATTTTGTAAGTTACGTTCTTTTGTTCGGTTTCACAATATTATGTGTGTAACTTATATATTTATTCCTTGAGATTTTTGGTAATATTCTTGGATTGTAAATTTTTGGTATTTTGTTAAGTTATATTACTTTAACCCTAAAATAATATAACTATTACACAAAGTATACAAATATTCACACACATCATGTCTATAATGTATATATATTCTAAATATATATTTACCCATTTTTATTTATAAAAACCAACCTCCAATATTTGTATTTTTTATAACAAAAATTATGGTAAAGTTTATATGGAAACTCATGGTTAAAATATACTTGTAAATACTTGTTTGAAAATATTTTTCTAAGTGTTTACATTTTTAGAAAATGTTGCCATAGTTTCCCCTAAAAATGGAGGTGTCCATGCTTTCAAAGCATATCATTTTCTTTTGAAAACTCATTACAATCAATCAACAATCAACCCTAAACAACTTGCACTTACCAATGTGCCAAAATTATGCAATTTACTTAACAACATGAACTTGAACTTTCATATAAACTTTTAGTAACTTGGTAGTGTGTTTAGTAGGTTTAATTACCCTTTAAAATGTATTTACTTCTTTAAAACTCCATTTTTAAAGAAGATGGGTGTTTACAACTTCTAAACACATTTTCTAAAAATGCTTCTTTATGTAATCTTTTTGTTACACAAGTGTTTCTACACTTGTTTAACCATTAAAAATAAGTTTGGTTTATGTAAGAACCAAGTCTATGTAAATCTTGTTATTTAACTTAGTTTCTTAGGAAAACTATCTTGGAAATCATCCGCTTACAAGACTTGTATTTTGTTTAAATCATCATCACATGTGAAAACAAATTTCATCATTCAAGTTCATGTATACAAAGTATGATCAACTTGGTCTTTCACAAGATCATCATCTTAACTTACTAGATCATGTGTTTAATCACAATCTAGTAGGTTTCATATGATGTCTAACATCATAAACACAAATAATCAATCATCAAGAAGCAAAACAATACTAAACAATATGTATTCTTATGTCATTAAGCTTATGTTTAAGTTTTAAGTTCATGATTCTTGATGTTCTTCATGATTTTCACCACATATGATCTTTTAACCAACTAAATAAGAAGTAAATTCAAGTGACAAGAAGCTTACTACTACTACAAGGGCTAGGGATGAACACTAGAAGATGAAGATGACAAATGTGATGGATAAAAGCAAATGGAAGTGGTCCTTCAATCTCCAAGAGTTCCAAGCTTCTTAGTCTTGCTTCTAACACCTTTGGATCACTAGAGATTGCATGAAAGTTGGATGAAGATGGTGGTGGTGTGGTGGGTGATTCTTGGCCGTGAGGGAGCAAAGGAGGCGGGAGAGTGAGTGTGTGAAGGATGAATGAGTTATGATCTTCTTTGTTATTCTTATAACCAAGTTTAAGTTTTTAACCAATGGATAACATGTCTTCTTAGTACCATACAAGATCTCTAAACAAATCAATTAGGATCAAGAAAGATCAAGGTGTGGGGCCACCTTGGTGACCGTCCACCATATGGGGGGGGGGGTATAGGGTTGGGTTATGATGGATAGTTAGGGATATTAGTTAGATCTAAGTGTATTAGTTAGATGTTATGCATATTATGTGTTATATAGTGTGTTAGGGTGTTCGGGGATCATAACTAGCTCAGAAACATTAAAACAATGCTTCTAGTATAATTTTGGTGTTTCGGGTAGTGTCCGGTTTTTCGGTCAGATACCGGTTCGTTAATGTGCTAAGCTATCCCGTTTAGTGTTCTTAATATACCCTTTTGTGACACTTTTAATTCCCGACACTTAGGAAAGCATTCAGGACCATTTAGTCATATTTTTGCATGTTTCTAACTCGTTAAAAGGCTGATTTTTGTTGAATTCAGCATAATTCAGCACTTTCCGGCACTTAAACTATCACTTAGGAATGCAGTTTTGTGGTCCTTACTTCCCTACACACTATACTAGTGTAGTACTTAGTCTCTGGCCCATACTGGGTCTCAAAGCACTGTCTGTCTATGTACTGAACTTCGTCAGCATTTTTCTGAGTTATCCGCTAACTGTGCTAGCTGTGCTTTGTGCATCATTTATGTCAATATGGTTAGCATGTAAATATTATGCAATATGTGATGCACGTATAAGTATGATGCAGTAATCAGAAAGCAGTTATTTGTAATTCAGCACAGTCATTAAACACTAATCATGGTTAATTAATTGTACGGATACCTGGATTTTTGAAGGTTGTCACAATTTATAAGGTGTTTTGCGTTGTGTGTTGTGTTTTGATATAGAACGTATGTAACACCCAAAAGTGCGTTTAAATGAAAATGGGTTCGAGTATTTCACACCCCGACCACGTAAAACAACAAATCGTGGCGAAAACGTCGGGGAGTGTTGTAACAGAATTATCGTTTCACAACCATGGATACAAAAAAAAAGTTTCGTTTTATTCATTCATTAAGTAATTTACATTGTCTTAACACAAAACAAACGAGTTACATATCGACTATCACCGTTATTATGTCACTAAGGCCTCATCCAGATCCTATGTGACGCATGCATCCTAGAAATCAATCAAGCAACAACACCTGAAACATATTTAAAAACGAAGTCAGCAAAGAAATGCTGGCGAGTACATAGGTTTTTTTTTAAGAGTGTTGGAATCATGGCTCGTTTATATGTTGCAGTACTTTATTAGACTACAAGAGTCAAAAATACAAACCTCGTTTTGAAAAGTGTATTGCAACATAACATAATCAACTCAAATCAAGTTGGTTATAGTTTATAAAATCGCGTAGCCATGATTCTTAACCCCAAAAACATTTGTTTTAGTAAACCAACTCGTAAAAACATCTCGTGAAAACTTGTTAATAAAACTCGTATGGTTTATATCTTTTAGAAAAACATCGTTGTGTGACATCGTTTCAAAATCGTTTACCCAAGTGAACTAAATAATGCCACGGTATGTAATATGATGAAACACTTATATATAGGAAGTACCATCGGCGTATCCACCATGCTTTTATCACATTACACCCGTCCCGTTATCTAAACACTAACCAAAAACCAATCGTTTATTCAACTCGTTTAACTTGTTCAAATTGTTTCAAAATCGTTAACTCGTTTAAAACGTTTCCAAATCGTTTAACTCGTGTAAGTCGTTTAAATCATCCTCGTTTTAATTGTGAAAACTATTTATGGTCGTCTCGCTAATAACATTCAAACCTTCGTGACTCGACTATCTCGTTTCTCGCTTCTCACGTTAACAAACCGCCAAAGGGTAAGTTAACTATCATCAGATTCAGTCGTTACCCACAACCCCCACACATAACCATGGGTGCAGTCGATAACTGGATTTGTCAGATCCTATGGTACCATAACCTAATACTGGTCGGTTCGGCCAAAATTAATGAATGTCATTCGTTATGTAACTACAACCAATAAGTTCGTTCACATTATTGAAATCGTTATTAGTTTAGTATAAACCATTTTAATCGTTTTTGAAATCATCGTTTAAACCTTGAAATCATTTTGTACATATGAATCACCCCAAAACAACATAAAACAGTAAAATAGGGGAACTAGGTACTCACATGAAGTGCAAAGTATCCTCAATCAATAGAACTTCAACAAACTCAAGTAAACCAGAGAAATCAAGCAGCACCTAGTAATCGAATCACTAGTCAAACAATAGACGCCTAAATCGGAAGATCGGACAGAATGAGGTATTGTAAACCAAATGAGTGTTGGAACTCATGTGGTATGGTTTAACAAAGCCTACATCCTAAATCGGAACCTAAGCTAAGTGCTTTCGACCCATTGCGACCCATTAAGGTAGCTTACGCTACGTTAACGTGTCGTGCGCGCAAATGCGCATTCGAGATGTCTAACTAGTCCTATGACAAGTATTATATGCCTATACATGTTTAAATATGTTGCATAATTAGTTACGTGACAAAAGTTTAGGTTACATATGCTTATTTACCAATTATGCATGAAAAGGGTATTTTGGTCATATACCAAAGGCATATAAACTACCTATCATACAACTAATTAAACCTAAGTGACCATAAGGTATAACCTCGGATGGTTATTCCCTATGCAACTATGATCACTAAGCATGTTTGGTCAGATCCTAATGATCGACCAAATGGGTCGTGTTCGAAAGTCTAAGCGGGTGTTTAGTCCGCTTGACTTACGACTCTACACAAGCACTAATTTAAAAATTGACGAGTTAAACATGTTAAAACATGTTTAACGAATTTAGAAAACAGTTTTGGTATCAAAACAAACGGTTTTGATACCTAAAAGTAGTTTGGTTACAAAATACGCGAGAATACGCATTTTGGTCGAAACTACGACTCGTCACTAAGCCTAGATAACATGGTAATCAGTAGGTATAGTCACTAGGGACTATAACCATCATGATTATGCTCACGTTATGAAGTTCAAACGAACTTCGCATTGACCATAAACTGGTTAATGCAGAAAGTCAAACGCAGTTTGACTTTTACGATAAAAACGAATAAAAGAACGAAAGAAGACTTACAAATGGTCCACGCAAGTTTTGATCTGTCACACCCCCAAAATCCACATGCGGAGTATCACCGCTTGGAGGCATGACATGACCAGGATCCAGCCACCAATCATATTGAACAATGCAATTAAGTAAATGAAACCAAACCTAATATAATTGGTGGTCAAAAGAAACCAAACATGTTTAAGTAATCAGCAGAAGCATAGTACGTAAAACCAAAACATAAGTTCAATAAGTTCATAAAGTTCAAAAGTTAAGCATGGAACAAAACGGTCCATATCCCACAACAACCTCCTCCTCGTGCAAGCTCCATAAGCATCTAACGACCTGTAAGGCATGTAACAACGAGTCAACAACAAAGTTGAGTGAGTTCACAGTTGGTTGTTTAGTTTTAGGTTGTTTCCGAAAACATGGTTTGTATTTTTTTGGCTTACTTGCCATGGGGGTTACCCCATAGTTGAAAATATGATTAACCAGTTCCTTCTTTATTACCCAAACCATATCCATAATCAGTGGGGGCTTCCCCATGTGAACCACTAGACCGTTACCATATCGACTACTAACGAAAGTAAGTTGTGCCCTACGTCAATGTCTATCATCATTGACAGTTTGCCATAGTCCATTAGTACATCCCCGTCCGACTGGCACGGTGTGAGGTTTGTTAAACCTAATAGCGCTATTAACTAATGACCCGCTCGCCATTGGCCTCGACGATTAAGTCGATATAAAATGAGGGTCTTAATGATAGAGTTTTGTCTAGTAAGTTTTAAGGTTGTTGTCCTACCCAAGGAGGACGAACGTACGTATTATACCCAAGGAGAATACGCAAGATTAATATTGGCATCCTACCCATGGAGGATGGCGGTACATATCCTACCCAAGGAGGATATGTAGGTTCCGTTCTAATTCTTTAATCCCATTCCCAACCACCGGGAATCCCATGCCTTAGAAAGTGTGTGAACTCACCTTTGGTTGCTCGGTTTGGCTCTCAAAAATAGCTAACAGTCAAGGTCGGTCAATCACGTCCTAATATGATTACCAGTTAGTCATATAGTGGTTTCAAATAGAGCACAAAGTTCCTACACGTATCTACTACATAACATGCACTCACTTTAATAGTTCACGCCCATATAAACATTCCACCTATAGCTACTCAAGAACAAGAACATGATATTGCACATAACACTTTCATTGACATATAACACGTTAGATCATGATCGGATAACATAACCGACATTTAGACATCCAAATCACTAGTTATATTGTTTCAGCTTGAACATCCAAAACTAGACTGTTTTCGGGGACTTTAATAAAATAGTTAACTTACTCCAAAAATTTCCAAACTTTTACATAATGTTTTAAACAATCCAAATATTACTGTGTAAAAGTATTGGGATCCAATTCATTACCAATATTTTATAAAGAATAATTTACCGGACTGCAATCAGATTTGTCACTTTCTAACTGCAGTCACGGAATAATTCATTTAAAATTCATCGTAAGTCCGATTGATGAAATTCCAGTTGGAGCGTTACAACGTCATCAGTGGTCATTTACAGTACAAATTTCATGAGCTAATTCTACAAAGATTTCAAGTTATGATGAAAAACATAACACACATTTTCTGCAGTAAAAACGCAGCTTTTGCTGCTGTGAAAAACGACCCTTTAAAAATAGCAAACGAAGTCCAAAAATTATGATTCTGGTGCCATTAGAACCGTATTTAGAAATAACACGTTTTAGACTCAAGAAAATCAATTTTTCATTAAGTTAAGACCCGGTTACAGCCGACTGAAGGCGGCTGTAACAGTTTGACAGCTTTCTGTTTTCAGCTTATAGCGTTCTAAGGCAAGTTCTATTTGTTCCGTTAACAAGCCTAGTGATCAACAACGACATTTAACATCACTTACAGCAGGTTATCGTTTATTTAACTCAGATTTATCATGTCAAGTACCATTGTTCATATCAGATTTCCAGAGTACAAGTATTCATCAAGTAACCAACATAAACAAGACAACATCATACTAGCATCATTTCATCATAATACATCCTTTAACTACTAAAAATAGGAAGTAACCAAGAGTTAACAAAAAGCTTACAACTAGCTTTAAGCTAGGGAAGATCACAAGAGAAAATGATGAAGAAGATGGTGAATGAAAGCAATGTATGAAGTTCCTTCAAGTTCTTCAAGCCTCAACCTTCACAAGACATCTTCTAATACTTGAATGGAGCTTAAAAGTGGATGGATATGGTGGTTGTATGGTGGTGGTGGTGGTGGCGGTTCTAGGGTGAGCCGAGAGAGGGAGAGAGAGTTAGTGAGAGATGGGTGAACTTTGAGAATAAGATCTTGTGATTTATGGCACCTTACTGTTGGAAAAATAGGTGAAAATAGCATTTTTCACAAATATAGGAAAATGATTTTTTCCTATTTTGGACTAGAAATAATTATAATAAAATGAGCAGGTTTTATATATTTATTTGTGGGTTTGTGTTCTATGTTGCAAGAGCTTCGCAATGAACTAAACCACATTCAAAACGGAGCTAAGATGAATGAGATATCGATGCTCAAAGTTGGGTGTTTGAAACATTGAATGCTGAAACAAAAGGGAAAGTAGCACCTTGTCCCACATCGGAGGAGAGATGGAACTTAAATGGGTATTTAAGGTGGAACTCTCCATCCTTATTGTTTCATGGAAGCACACACTAGTGTCCTCGCGAAGGGTGCGGAGCACCCTAACTCGCACCCGCCCCCGCGCGCCGCGGGCGATGAGGCGCAATGTGGCGCTTTGATGGCGCACTTTGCACTTTGCATCGGCGCACGCGCGCATGGCAGTGAGCCAAGAGGATGCACCGTGCAGAAGCTTCTAGCATTGAATGACAGTGCAGTTTCAGTCCAGCTTCATAACTGACGAGTTAACAGGCTTTGACTGAGAATTAAATGACGTATTAAATTGCATTGAAGACGTTTAATGCAATTTAAACCTCTCTTTAATTCGTTTTTTACTGTTTCAACCTAGGAGCTGTATAAATACAGCTCCATACCCACATCAGAGGGACACAAGCAACACAACAGCATACTCAGCATTCTCTCTACAACTTTCTCATCTTCTTCCTACAAAGTTCAAGGTAACCTTCGGGTTGTAGGCGAATTCCGGCAGTACTACTGCTCCGGCTGTTGTACCCTGGGAAACAAAACGAGTGCTCCTGGGAGACTCGGAATTTGTTTTAAGGGAAGCGTGTGTACATGTGCCTCAGCCAATCTTCTTCATCTCCAATTCTTGTATTTTATTTATTTCAGTTGTAATTGTATTTAGTTTTCAGCTTTCTCTATTTCTGTATTGTAATCTAGCAATAAAATTTGTTATTTTATTTATTATTACGCGAACGGTTCTTACAATCTTAAAACAAATTTTTAAAACCGTTCGTGTAATCAAAACAATTCTGTTTGTGATTCAAACCAGTTTTGTTTTCACTCGGTTTGTGTTTTAAAAACAGATTTTTTTTTTTTTTTTGGTTTTCATCTTCAAAGGAGCGACTTTGGTTGAAAACCATTTTGGTTACATTCAGGTTGTCCTAAATTTGCTAAAACTTTCTGATTTGGTCTTCAAAGTTGGACTTAGAAGCCAATCAGTAAGTTCTAATCAAAACCATTCTGTTTGTGATTCAAACCAGTTTTGTTTTCACTCTGTTTGTGTTTTAAAAACAGATTTTTTTTTTGGTTTTCATCTTCAAATGAGCGACTTCGATTGAAAACCATTTTGGTTACATTCAGGTTGTCCTAAATTTGCTAAAACTTTCTGATTTGGTCTTCAAAGTTGGACTTAGAAGCCAATCAGTAAGTTCTAATTATTAAAAATTTCATGTTTTTGGTCTTCAAAGTTGGACTTAGAAGCCTAAACAGTAAATTTGTGGTAAAATTAAAATTTAATAGTTTACTTCTGGTTTTTGCGTAAATCAGATTTGTTTACTAAACTTTAAAATTTTAATTTTTTCAGCATGTCGAATGAAAACGTCAACGTTAACAACACGAGTGTTGTGACAGGAACCCCCTTGAACGCCACCACTGTGGGAGCGTCCACAGTGCCTAATCACGCTGAACGACCCGAGAAGTTCTCGGGTCTACACTTCAAGCGGTGGCAGCAGAAGATGTTCTTCTACCTGACCACCGTGAACCTTGCGAGGTTCTTAACGGAAACCGCTCCCCAACCTGTGGAAGGGGAGACCGACACACAAAGACAGTGTGCGGTAGATGCGTGGAAGCATTCGGATTTCATATGTCGTGGCTATGTGTTAAACGGCTTGTCGGATGCGTTGTATAATGTGTACTACAACGTCAAGACTTCCAAAGACCTTTGGGATGCCTTAGACAAGAAGTACAAAACGGAGGATGCTGGCAGAAAGAAATTTGTGGTAGCCCGTTTTTTGGATTTCAAAATGGTTGATTCTAAAACAGTTATGAATCAAGTCCAAGAATTCCAAATTATACTTCATGACATCTCTGCGGAACGCATGACACTTAGCAAGACATTCCAAGTGGCAGCGATGATTGAAAAGTTACCTCCTAGTTGGGTTGATTTTAAGAATTATCTTAAACACAAACGAAAGGAGATGACTATAGAGGACCTTATTGTTCGTCTTCGGATTGAAGAGGACAATAGAATTGCCCAAAAAGGCAGCCTTGCGCCGACGAGTGCTAGCGCAAATTCGGTTGAGCATGGGCAATCCTCTAAGGGCGCGAAGGGCAAGGGGAAAAGGATAAAGGGAAAGCAAAGGCTAGCAACCTTGGACCGAAGAAAGGGGTTGTGAAAAAGAAACCTCAGACGTTCTAAGGGACTTGTTACAACTGTGACGAGCCGAGGCATCGGGCTAACCAATGCAAGAAACCAAAGCGTGAGCGTGCGCACATGGTAGATGAAGATGGAATGCCTTTGGTGGAAATGATTTTCGACAAAAGTGCAATGATGGATGAGATCAATACTGTGACCAACACTGCAAAAGGATGGTGGGTTGATACGGGCGCGACCCGTCATGTTTGTGCAAAGAAAACCCTCTTTACCACCTTCAAGGCGCTTTCTGGAGAAGAGAAGCTGTATATGGGAAATGCAGCCACCGTTGACATCATGGGTGAAGGAACGGTGATCTTGAAGTGGACTTTGGGGAAGGAGCTTACTCTAAGCAACGTGTTGTATGTCCCGGACTTGCGCAAGAATCTAGTCTCGGGTTGGTTGCTTAATAAGTTTGGATTTTGTTTAGTTTTTGAGAGCGATCAATTTGTACTAACTAAACGAGGAATGTATGTAGGCAAGGGCTATGCCCAAAATGGTATGTTCAAATTGAATGTAATGGCTGTCAATAACATGAATAAAATTGCTACTACTTCTACTTATATGCTTGAGTTTTCTGATTCGAATAAATGGCATGGTAGATTAGGTCACGTTAATTTTAATTCAATACGCCATTTAATCAATTTAAATTGTATACCAACATTCCATATTGATTCACACTATAAATGTGAAACTTGCGTAGAATCCAAACTTACAAGATCATCATCGAAATCGGTTGAACGAATAACCGACCCTCTTGATTTAATTCACACCGATATTTGTGATTTAAAAGCGGTACCCACAAGAGGTGGAAATAAGTACTTCATCACGTTTATTGACGATAGTACTAAATATTGCTATGTACATTTACTAAAAAGTAAAGATGAAGCAATAAGTAAATTTATCTTGTATAAAAATGAAGTTGAGAATCAACTTCAAAAGAAGATAAAAGCGTTGCGAAGCGATCGAGGAGGCGAATATGTTGCACCTTTTGCCGATATATGTGCAAAAAGTGGCATTGTACATGAGTGTACACCTCCTTATTATCCACAATCAAATGGTGTGGTGGAACGCAAGAACTGTACATTGAAAGAAATGATGAACGCCATGTTGATAGGTTCTGGGGTGAGCCAGGAAATGTGGGGGAAGCCATTCTCTCGGCTAATTATCTTTTGAACAAGATACCCCACAAAAAGAGAGACGAAACTCCATATGAGTTATGGAAAAGGATGAAACCTTCATACAAATACTTGAAAGTGTGGGGGTGCCTAGCAAAGGTGATTGTACCACCTCCTAAGGCTCTTAGGATAGGACCCAAAACTGTTGATTGCATATTCATTGGGTATGCACATCAGAGTAGTGCACATCGATTTCTTGTACATGAGTCCAAGAATCCTGATGTACACGTAAACACTATCATGGAGGTGAATCCTAACGTTGTGTCTTACTTTGAAAATGTGTTTCCTTTGAGAAGACAAACACATGCAACGTCATCAACACCTAATTTTGAAGTAGGTGAAAGTTCATCTACACCAGTTGATGAGGTAGTTCATGATAAGACACATGAACGACCTGAGGTTAAAGAAAGTGATCGTAGGCGAAGTAAAAGGCCAAGGGTAGAAAAATCCTTCGGTCCAGACTTCGTTAGCTATATGGTTGAGGGCGAGCCCAATACATTTCGCGAAGTGGTTTACTCTTCAGAAGGACCTCAATGGAAAGAAGCAATAAGGAATGAAATTGATTCTATATTGCAAAATCATACTTGGGAGTTAGTAGATCTTCCACCCGGTTGCAAACCACTTGGATGTCGTTGGATATTCAAAAGGAAGATGAAAACTGATGGAAGTATTGATAAGTACAAGGCTAGGTTGGTGATTAAAGGATTTAGACAAAAGGAAGGTCTAGATGGCGATTTAGAAGAAGAGATTTGGAAGTTCACCAAATGGACGTTAAAACCGCATTTCTAAATGGCGATTTAGAAGAAGAGATTTACATGGAGCAACCTGAAGGTTTCTCCGCCCCAGGTCAAGAGGGTAAAGTATGTAAACTCGTCAAGTCTTTATATGGCTTGAAGCAAGCACCAAAACAATGGCACCAAAAGTTTGATCATGTCATGATTGACAATGGTTTCAAAATAAATAAGTGCAACAAATGTGTTTATTTCAAAGACACAAATGAAGGTTATGTGATTTTATGCCTTTATGTAGACGATATGCTTATCATTGGGAGTAATGATACAATTATCAAAGCTACTTAAAGCATGTTGAAAGCGAGATTTGACATGAAAGACATGGGTTTAGCGGATGTGATTCTTGGAGTAAAGATCATAAGAACCCAAGATGGTCTTGTGTTAAGTCAATCTCACTATGTGGATAAAATTCTTGAAAAATTCAACTCGGAAGATACGAGTGTAGCTCGAACTCCAGTTGATACCTCCTAACATCTCAAGAAAAACAAAGGAGATGGAGTTGCTCAGTTAGAGTATTCAAGAATTATTGGCAGTCTCATGTATCTAATGACATGTACTAGACCCGACTTGGCTTACGCGGTGAGTAGACTAAGTAGATACACCAGCAATCCATGCGCGGATCATTGGAAGGTTATCACAAGGGTGCTTAGATACATAAGATACACAAGAGATTATGGACTGCATTATACCCGACAACCAGCAGTGATCGAAGGATACACTGATGCAAACTGGATATCGGATAATAAAGATTCCAAATCAACAAGTGGTTACGTGTTTACACTTGGAGGAGCTGCTATTGCTTGGAAGTCTTCTAAGCAAACGGTCATAGCAAGATCCACAATGGAATCCGTATTTATCGCCTTGGATAAGTCAGGCGAGGAGGCGGAATGGCTACGTCAATTCGTGGAATATATTCCAAGATGGCCAAAGCCTTTGCCAGCCATATGTGTACATTGTGATAGACAATCAGCGATTGGTAGAGCTCAAAGCTTGATGTACAATGGCAGATCAAGGCATATGCGACGTAGACATAACACGATACGACAACTACTCTCAACGGGTGTTATCACAATTGATTATGTGAGATCAGCGGATAACATTGCGGACCCGTTTACAAAAGGCTTAAGCAGAGAGTTAGTAGAAACGTCGTCAAGAGGAATGGGACTAAAGCCCGTGGTAAATGGGAATATGAGGGAAACCTAACTTAGTTGACTGGAGATCCCAAGATCTAAGTTCAATAGGACAACTTAATCATATCACCAAAACGGAGTCACTGTGGGGGAGTACCCCAAAACTAAAAGGGAGTTAAATATACTTCCTAGTCCATTCCAATCAGTGATATTGAAGTGAGGTTAAGCATATTAAGGTTAACGATTTCGGGAAATCAAATAACCATGATGCTTTTAATGATTCATGGGAATCACCTATGTTAGAGAGAAGTGGGGTCGCTTGAAATGGATTTGTGGGGTGCGCAAATCCTAGAGCTCTCGCAGAACCATGCTAGTATTCCAGGACCATAATAGAACACGACAATGAGGAGTTGGCCAAACCAGGGAGAGTATTGTGTGAAGTGTATTGTCGTTTACACAAATGGGGGTATGTTCAAGGACATCGCGTCTACACACCGCTAGTAAGCTAAGTGCGCTTCACAAAAGAAGGTTCAAAGGTGACAACCTACCTATCTTGCAATACTCAACTGTCGAAGTTTATCGTTGAAAAGTGTAAGGAAAAGATCCATTTCCATACATGTGGGGGATTGTTGGAAATTTGATGAAAATAGCATTTTTCATGTGGGGGATTGTTGGAAAAATAGGTGAAAATAGCATTTTTCACAAATATAAGAAAATGATTTTTTCCTATTTTGGACTAGAAATAAATATAATAAAATGAGCAGGTTTTGTCACACCCCCAAAATCCACATGCGGAGTATCACCGCTTGGGAGCGTGACTGACCAGGATCAAGCCACCAATCATATAGAACATTGTATAAAGTAAAAGTAATTGCAATATAAACCAAACCAAATCCATATGAAAGGTGTTCCAAAACATAAGTATGTTAGCACTATTTAGCGGAAGCGTATAATTAAAACCCAACATAGATAAGTACAAAATGTCATAAATGTTTAATAAGACAATCACGATCCAAGCCCACAACGACCAGCTCCTCCATGTGCAAGCTCCATGAACCTAACGACCTGCAAGGCATGTAACAGAGGATCAACAACTAGTTGAGCGAGTTCACAGGAAGTAAATGCGTAATAGTATATTTGTTTGTAACATGTGGCTCTACTGGGCCGATAGTACGTTCTATTGGTGGGGGCTTCCCATGTTGTATGACCACTAGACTATTCGTAACCATAAGTGTTCTACATATCCCGAGAACAGTAATACGTACAAGTTTACGTAGGTTTTACGTAAGTATCCTTCACAACCGAGGACAGGGGTACGCGGGGGTTTACGTAGGTTTTACGTAAGTGCCTGACACAACCGAGGCAGTAGTGAGTATAAGTTCACGTAGGTTTTACGTGAGTGTCCTTCGCAACCTGAGGACAGTGAGCAATACAAGTATACGTAGGTTTTACGTATGTATCCTGCACAACCGAGGACGATGGTATGGTAGTCTAGTAATAGTGTCCGTATGAATCTATTCAACCTTATCCTTTAAAAACCCATTCCCAAGCCCTGGGAATCCCATGCCTTAGTAAGAGTGTGAACTCACCTTGGTTTGCTCGGTATGCTAAATAAGTGCTCACAGTTAATTAATCACGTCCTAAATACGCACGTATACATAATCAGTTTATATCCAAGTTGTTCACGTATAGGTATAATCACAGAAGTACTAGCATGTATCCACTATCATAAAAGTCATGCACATCACTTAACAGCAGTTAAATATCTCAGTTAACATTTAACAGGATTAGACTGAGTTACTGGACAGGTTATACATTTGGCGAAACACATTTTGGCGAAACACTTATTGGCGAGACACATTCTGTTTCGTCAACTGCCCTTGGCGAAACAGCCCCCTCTATTTCGTCAACCACCCTTGGCGAAATCAAAGTCCAGTTTCGCCAACCGGTGATTCGTCAGTATAAATTTTTGTTTCGTCAATTCATAACAGTAACAAAATAAATTCCCAAATCATTCTTTGGGCCGCCCACTACGACCAATTAAAATATGTGGCCGCCCAAACCTCGTGATTGGACCGAATAATATTATTAGCCAAATAAAGTGAGATGGTCTTATGCAAGGTTAGCCGCCATTCCCATGGTTCGGTTCTTTAACATTGACCGCCCTAACCCACCAACCAAAGATCACACACATGACAAACTATTGGAGGAATGATGCCACCAATTTGATTGGACCCCTTTTTATTCCCACCGAAAATTTCCCCAATGGCATCCACCCATTCAACTAACATAACTCACAATATTCATCACAAATATGAACTGTCACTTCACGTGAGTCCTATTATGAATAAACTTTGTAAACCATATTATTGGACCATAAGTGTACAGTGGCCGACAATTAAAAGAAATCACCTGGCACAATTGACTTTTGGTGCATTGGAGTGTATATAATATACCATTATTTTCTATTAGCCGATACTTGTTCTAGCCAACAATTTAACCAATGGTTCACAACCATTCAACCGACATTTACTCATCATATAATCGCATGTAAACTGACAATCATGTGCAGGCATAATATCAAGAAAAAGTACCGCAGACATGTTATTGGACCAAAACATACGGTGGCCGATCACTATAATATCGATAATTATTAACCCAACAAGTCACATTGATCAAGGCTACATATAATCACATGCGATACACTTCAAAAGAAACATAAGATACTAACCGAGTTGGATGATGAAACAAGAAAGGTTTCGAGAGACAGGAAGCAGCCGTCGGTTTGCAAGAGAAGAGAAGAGAAGTTTAGGGTTTTGAGAATTTCCACAACCGTTCCCCTAATCTAATATATATTAACCTAACTAATATAATTACGCATAAGAGTTTGGGCCCATATTGGGCTTTGGCGAAACACCTATGGGCCAGCGAATCAAATTCGGCGAGACTAGAATTGGCGAAACACACTTGTGTTTCGCCGAGTTACTATTGGCGAATCATATTTGTGTTTCGTCGGGTCTCTATTGGCGAATCACTTGATTCGTCAAATCCTTAGTGGGTTTGGGCCCGTAATGGGCTTGATCGATTACATTCTCCTATTACCCTTTAATTTACTAACAGTCTCCTGTTATACTTATACAATCAACCAAGCACATAATCATGAAGTCAAAACACTTTATAATATCACCACACTTACATTACAAGTCAAACAACAAATAGTCAAAGTCAACAGTCAAAGTCAACGTGCAATAAATGTAAGAGTGGAAGACAGAAACTCGAGTTGTCACATTATCCCCAACTTGAAAGAAATTTCGTCCCGAAATTTGGTACGTACCCACTGAGGAAGCTAGATAAGTTGCATCGTTCACTGGTTTTCCTGGGGTGTCACATCCTCCCCCCGTTGATCTGGAATTTCGTCCCGAGATTCCGCAGTAGTAGCTTCAGCCTCAGTAGTGGTTGTGTTGGTTTCAAATAACTGGGGATACTTTTCTGTCATCTGGTCTTCGCGTTCCCAGGTGTACTCTGGGCCACGTTTGGAGTTCCAACGAACTCGAACAAGAGGGATTCTCTTGTTTTTGAGGACCTTAACATCCCGGTCCGTGATTTCAACTGGCTCCTCGACGAACTGCAACCGCTCGTCGATAGCGAGTTCCTTAAAAGGAACTATGAGGGTCTCATCTGACAGGCACTTCTTCAGATTCGACACGTGAAATACATTGTGAACTGCACCAAGTTCAGCTGGTAGGTTTAGCTTGTAGGCCACTTTGCCTATTTTCTCTATGATCTCGAACGGTCCGACATACCGTGGATTTAGTTTGCCCCGTTTGCCAAAACGAACCACACCCTTACAGGGTGAGACTTTAAGTAAAACCCGGTCCCCGACCTGAAATTCCAAAGGCTTCCTACGTTTGTCCGCGTAGGCTTTCTGACGGTCGCGTGCTGCCGCCATGCGTTGTCGTATCTGTGCAATCTTTTCCGTGGCGTCCACTACAATCTCTGGACCCGTGATCTGACTATCCCCCACCTCTGCCCAACAGAGAGGTGACCGGCATTTACGTACGTACAATGCCTCGAATGGAGCGGCTTGTATGCTGGTGTGATAACTGTTATTATACGAAAACTCCACCAAAGGGAGATGATTTTCCCAGCCGTTGCCGAAATCAATAACACATGCCCGAAGCATGTCTTCAAGAGTCTGGATCGTTCGCTCAGACTGCCCATCCGTCTGAGGATGATATGCTGTGCTCATGTCTAATCGTGAGCCAAAAGATTTGTGCATCGCTTGCCATAGCTCTGACGTGAATCGTGCATCCCGATCCGAAATGATGGAGGTGGGCACCCCGTGCCTCGAAACAACTTCTTTAAGATAAACGTCTGCGAGAGTGGAGAACTTATCCGTTTCCTTAATAGCCAGGAAGTGTGCAGACTTGGTGAGTCGATCCACGATCACCCATATAGTATCACTCCCACGCTGGGATCTGGGTAGGCCTGTAACAAAATCCATGGAAATTTCTTCCCATTTCCATTGTGGTATCTTGGGTTGCTGAAGTAGGCCCGCTGGTTTCTGATACTCCACTTTGACTTTTGCACATGTCAAACACTTGCCGACGTAAGTAGCGATGTGGGCTTTCATGCTAGACCACCAATATGTTGTTCTGATGTCATGGTACATTTTATCCGACCCTGGATGTACCGAGTAGTGGGACTTGTGAGCTTCATCTATCACAAGTTCTCGCAAACCGCCATAAAGTGGGACCCAAATACGTCCTGTTACATAATAGGCGCCGTCTTCCTTTTGTTCTAATCGTTGCCTCGAACCACGTAAGGCTTCAGCCTGGACATTTTCTGGTTTCAATGCTTCTGCCTGAGCATCTCGTATCTGTGCAGGAAGGCTAGACTGAATAGTGAGCTGTAAGGCTCGCACACGCCTAGGTATAGTGTCTTTCCGACTGGGAGCCTCAGCCACAACATTGGCTTTGCCTGGATGGTACATGATGGCGCATTCGTAATCATTAAGTAACTCGACCCACCGTCGTTGACGCATGTTCAATTCCTTCTGCTTGAAGATATGCTCGAGACTCCTGTGATCGGTGTAAATTGTGCACTTGGTACCGTACAGGTAGTGTCGCCATATCTTGAGCGCGAAAACAACAGCTCCCAGCTCTAAATCGTGCGTCGTGTAGTTCCGCTCATGAACTTTGAGTTGTCGCGAAGCGTAGGCAATAACTTTATCCCGCTGCATCAATACGCAACCAAGCCCCTGTATCGATGCGTCACAATAGACCACAAAATCATCCGTGCCCTCCGGCAATGAGAGAATAGGTGCGCTGCGAAGCCTATCCTTTAGGTATTGAAAAGCTGTTTCTTGTGTATTACCCCAACGATAGGTAACACCTTTCTGTGTCAACATAGTAAGCGGCTGTGCGATCTTGGATAAATCTTTAATGAATCGTCTGTAGTACCCCGCCAAACCCAAGAATTGGCGTATTTCCGTTGGTGTACGCGGTGCAGGCCAGTTCCTGATCGAATCTACCTTGGATGGATCGACATGAATCCCATCCCTGTTCACCACATGGCCTAAGAAGTGGACTTCACGAAGCCAAAAGTCGCATTTTGAAAACTTGGCGTACAATTGTTCCTTTCGAAGAAGTTCCAAGATAAGACGTAAGTGCTGCTCGTGTTCCTCCTGACTTGTCACACCCCAACCGATGGCGGAATCATCGGGGCGCGGCACTAGGCGAATCAGATTTGCTCAAGAGAATCCATAACAACTATGTTGCGATAATATTTATTACATTTGTCATCCCATACTAACAAACAATACAATCACGTAAGTCATCACAGATTTCTTGTCCTCTCGAACAATTCAAATCCGACAACCTAGATTTTAGATGAGTTTCTAGACTTCCTAGCTTGATTTGATGTAAACTTCGGCTAAACCTGCAACATACGTTAAAACTTTGTCAATACAAAAGTATTGGCGAGTATACAGGTTTGATGTGTGATAGTGTGATAGATTAAAAGTGCTGCGAATTTCCACATGCATAAACGTAATACACAACATATATACTCACAAAACTGATACTACCAGCTAAGTCCTCGATGCTCGACTCTTGATGGCATAACTAGACCCCGTCGGGCGAAATAGTACTATACTAGTCTTGGTGGGACGTCACGAGTATAAGTCCTAGCATACATGTACTAGCATCACGTATATCTATGCAAACAGTTATTCGCAAGTGATAAATAGTCCAATTAAATCATTCGTTTGATAAGTTTGGTTTTTATGGAACGTATGTTACACCCAAAATTCGATAAAAGGGGTCAAGTATACTCACAGTCGGTGTTTAACGATTAAACACAACTTGATTGGATTGAAGGGAGCACGTCCGAAGTTACCCTGATTACAGCTCGATTGCATAAGTATTGGATAGCGTTTTTACGAAATTGGGCAACACTTTGGTTGGAAGGACTGCTGGTCGATCGACTGGGCTGGTCGATCGACTTGGCTAGTCGATCGATTGGCCTGGTCGATCGATCGGCCTGTTCGATCCAATGTGTTAGTTGGTTAAGGGTGCTGGTCGATCGAATATCCTAATCGATCGGCTTGCTGGCTCGATCGAATGGACCATTCGATCCGCTAGCATTCCTAGATTTAGTAGGTTGGCCGATCGGCTAGCATACTCGATCGAATGGGCTGGCCGATCGGCTGGCATGTTCGATCGAATGGGCTGGCCGATCGGCTGGCATGTTCGATCGAATGGGCTGGCCATCCGGCTGGCCTGTTCGATCGGCTTGCTTGTTCGATCAGCTAGTTTGTTCGTTCCGTTAGCCTATTCCATTGAGTTTTGGCTAAGTTTCGAAGGTTTGCCGATGGTTTTGACTGAGACGGTGTGCTTTCGTCCTAAACAACTGAAATTCCCTTAATTTCGACCTGTCCTGCCGGCTGGGACTCACCCCGTCCGATCAGTGTTGGCCGTCCTTAACGGCTTTCACTCGTTTTATTCGTAATCACCCGTTTTTGCCTAGAAATCAGTCCTTGAACCAACTTAGCACTAAGATTGAGTAGAAAAGTCGATTCAGAGTCTGTTTCATGTATAATGAGGGTGAAAAAGTTGAAGAAAGTTTGGAAAACTCCCTTTCAGCTCTCTCACATGTGATTGATTACAGATTTGTATGAAAAGTTGTTAAACCTTGTGGAAATCTTCCAGATCTGAGTTGTTCTTGGTGAAATGAGGCCAAAACATGAAGTTCATAAGAACACCATGATGACATCATCTTAGAACACCTCAATTCCGCCGATTTCACGGTTAAAAATCCAGATTTGAAAGATAGAAAGATGGAGGATTGAGTTTTGAACAAGAAAGTACAAGATTCGGGTTAAAAACTTACAAGAATCGCGTGATAGTGAGCGAAAATGGAGAAGTATCCTCTGGCCGAGCAGGAGCAGTCACCTCTAGAGTGAATGGGGTGAAAGAGGAGTATTTATAGGCCAAGAGGAAGGAAGAAGGAGGGAAAGGCTGTCCGATCGGCTGGCCCAGCCGAACGGCTGGCCTGTCCGATCGGCTGGCCCAGCCGAACGGCTGGCCTGTCCGATCGGCTGGCCCAGCCGAACGGCTGGCCCAACCGATCGGCTGGCTTGGCCTGTTCGGCCGGTTCCAGCCTATCGACTGGTCCTTCGGCGTTTTGCGTTTGACGTTGCGATGGTTTTGTCCGTTCACTAATTTATATTTATTTATTATTATTATTTACCAGTACACTTTATCACCTTTCGATTTCGATTTGGATTGATTTGATTCGATTAGCTTCACCAACCACCACAGTTATTATTATTATTATTATTATTATTATTATTATTAATCACAAAGGGCCGTATATACGTATTTATGTATCCAATATTCAGTGCGTTGATCGAGTTACGCGTGCCTTCGAGTGCGTTCTTCGATGTGATGTGCCACAATGATTATCGGGGCACCACTTACTCACATTGCCATCATCGTCATGACGGTTAGAGTCATAGTACTCACCCGATAACCCTCGTTAGCGTTGATTACTCACATTTTTGACACCTCACGCTCATCGAGAAGGGTAGTTTAGGCCCATATTCGACATCATCGTGAGTGTTATGCAAAATAGGTTTGTAATAGCGATAGAATATGCGTAATTATTCGATTGTACTTCGATTTAGCGATATAATTGATATGGTTACATTATGATCCGAATCTCCGGTGCTAGGCGTAACGAGTGTATCGAGTAGTAACAACGCGCGAAGGTGCGGGTTGTTACAGTATCCCCTCCTTTAGGAAATTTCGTCCCGAAATTAATCCAATAGTAGGGTCGTAAGGGTTGATGCGATTGAGAGTAGAGATTATTAGCGTCTAGATAACGAGCGATCGATTACGATTTGGCGAGTGAAAATAGAGAGAGCATACGATTCGATTATTTAGAAGTGATAACACATACAAAAAGCAAATTTTTTTTTTTTTTATAGCGTTTTAAACTTACCAATACTCGATTAATTTCCGAAGTTAATTAAGAAAAATCTCCTCATGGCGCGGTGTCGACCGTTTTGATGTCCACACCAGCGCTATGTGGAGGGTTTTGTTATTTGATAACAGGTTTTGAGTTTTACATTTTAAAAGAATCAGGTGGCAAAATAAGTTTTAAGAAAACTTTCCTACAACGTGGGTTCGAGCGGAACTCGACTGCCGAACCCTCGTTCTCGGGAAGATTCCTGTCGGTCATTGCAAAGGTTTTTTTTTTAAGAAAAGAATTGGACTTATGAAATTTTCATTGGGCACGGAGCCAAACTGATTCAATGTTTTCTCCATGTCGTAAGGAATTTCATTTGTCCAACGGTTTTAGTAAAAATTTTATAAAAATAGGTTTTCCTTAATAGTATGGAAAAATAACTTACATCGGGCCCCACGTGGCACCTTCCCACAAAAGTTCGTTAATATGGTTAAAACACTTATATATAGGAAGTACCAGCGGCGTATCCACCATGCTTTACCCATATTAACTCTGTTTCATGAGGCAGTGTCATGCGTGCCGATAAGACACAGATAGAATTTCGATTCCCTTGATCCTAGCGATGAGGTGCTAGACCGAGTTTTGAATAGAAATAAGTTGGATGCAACCAAGCGTAGGCAGCGGGTGCGAGTAGTCCGGTCGCATAACGCTGATATGGTATGCTTGGTTGGGCAGCGAATGACACGATTTTGATTCGGGTAAATGAGATTTCGATTTGATTCCACACGAAGTTCGCATGGCACGTTTCCACAAGACTTGCTAATATGACAAACACCATGTTTCCATATTAGTTTTATCTTGTGAAGCAATGTCATGCACCCTAACATTACACCACCTGCGACGACTTCCAAGTAACATTCGAACATCGATAGACAATAGGTTTCAACAGATTGATAAGCGACGATTGTTGCGTTGCGAGTGATAGACGATTGATTGAACTGATTCCACAAAAGTCAACTAATATGGTCAAAACATCACCATGTTTCAACCTTGTTAGTTTCGTCTCGTGAAGCGAGGTCTTGTGCGCTAACATGACACGTAGAATGCGTGCATTGATAAGTAATAGCGAACCATGATAAGAGTATCGAGTTGATGGAGTAGGTGCGAGGCGCGTTAAGAGTGGAAGGCGGCGAGTGATTCTCGATACTCGTCTAGCGAATCCACAATAGGCGATCCACACCAGCTGATAGAGGTTCACACAATTGACAATAACTAGCGTTAGAGATTTCTAGACAAACACATGATACGATTGCGATTCCGAGCCACTTATCGAATGATTTGATTGCGAGATTGATCCGGCAAAACTGCGATTAAGTTGCGTTCTAGACTTTACGACCAGTCTCGCGTTGCTCCAATTGCTCTTCGGGGTGAACTTACCTAAGTCCATCGATGTGGCAATTTGTGTACGCGGACTTACGAGAAGTCTCGCAGTGATGCGGTTTAGTTTTGTTACGCCTTGTGATTGATGGTAGAGTGTCAAATTAACCATAATAGTATAATAGGTCTAATAACGTCCAACTCCACATGGCACTTTCTTCACGAAGTTTCGGTAGTATGGTAAAGCGTACCCCCGCGTCACCCCTACTACTTATGCCCCGTGCTTTGGTGTCACACTTTGTTGACACGACCAAGACCCTTGACCGTGCTCTTAAACGTTATGGCACTTATTAGAACTTCACTACGATCTCCGTGCACTGACCAAGGTAATCCCGTGTGCACCCGTGATTAGTTGTCCCTTGCACGTATACCGTAGCTCATTCTAAGAGTGTTATAGGGATAAAATGCATAATATAGTACATAGTGCTAGCGTCTAGATAGTGCTCGATTGTAAGAGAAATAGAATCCACACACGATGATATATGAAATAAGTTCCAGAAATGATAGCGATAAGTCGGATTATTACAACAACATTAGGATCAAAATAACGTTGTTGTGGACACTTGCGGAGACGGCGGTTGTTGATGACTTCCTCCCAGGTTACGGTCTTGTACGGCACTGTGACGTATAATGCCCATACCAGTTGCAATTTGCGCAATGGCGACATTTTGCTTCTAGCGGGTGATGATACGTGCATGTGAAACACAGGGGATGAGATCCGTTGTAAGCTCGCTTTGACTGAACTGGAACTGATCGGAGAGGTTCGGGTTGCGGCGGTCCTGTTGTTGAAGAGTCTGGGCTCACGGTCTTTCGTTTGCGGCTCGGTTGGGCTTCTTGAGTTGATGTGGCGTCGTCTTCGGATTCGCCTGATGATTTGACGGAGACATTGTCGGAGCAATCCTTAGAAGAATCCTCCGAGGAGCTGTCAGATGATCCATCGACCGATTCTCCAGAGGAATCGTCGGACGAGTTGATGATGATTGCTTGATGAGCTCGTTTGACAGGCTTCTTGGAGAAGAATCCGTCCACGACTCGTTTGCTGTTGAGCTCTGCGGCTAGACGGTAGGCTTCTTCGATGGTAGCAGGTTTTGCAGCTTCGACAAAATCGCCCACACACTCTGGTAAGCCACGAATATACTTCGCGATAGCTTTCTTCGGAGTGTCGACTTGACTTGGGCAGATTATGCTGAGCTGTTTGAACCTTGCTGTATAGCTCGCATTGTCACCTTCGGTTTGCTTGATTTCCCAAAATTCGTTCTCTAGCTTCTGGACTTCGTGAGGGGGACAATATTCTTCCTTCATGAGTTCCTTCAGCTCACCCCATGAGAGGGCGTAAGCTGCGGAGATCCCACGTTTGTTGCGTTCGGCGGTCCACCAATCGAGTGCTCGGGATTGGAATACTCCGGTGGCGCAAGTAGTTTGAAGGTCCTCGGGGCACCCACTCTGACGAAGGGTAACCTCGATGGCATCGAACCACTGGAGTAATTGAGAAACACCTCCTTCACCCGTGAAAGGCATCGGATCACAGGCTTTGAAGTGTTTGTAGAGGAATGCAGATTCCGTCTTGACGTCTTCCGGGGCTCGAGAGTGGCTTTGAGAGTGCACTTGCGCGACAATTTGAGGAATGAGCTTGACCACTTCCTTGGTCACAATTGAGGCAATCCTCTTATCGGCGCGTCGTCTGGCTCTTCTCCTAGCCTTTCGTCTCGAAATAGAGTTGTTGGAAGGCATCTAGACAGAAGGATTTGGAATGAGATTCGATCATAATGATTTTGAGCTTTTGATGCGATTTGATTCGATCAAAACTTGTTATAGAATTTAATTTAACACATAGGAGCCACATAGGAAAATTCTAGGTTCCTAAACTCTCACATAATTGATTCGTCTTGTATTTAATACATATAGATATAGTTGTAGTGTTACACATAGATATTGATTCAGAATTTGCGAGGACGCGATAAGAGGAATAGCGTGAGCGAATTCGAGTACTTAGGCGTTTGTTTTATTGCGATCATTCGGCCTTTGTTTTAGATTGCGATGGCTATGCAAGTTGTGCGCTTTGTAAATCGAGGTTCGTAAATCCGATAAATCGAGAAATCGATAAATCGTAAAGCTTAAATTTGAAAACTCATAGACGTAAACCATACACGTAAAATTTAGATGGAATGCCTTGGGTGTTTAGGCGTTGACTACCCAAGTAACCCGACTATACCCAACGAGTTCGGGCATACGCGTTGACCTAGGGGACTCATGCTTCCACTGGGATGCAGCTCCTGACATTCGTCTCTCTAGTCTTCGCGTAGCCTGAGTCGTTGTTATGGTCGTGTCCTTGGTGAGAGCTTTTGTAAACCATTTTATAGAGTGGAACAGTTGATTAAGGTATGGGTTTCACCCCTGGCTTAACAACTTCGTTCCCATTTGTGGTTGTGCTCATCGAATAAATCCGAGAGTTCCACCAGAATTTCGAAATGGAGACCTTTTGTCGAGATGTGGATGTCAATCCTAGCTCAACAAAGAGTTCTCGTGCTAGAAAAATACGCTGAGTGAGTGCTCCTATCGAAAGTTATTGGTTTTCACACCTGGTCTCGACTAGATCACTCGGTTTTGTTATGCGAGTAGTTTTGAAAACATGTGTATTGTGTCAGCCTTAGGAAAGGCTAAGTAACCTTCTAGCCTTAGGAAAGGCTCTTTGTGTGAAGCTGTAGTATGCGGTGTTCACACAATAGTTGTAACTTTCAACAAATTCGATCGAGAGTAGCAAGTTGGCCCAAACAAACCCTAACGAGTTCGTAAGAGTCGGCCTGTAGGTACTTAGACTATAGACTAGGTCAATTTTTCTAAGACATCGACCCGGACTAGGTCGAGTCTCAAACTTTGCCTAATTCCCTATAGTTATGGCTCTGATACCAATCTGTCACACCCCAACCGATGGCGGAATCATCGGGGCGCGGCACTAGGCGAATCAGATTTGCTCAAGAGAATCCATAACAACTATGTTGCGATAATATTTATTACATTTGTCATCCCATACTAACAAACAATACAATCACGTAAGTCATCACAGATTTCTTGTCCTCTCGAACAATTCAAATCCGACAACCTAGATTTTAGATGAGTTTCTAGACTTCCTAGCTTGATTTGATGTAAACTTCGGCTAAACCTGCAACATACGTTAAAACTTTGTCAATACAAAAGTATTGGCGAGTATACAGGTTTGATGTGTGATAGTGTGATAGATTAAAAGTGCTGCGAATTTCCACATGCATAAACGTAATACACAACATATATACTCACAAAACTGATACTACCAGCTAAGTCCTCGATGCTCGACTCTTGATGGCATAACTAGACCCCGTCGGGCGAAATAGTACTATACTAGTCTTGGTGGGACGTCACGAGTATAAGTCCTAGCATACATGTACTAGCATCACGTATATCTATGCAAACAGTTATTCGCAAGTGATAAATAGTCCAATTAAATCATTCGTTTGATAAGTTTGGTTTTTATGGAACGTATGTTACACCCAAAATTCGATAAAAGGGGTCAAGTATACTCACAGTCGGTGTTTAACGATTAAACACAACTTGATTGGATTGAAGGGAGCACGTCCGAAGTTACCCTGATTACAGCTCGATTGCATAAGTATTGGATAGCGTTTTTACGAAATTGGGCAACACTTTGGTTGGAAGGACTGCTGGTCGATCGACTGGGCTGGTCGATCGACTTGGCTAGTCGATCGATTGGCCTGGTCGATCGATCGGCCTGTTCGATCCAATGTGTTAGTTGGTTAAGGGTGCTGGTCGATCGAATATCCTAATCGATCGGCTTGCTGGCTCGATCGAATGGACCATTCGATCCGCTAGCATTCCTAGATTTAGTAGGTTGGCCGATCGGCTAGCATACTCGATCGAATGGGCTGGCCGATCGGCTGGCATGTTCGATCGAATGGGCTGGCCGATCGGCTGGCATGTTCGATCGGCTTGCTTGTTCGATCAGCTAGTTTGTTCGTTCCGTTAGCCTATTCCATTGAGTTTTGGCTAAGTTTCGAAGGTTTGCCGATGGTTTTGACTGAGACGGTGTGCTTTCGTCCTAAACAACTAAAATTCCCTTAATTTCGACCTGTCCTGCCGGCTGGGACTCACCCCGTCCGATCAGTGTTGGCCGTCCTCAACGGCTTTCACTCGTTTTATTCGTAATCACCCGTTTTTGCCTAGAAATCAGCCCTTGAACCAACTTAGCACTAAGATTGAGTAGAAAAGTCGATTCAGAGTCTGTTTCATGTATAATGAGGGTGAAAAAGTTGAAGAAAGTTTGGAAAACTCCCTTTCAGCTCTCTCACATGTGATTGATTACAGATTTGTATGAAAAGTTGTTAAACCTTGTGGAAATCTTCCAGATCTGAGTTGTTCTTGGTGAAATGAGGCCAAAACATGAAGTTCATAAGAACACCATGATGACATCATCTTAGAACACCTCAATTCCGCCGATTTCACGGTTAAAAATCCAGATTTGAAAGATAGAAAGATGGAGGATTGAGTTTTGAACAAGAAAGTACAAGATTCGGGTTAAAAACTTACAAGAATCGCGTGATAGTGAGCGAAAATGGAGAAGTATCCTCTGGCCGAGCAGGAGCAGTCACCTCTAGAGTGAATGGGGTGAAAGAGGAGTATTTATAGGCCAAGAGGAAGGAAGAAGGAGGGAAAGGTTGTCCGATCGGCTGGCCCAGCCGAACGGCTGGCCTGTCCGATCGGCTGGCCCAGCCGAACGGCTGGCCTGTCCGATCGGCTGGCCCAGCCGAACGGCTGGCCCAACCGATCGGCTGGCTTGGCCTGTTCGGCCGGTTCCAGCCTATCGACTGGTCCTTCGGCGTTTTGCGTTTGACGTTGCGATGGTTTTGTCCGTTCACTAATTTATATTTATTTATTATTATTATTTACCAGTACACTTTATCACCTTTCGATTTCGATTTGGATTGATTTGATTCGATTAGCTTCACCAACCACCACAGTTATTATTATTATTATTATTATTATTATTAATCACAAAGGGCCGTATATACGTATTTATGTATCCAATATTCAGTGCGTTGATCGAGTTACGCGTGCCTTCGAGTGCGTTCTTCGATGTGATGTGCCACAATGATTATCGGGGCACCACTTACTCACATTGCCATCATCGTCATGACGGTTAGAGTCATAGTACTCACCCGATAACCCTCGTTAGCGTTGATTACTCACATTTTTGACACCTCACGCTCATCGAGAAGGGTAGTTTAGGCCCATATTCGACATCATCGTGAGTGTTATGCAAAATAGGTTTGTAATAGCGATAGAATATGCGTAATTATTCGATTGTACTTCGATTTAGCGATATAATTGATATGGTTACATTATGATCCGAATCTCCGGTGCTAGGCGTAACGAGTGTATCGAGTAGTAACAACGCACGAAGGTGCGGGTTGTTACATGACTCTTGGAGTAGATCAGAATGTCATCGATGAAAACAATGACGAACTTGTCAAGATAGGGTTTGCACACCCTGTTCATAAGATCTATGAAAACTGCCGGCGCGTTCGTAAGCCCAAATGGCATGACTAGAAACTCGTAGTGACTGTAGCGAGTTCTGAATGCTGTCTTGGAGACGTCCTCATCCCGGACTCTCAGCTGATGATACCCTGACCTTAGATCAATCTTGGAGTAGTAACTCGACCCTTGCAACTGGTCGAATAAGTCGTCGATACGTGGAAGAGGATAGCGGTTCTTCACTGTCACCTTGTTCAGTTCACGGTAATCAATGCACATCCTGAAAGTGCCATCCTTCTTTTTCACGAATAATACTGGAGCTCCCCAAGGCGAAGAGCTTGGACGAATAAAGCCCTTATCCAAGAGCTCTTGTAGTTGCTTAGACAGTTCTTCCAGTTCAGTTGGAGCCAAACGATACGGTGCGCGAGCTATAGGTGCTGCTCCTGGAGCTAGCTCGACTTGGAATTCGACTTGACGATGAGGCGGTAGACCTGGTAAATCTTCAGGAAAACACTTGAGGAAATTCACGTACAACTGGAATATCCTCTATTCTTTTCTCCTTTGTTGATGCATCAGTAACAAGTGCCAAGATAGCCGTATGACCCTTTCGTAAGCATTTCTGAGCCTTCAAGAAAGAGATGATGCCAACCACAGCACCACTCTTGTCGCCTTGAACTTCGAGAGGTTCCTTTCCCGTACGAGGAATACGAATGATCTTCTCCTTGCATAGGATCTCCGCTTGCTGCTTGGATAACCAATCCATGCCGATGACGATGTCGAAACTACCCAGAACTATAGGAATGAGATCTATCGAGAAGGTCTGACCCGCTAGAACGATGTTACAACCCTTGACTACATGCGTGGCTTCTACACTTTTACCATTTGCTAGTTCTACGACATGTTTGGTGTTTAGAGGTGTTGGTGTACGTTTTAGCAATTTACTCATTTTCAAAGACATATAACTCGTATCCGCACCCGAATCAAACAAAACAGTAACATAAATATCGTCGAGAAGAAACTTACCCATAACGACGTTGGGATCATTTCTGGCATCACCCTGCCCCAACACAAACGCACGACCCCTTGCTTCATTACCGTTGTTGTTCCCACCATTGTTGTTGTTGCCATTGCCCTGATTGTTGTTATTGTTGTTGTGGTTGTTCTGGTTCCTGTTTAGCTGAGGACAGTGCCTTTTGAAGTGACCTTCGGCACCGCAATGAAAACACCCCTTGTTGCCCTGTTGCTGATTCTGCTGCGCTTGAGGCTGCTGCTGATTCTGATTCGCAGGTCGAAGGCTTCTACAGTCTTTGGCCTCGTGACCCATCTTGAGGCATCTTTGACAGCGACCCTTGTTGCACTGGCCACTGTGGTGTCTGTTACAGTTGTTACATTTTGGGAGGTTCCCTCGATATCCGCCCTGCCTGTGGCTACCTGAAGAGTGCTGACTGGGACTCTGATAACTGTCAGTCTTTCGCTGCTGAGCCTGTGACTGAACTGAAGCTGATCCCTTGCTGGAGTCCCCATCCCATTTTCTCTTGTTGTCACTGGGAGTAGCAAGTGTGGCAGAAGTAGTAGCGGTAGCAGTAGCACTGATACGTTTAGGCAGTCTGTTCTGATCCACTGCCTGATCTGTGATGCGATGAGCGAGGCGTTGGATAGCCTGGATATTGTCGAGATTAGCCGATGTCACATGGCTCTGAATTTCTGGCGCCAAACCCTTGAGATACAACTCAATACGCTTAACTGGAGGGTCCACCATAGTTGGACACAGCACGGCCAGCTCATTTAACCTTTTGGTGTAAGCTTCGATTTCTGACCCAGTCATTTTCAAATGATAAAACTCATCCTCCAGCTTGTGGATGTCTTCCCGAGTGCAGTATTCACGTTTAATCAGTTCCTTGAAATCATTCCAAGGGGTGGCGTTAGCAGCTGCCAACCCTAAGATCTGCACTTCCGCGTTCCACCAAGTTAGCGCAATCCCTTCAAGTGTGCCAGTGGCGTACTTCACCCTGCGAGCCTCAGGGCATTCACACATCTCGAACACAGACTCGAGCTTTTCAAACCAGTGGAGGAGTCCAACCGCTCCCTCCGTGCCACTGAACGTGCTAGGACGACAATCCATGAAGTTCTTGAAGGTACACACAGGTTGCTGAACGTGTTGACCTATTGTGTAAGAATAGAATGAGGTTAAACATAAGAGTTGGTTAGGAACGTAGGATCTAAGGATCCTAGGATGAGTTACGACTGCAGGGTATACCTCCTACGTTTGCAGCTGCAAGTGCCGCAGCAACTTGTTCTTGAATGAGAGCCGCCAACTGGGCTTGAGTCATGTTCACACGTCCGGACATGATCTTCATAGTAAAGGTAAAATAAGTGAGAATGGTTCGCGAGTAGTGCGATGACAGAAGAGTGTAAGCACACAAGTGTTTTCAAGCAATAACAAGTAGTGAGCAATGAAATTTAAGCATACTACAAGCAAAGTTCTATGCAATTCTAGCATGTAAGCAATAAACATAAACCTTATTACCTAGGATGTCGAGTCTTGCACTCGGTGCGAAACGTCGTTGTGGATCGTTGAGCACTATTCTGGTTATAGTCTGGTTTTAATAAAAACGTTTTCCCATATTAAAACCAAGTTCTCTATAACCAATGGCTCTGATACCAATCTGTCACACCCCCAAAATCCACATGCGGAGTATCACCGCTTGGGAGCGTGACTGACCAGGATCAAGCCACCAATCATATAGAACATTGTATAAAGTAAAAGTAATTGCAATATAAACCAAACCAAATCCATATGAAAGGTGTTCCAAAACATAAGTATGTTAGCACTGTTTAGCGGAAGCGTATAATTAAAACCCAACATAGATAAGTACGAAATGTCATAAATGTTTAATAAGACAATCACGATCCAAGCCCACAACGACCAGCTCCTCCATGTGCAAGCTCCATGAACCTAACGACCTGCAAGGCATGTAACAGAGGATCAACAACTAGTTGAGCGAGTTCACAGGAAGTAAATGCGTAATAGTATATTTGTTTGTAACATGTGGCTCTACTGGGCCGATAGTACGTTCTATTGGTGGGGGCTTCCCATGTTGTATGACCACTAGACTATTCGTAACCATAAGTGTTCTACATATCCCGAGAACAGTAATACGTACAAGTTTACGTAGGTTTTACGTAAGTATCCTTCACAACCGAGGACAGGGGTACGCGGGGGTTTACGTAGGTTTTACGTAAGTGCCTGACACAACCGAGGCAGTAGTGAGTATAAGTTCACGTAGGTTTTACGTGAGTGTCCTTCGCAACCTGAGGACAGTGAGCAATACAAGTATACGTAGGTTTTACGTATGTATCCTGCACAACCGAGGACGATGGTATGGTAGTCTAGTAATAGTGTCCGTATGAATCTATTCAACCTTATCCTTTAAAAACCCATTCCCAAGCCCTGGGAATCCCATGCCTTAGTAAGAGTGTGAACTCACCTTGGTTTGCTCGGTATGCTAAATAAGTGCTCACAGTTAATTAATCACGTCCTAAATACGCACGTATACATAATCAGTTTATATCCAAGTTGTTCACGTATAGGTATAATCACAGAAGTACTAGCATGTATCCACTATCATAAAAGTCATGCACATCACTTAACAGCAGTTAAATATCTCAGTTAACATTTAACAGGATTAGACTGAGTTACTGGACAGGTTATACATTTGGCGAAACACATTTTGGCGAAACACTTATTGGCGAGACACATTCTGTTTCGTCAACTGCCCTTGGCGAAACAGCCCCCTCTATTTCGTCAACCACCCTTGGCGAAATCAAAGTCCAGTTTCGCCAACCGGTGATTCGTCAGTATAAATTTTTGTTTCGTCAATTCATAACAGTAACAAAATAAATTCCCAAATCATTCTTTGGGCCGCCCACTACGACCAATTAAAATATGTGGCCGCCCAAACCTCGTGATTGGACCGAATAATATTATTAGCCAAATAAAGTGAGATGGTCTTATGCAAGGTTAGCCGCCATTCCCATGGTTCGGTTCTTTAACATTGACCGCCCTAACCCACCAACCAAAGATCACACACATGACAAACTATTGGAGGAATGATGCCACCAATTTGATTGGACCCCTTTTTATTCCCACCGAAAATTTCCCCAATGGCATCCACCCATTCAACTAACATAACTCACAATATTCATCACAAATATGAACTGTCACTTCACGTGAGGCCTATTATGAATAAACTTTGTAAACCATATTATTGGACCATAAGTGTACAGTGGCCGACAATTAAAAGAAATCACCTGGCACAATTGACTTTTGGTGCGTTGGAGTGTATATAATATACCATTATTTTCTATTAGCCGATACTTGTTCTAGCCAACAATTTAACCAATGGTTCACAACCATTCAACCGACATTTACTCATCATATAATCGCATGTAAACTAACAATCATGTGCAGGCATAATATCAAGAAAAAGTATCGCATACATGTTATTGGACCAAAACATACGGTGGCCGATCACTATAATATCGATAATTATTAACCCAACAAGTCACATTGATCAAGGCTACATATAATCACATGCGATACACTTCAAAAGAAACATAAGATACTAACCGAGTTGGATGATGAAACAAGAAGGGTTTCGAGAGACAGGAAGCAGCCGTCGGTTTGCAAGAGAAGAGAAGAGAAGTTTAGGGTTTTGAGAATTTCCACAACCGTTCCCCTAATCTAATATATATTAACCTAACTAATATAATTACGCATAAGAGTTTGGGCCCATATTGGGCTTTGGCGAAACACCTATGGGCCAGCGAATCAGATTCGGCGAGACTAGAATTGGCGAAACACACTTGTTTTTCGCCGAGTTACTATTGGCGAATCATATTTGTGTTTTGTCGGGTCTCTATTGGCGAATCACTTGATTCGTCAAATCCTTAGTGGGTTTGGGCCCGTAATGGGCTTGATCGATTACATTCTCCTATTACCCTTTAATTTACTAACAGTCTCCTGTTATACTTATACAATCAACCAAGCACATAATCATGAAGTCAAAACACTTTATAATATCACCACACTTACATTACAAGTCAAACAACAAATAGTCAAAGTCAACAGTCAAAGTCAACGTGCAATAAATGTAAGAGTGGAAGACAGAAACTCGAGTTGTCACAGGTTTTATATATTTATTTGTGGGTTTGTGTTCTATGTTGAAACATTGAATGCTGAAACAAAAGGGAAAGTAGCACCTTGTCCCACATCGGAGGAGAGATGGAACTTAAATGGGTATTTAAGGTGGAACTCTCCATCCTTATTGTTTCATGGAAGCACACACTAGTGTCCTCGCGAAGGGTGCGGAGCACCCTAACTCGCACTCGCAAACGCTCGCGCGCGTGTGCGAGCCGTGGGCGATGACGTGCAATGTGTCGCTTTGATATCGCACTTTGCACTTCGCACGCTCGCATCGGCGCGACTGTGTGTCGTGCTCGTAGAGGCTCACAGGTGACGTGGCGCATGCGCGCAAGGACCTGAGTCCGTGTGGCGCACGCGCGCATGGCAGTGAGCCAAGAGGACGCACCGCACATGGGCGTGCAGACATGGGCGCGCGCGCAGAAGCTTCTAGCATTGAATGACAGTGCAGTTTCAGTCCAGCTTCATAACTGACGAGTTAACAGGCTTTGACTGAGAATTAAATGACGTATTAAATTGCATTGAAGACATTTAATGCAATTTAAACCTCTCTTTAATTCGTTTTTGACTGTTTCAACCTAGGAGCTGTATAAATACAACTCCATACCCACATCAGAGGGACACCAGCAACACAACAGCATACTCAACATTCTCTCTACAACTTTCTCATCTTCTTCCTAAAAATTTCAAGGTAACCTTCGGGTTGTAGGCGAATTCCGGCAGTACTACTGCTCCGGCTGTTGTACCCTGGGAAACAAAACCTGTGCTCCTGGGAGACTCGGAATTTGTTTTAAGGGAAGTGTGTGTACACGTGCCTCAGCCAATCTTCTTCATCTCCAATTCTTGTATTTTATTTATTTCAGTTGTAATTGTATTTAGTTTTCAGCTTTCTCTATTTTTGTATTGTAATCTTGCAATAAAATTTGTTATTTTATTTATTATTACACGAAAGGTTCTTACACTTACTTAAGAAAATTTCCTTACAAGATCAAATCCACCAAATCTAGCAATATCTAAATAAGATATCAAATGAAATCTTAGAAAGTATGTTGTGATCTTGGTGGGTCCATGGTAACCGTAATATATGAGGGGGGAGGGGGTCCAAGTGTAAGTTTTCACCATATCTAATAATATCTAATAAAATCCAAGGAAATCTAAATAAATCTAAGAATATCCAAGCAATATCTAATAAAATCAAAGTAATATCAAGATGGGATTTAGTAGAGATTTTGTAATCTTGGAGTGGGGCCCCTACATGGGCCGTAGATATAGAGAGGGGGGGTAAGTGTAACTTGATGGTGGGTAGGTAAATACTTAGGAGGTTGTGTGTAATATAGTGTTATGTGTGTATGGCACATTTTATAATGTGTTGGGGTATTCGGGGACCATAACTAGTCCAAAAATAATAAAACAATGTTTCTGACAAATTCAGGTCTCCCGGGTAATGTCCGGTTGTTCGGTTAGATACCGGTTCGTTAAAGTGCTAAGTTGTACCGTATAGTGTCTTTTATGTAACTTTTTGTGACACGATTAATTCCCAACACTTAGGAAAACATTCAGGACTATTTAGTCAATTTTTCTGCACAAGACTAGTATGTTAAAAAGCACATGTAAGTATGACACAGTAATCAGAAAGCAGTTAAGTAATTCAGCACAGTCGTCAAGCACTTTAATTAACATTAATAAATCGTACGGATACATGCAAGTATGAGGGTTGTCACATTCTCCCCTTGTTAAGAAAATTTCGTCCCGAAATTTAGCACGTGGTTACTGAGGAAGCTAGTTATGTTGTGTGGTTTCCTGGTTTTCCTGGGGTGTCACATCATCCCCCCGTAGGTTTGGAATTTCGTACCGAAATTCTGCAGTAGCTTCAGTCTCAGTAGTGGTTGCACTTTTCTTAAACAACTGGGGATACTTGAGTTTCATTTGGTCTTCTCGTTCCCAGGTATACTCCGTGCTACGACGGGAGTTCCAACGAACTCGAACAAGAGGTATTCTGGTACGCTTGAGAATCTTAATGTCTCGATCAGTGATTTCGACTGGTTCCTCGACGAATCGCAATTGGTTGTCGATTGTGAGCTCCTTTAAGGGAACTATGAGGGTCTCATCTGACAGACACTTTTTCAGATTTGACACGTGGAATACGTTGGGAACTCCACTGAGTTCTGCCGGTAGATTCAGCTTGTAGGCCACCTTGCCAATTTTCTCAATGATTTCGAAGGGCCCAACATATCACGGGTTGAGTTTGCCTCATTTGCCAAAACGAACTACACCTTTCAAAGGTGAGACTTTAAGTAGCACTTGATCCCCAACCTGGAACTCGAGTGGTTTCCTTCACTTATCAGCATAGCTTTTCTGACGGTCACGAGCTGCCGCCATTCGTTGTCGTATCTGAGCAATCCTCTTGGTTGTATCTACTACAAGTTCGGGGCCAGTGATTTGACTGTCGCCAACCTCTGCCCCACAAAGAGGTGATCGACACTTCCGTCCGTACAATGCCTCGAACGGAGCGGCCTGGATACTGGTGTGGTAACTGTTGTTATACGAAAACTCCACTAACGGGAGGTGTTTTTCCCAGCCATTACCAAAATCGATTACACATGCCCTAAGCATGTCTTCAAGGGTTTGGATGGTGCGTTCAGATTGCCCATCCGTCTGTGGATGATATGCCGTGCTCATGTCTAATCGAGAACCAAAGGACTTGTGCATAGCGCGCCACAACTCAGATGTAAAACGTGAGTCACGATCAGAAATGATAGAGGTTGGCACTCCGTGCCTTGATACTACTTCTTTTAGGTAGACGTCTGCTACAGTGGAAAACTTATCCGTTTCCTTGATAGCCAGAAAATGTGCAGACTTGGTCAGTCGATCCACGATCACCCAAATGGTATCATTTCCGCGTTGAGATCTAGGCAGACCAGTAATGAAATCCACGGAAATTTGCTCCCATTTCCATGTCGGGTCTCTGGTTGTTGGAGTAGGCCTGATGGTTTCTGGTATTCGACCTTGACCCTAGCACAAGTCGAGCATTTACTGACGTAGGTTGCTATGTTGGCTTTCATACTAGGCCACCAGTATGTAGTCTTTAGGTCGTGGTACATCTTATCCGAACCAGGATGTACTGAGTAACGAGACTTGTGCATCCATCACAAGTTCGCGCAAGTTTCCGTAAAGTGGGACCCAGATGCGCCCTGTTACATAGTAGGCACCGTCTTTCTTTTGTTCTAGCCGCTGTCTCGATCCTCGTAAGGACTCAGCCCTGATGTTCTCTGCTTTCAACGCTTCAACCTGAGCATCTCGAATTTGAGCGGGAAAGCTAGAGTGAATGGTAAGCTGTAACGTGCGTACACGCTTAGGTGTAGAATTCTTTCGACTGAGGGCGTCAGCCACAACATTGGCCTTGCCCGGATGATATTTGATAGCGCATTCATAATCGTTTAAGAGCTCGACCCATCGGCGTTGTCGCATGTTTAACTCCTTTTGCTTGAAGATATGCTCGAGACTCATGTGATCGGTGTAAATGCTGCACTTGGTACCGTACAGGTAATGTCTCCATATCTTAAGTGCGAAAACAACTGCTCCCAATTCTAAATCGTGCGTAGTGTAGTTCCTTTCGTGAACTTTAAGTTGGCGCGATGCGTAGGCAATGACCTTGTCCCGTTGCATCAACAAGCAACCAAGTCCCTGGATGGAAGCGTCGCAGTAAACCACAAAATCATCTGTGCCTTCAGGCAAGGAGAGGATAGGCGCGCTATAGAGTCTATCTTTTAAGTGCTGAAACGCAGAATCGTATGCATCACCCCGACGATAGGTGACACCCTTCTGAGTCAGCGAAGTGAGAGGTTGCGTAATGTTTGAGAAATCCTTGATGAACCTTTTGTAATATCATGCCAAACCCAAGAATTGGCGGATTTCTGTTGGTGTACGGGGTGCAGGCCAGTTCTTGATCGAGTCAACCTTTGATGGATCAACATGAATCCCATCCTTGTTTACCACATGGCCTAGCAAGTGGACTTTGCGAAGCCAGAAGTCACATTTTGGAAATTTGGCATATAACTGCTCTGTTTGAAGAAGTTCCAAAATAAGCCTCGGGTGTTGCTCGGATCCCTACTAGCTCTTCAAGTAGATTAGGATGGCATCGGAGAGAACAAGTGACATATTCGTCAGGTTAGACTAAATTCAATGTCGTGCCAGAGGAGTTATATCGGTCGTATCCAGATCAAAGGACAGTACTTGTGGTATCATCATATTTATGGCCCAATGCTCTGTGAGTAACGTTCGTGGAGTGTAACCTGTCCAAGCGAGTGTCCGCGGTCATAGGGTTCAGAAGTATATTGCGTATGGATGTGGAAACATAAGAAAGGGTGGTTGCAACCAATGAGTAAGCGTTTAAGAACCCGTAACAGGGTTTACCTGATGTCGATGGTACAACTGGTGATGCGCATGTTGTATATGGTTAAGATAAAGTATGTCATTGATTAAAAGAGATGTCACGAAGTTAAATCAATCGGAACAAGGAGTTGCCATAGCAGCATGATTGTCGTACAAGCTTGTAGTGTTAAGATTCACTGAGACTTCCATCAAAAGTTGTTGGACTCGCCCACATGCGAAGGACGAATAGTTCACCTGGATCCATGAACTTAGGTGTGTTTGTGATTCATCGAATCGGTAAGCAACCAAATTCGGGGTAGTTCCTTAGGTTGTGCGAATGAATCTGAAATATGCCTGTGTAGTCAAGAGGTTTCAAATGGAAGACGCGAAAACATGTTCAAGAGGGTATAATCGTACCAACAACACATCACCATCCTCAGGGTTTCAAGAAGTGACCACCAATGATCGAAAGTCGAGCCTTCCAAATTCTCCAACCTAGAGTGAGTTCGTATTAGTGTCTCTGCATGGAGAAGCGAGGACGTACTGTCACCGTGGTAAAGAAATGATGGTTTGGTCTAAGTCAATAGAAGAGATTAGGCATTGCATTAATTACCAAGTATAGGTTGGTATAAAGGCAAGCGAAAAGGGTTCACATAATTAAGATAGACTTTCATAGGATCAAAATGCGACTCTAATAGTATAAGGGGGAAAAGGGTAAGGTAAATGTGTAACTCATCATGTCCGTCTGTAGGTTGAGTAATCCGTATCTCCGTCCTCGAATAACCCGAGGACTCTCCCATCTTTAGGAGGCATCCAATTGCTAAGTTGGGTATACGAAGGTGTAAATCAAGTAGAATAAGAATTAACCACCCAACGGGGTAATGGGGTAATCCTGTGATCGGTGGAAATCGTGGTATGCTTGTTAGCGTTTCGTTATATCGGTTGCGGATCGAAGAAACAGAAGGTTGGTGATGTTCATACGAAGAATTGAGTGAAAACAAAATCCAACAAATAAACGAAGAATCTCGTAAACTATTCTGTTCTCCAGGGGCAGTTTCAGTATTGGTAGATGGCAACAACGACACGAAAGAAAAGTTTGTTGTATCGTGGTCACGTGAGTATATCATTGGCCCGAAACAGAGTTTGGCTAATAGGGTTTCGAGTGGTACAACGCCAAATGCGTGTAATAGCGACTACTTCGCTTCTGGTGACGACGACTAGTGGAGATGATGGGGTCCTTCAACATGGACGCGTGGGTATATTGTTCTCCTAAATCCGAGTTTGTTTAGGCCGGTTCTGGTATACGTGAATGCTGACGCGCAAAACCAAATGTACGGAGAGTCAGATCTGAATTCTGGCTGAAACAGCGATGTCATGTCGAGAGAATCGCATGAATAGGTAGAACACATAAAACAGTTGTCGTAGTGGGGTGAGGAGAAAACAGGAAAGAATTTGATCATCACACGTCAAGTTTCAAGTAAACAGTTGGGTGTCATAAAGAGCACATCCGGGCTAGTAGATAACATGCTACTACTCTAACTAGGCATACCATGTGCAACACACAATGTAAATGTAAACTAGCAAGCAGGCAATACGTATATAAATCATACCACCTAGAGTGTTGAGTCTTGCACGTGGAGCGAAGCATCATTGTGGATCGTTGAGCACTGTACAGGTTATAGTCTGGTTTTGTCAAAAGCTTATCCCTTTTTAAAACCAAGTTCACTATAACCAATGGCTCTGATACCAATCTGTCACACCCACAAAATCCACATGCGGAGTATCACCGCTTGGAGGTGTGACATGACCAGGATCCAGCCACCAATCATATTGAACAATGCAATTAAGTAAATGAAACCAAAAAAAATATAATTGGTGGTCAAAAGAAACCAAACATGTTTAAGTAATCAGTGGAAGCATAGTACGTAAAACCAAAACATAAGTTCAATAAGTTCATAAAGTTCAAAAGTTAAGCATGGAACATAACGGTCCATATCCCACAACGACCTGCTCCTCGTGCAAGCTCCATAAGCATCTAACGACTTGTAAGGCATGTAACAACGAGTCAACAACAAAGTTGAGTGAGTTCACAGTTGGTTGTTTAGTTTTAAGTTGTTTCCGAAAACATGGTTTGTCTTTTGCAGGCTTACTTGCCGTGGGGGTTACCCCATAGTTAAAAATATGACTAACCAGTTCCTTCTTTATTACCCAAACCATATCCATAATCAGTGGGGGCTTCCCCATGTGAACCATTAGACCGTTACCATATCGACCACTAACGAAATTAAGTTGTGCCCTACGTCAATGTCTATCATCATTGACAGTTTGCCATAGTCCATTAGTACACGCCCGTCCGACTGGAACGGTGTGAGGTTTGTTAAACCTAATAGCACTATTAAATAATGACCCGCTCGCCATTGGCCTAGGCGATTAAGTCGATATAAAATGAGGGACTTAATGATAGAGTTTTGTCTAGTAAGTTTTAAGGTTGTTGTCCTACCCAAGGAGGACGAACGTACGTATTCTACCCAAGGAGAATACGCAGGATTAATATTGGCATCCTACCCATGGAGGATGGCGGTACATATCCTACCCAAGGAGGATATGTAGGTTCCGTTCTAATTCTTTAATCCCATTCCCAACCACCGGGATTCCCATGCCTTAGAAAGTGTGTGAACTCACCTTTGGTTGCTCGGTTTGGCTCTCAAAAATAGCTAACAGTCAAGGTCGGTCAATCACGTCCTAATACGATTACCAGTTAGTCATTTAGTGGTTTCAAATAGAGCACAAAGTTCCTACACGTATCTACTACATAACATGCACTCACTTTAATAGTTCACGCCCATATAAACATTCCACCTATAGCTACTCAAGAACAAGCATACGATATTGCACATAACACTTTCACTGACATATAACACGTTAGATCATTATCGGATAACATAACCGACATTTAGACATGCAAATCACTAGTTATATTGTTTCAGCTTGAACATCCAAAACTGGACTGTTTTCGGGGACTTTAATAAAATAGTTAACTTACTCCAAAAATTCCCAACCTTTTACGGAGTGTTTTAAACGATCCAAATATTACTGTGTAAAAGTATCGGGATCCAATTCATTACCAATATTTTATAAATAATCATTTACCGGACTGCAATCAGATTTGTCACTTTCTGACTGTAGTCCACGGAATAATTCATTTAAAATTCATCGTAAGTCCGATTGATGAAATTCCAGTTGGAGCATTACAATGACATCAGTGGTCATTTACTGTACAGATTTCATGAGCTAATTCTACACAGATTTCAAGTTATGATGAAAAACATAACACATATTTTCTGTAGTAAAAACGCAGCTTTTGCTGCTGTGAAAAATGACCCTTTAAAAATAGCAAACGAAGTCTAAAAATTATGATTCCAGTGCCATTAGAACCGTATTTCGAAATAACACGTTATAGAGTCAAGACAATCAATTTTTCGTTAAGTTAAGACCCGGTTACAGCCGACTGAAGGCAGCTGTAACAGTTTGACAACTTTCTGTTTTCAGCTTATAGCGTTCTAACGCAAGTTCTATTTGTTCCGTTAACAAGCCTAGTGATCAACAACGACATTTAACATCACTTGCAGCAGGTTATCGTTTATTTAACTCAGATTTATCATGTCAAGTACCATTGTTCATATCAGATTTCCAAAGTACAAGTTTTCATCAAGTGACCAACATAAACAAGACAACATCATACTAGCATCATTTCATCATAATACATCCTTTAACTACTAAAAATAGGAAGTAACCAAGAGTTAACAAAAAGCTTACAACTAGCTTTAAGCTAGGGAAGATCACTAAAGAAAATGATGAAGAAGATTGTGAATGAAATCAATGTATGAAGTTCCTTCAACTTCTTCAAGCCTGAACCTTCACAAGACATCTTCTAATACTTGAATGGAGCTTGAAAGTGGATGGATATGGTGGTTGTATGGTGGTGGTGGTGGTGGTTCTAGGGTGAGCCGAGAGAGGGAGAGAGAGTTAGTGAGTGATGGGAGAACTTTGAGTGTTGAGGTGAGAATGATAAGATCTTGTGATACCTTACATAAGAAGATTTCCTTACAAGATCAAATCCACCAAATCTAGCAATATCTAAATAAGATATCAAATGAAATCTTAGGAAGTATGGTGTGATCTTGGTGGCTCCATGGTGACCGTAATATATGAGGGGGGAGGGGGTCCAAGTGTAAGTTTTCACCATATCTAATAATATCTAATAAAATCCAAGGAAATCTAAATAAATCTAGGAATATCTAAGCAATATCTAATAAAATCAAAGTAATATCAAGATGGGATTTAGTAGAGATTTTGTAATCTTGGAGTGGGGCCCCTACATGGGCCGTAGATATGGAAAAGGGGGGGGGGTAAGTGTAACTTGATGGTGAGTAGGTAAATACTTAGGAGGTTGTGTGTAATATCTAGTGTTACGTGTGTATGGCACATTTTATAATGTGTTGGGGTATTCGGGGACCATAACTAGTGAAAAAATAATAAAACAATGTTTCTAACAAAGTTCTGGTGTCCCGGGTAATGTCCAGTTGTTCGGTTAGATATCGGTTCGTTAAAGTGCTAAGTTGTACCGTATGGTGTCTTTTATGTAACTTTTTGTGACACAATTAATTCCCAACACTTAGGAAAACATTCAGGACTATTTAGTCAATTTTTCTGCACAAGACTAGTATGTTAAAAAGCACATGTAAGTATGACACAGTAATCAAAAAGCAGTTAAGTAATTCAGTACAGTCATCAAGCACTTTAATTAACATTAATAAATCGTACGGATACATGCAATTATGAGGGTTGTCACATGATCCGATTTACCCTCGGGTATGAAGTGTATACTCCAACTTAGAGGGCCAAAATCAGATCAAATGTGGTTTGGGAATGAAGTGGGGTTTGCTATTTATAGGAAAACTAGAACCGTTAGGATCGTTTATCGGGAAACGAGCTTCGATCTAGGCCGTACAAGTGGGCACACGGTATTAGAATACAAGGGGTACCTAAAAACCATCAAAATTTGCCCATAGTATGATCAAAACCATGTCCAAAAGGCCTGAATACCAGCTGCTGTTTTAGAAAAACAGTTTGCTGATTTGGGCACTTGTACGCGGCCCGCATAGCCTAAGACACAGGCTTACACGGCCCGCCTGGGTAACTATTCAGAAATTGTAAAATGGTCCCTTCACTAGAGAAACTTGGAATTTGATGCATTTTTGGCACGTTTAAGCCTCGTTAACCTCATTTCAAGGCTCTAAAATGATGTTAAAGTATAGGGAACTCAATACATGCTCAAAAACATCTCGGATGTCGGCTCGTTTGGTCGTACGGTTGCGTTGTTTGGTTAATTACGACGGGAGTCGTAATGAACGCAAAAACGATCCAAATTAAGCGACGAATGGATTTTTCTTATGACAAACACTAAAATAAAATATTTTAATGCTTACATAAATTTTTTAGATGTCTGGAAATACTCAGAACATAAGATATGCGCGAAAATGCAAACTTGTGCACTTTTTGACGCTTTTAGTCCTTATTGATCAATAAAGTTTATTTTAGCATACCGAACCCCTTAAAGCCTATTTCTAAGCTATGTAAAGGATATTTAGGGTATGTTTAACTTATGATCAAGTTCCGGAATGTTCGTTACTATACAAATCGGTATAGTTTCATAGTTTGACACAAATAGTCCCTGCGATCGAACAAACTTGATTTCAGCACACCAAACCATCCAAAACTTATTTCTAAGTTATGTGGAGGTTATTTAAGGTATGTTAAGCCTATGTCACTATTCCGGAGTGTTTGTCGCATTAAATTGATTACGTTTGCGCATCAGTTTGCGTATAACCTTCCAGAAAGCGATTTAAAGCTTGAAATCGGAATTGAATCAAATTGAAAAATCCTCAAACATAAATACACACATAATAACACCAAAACACATATAATAACACCAAATCACATATAATAACACCAAAGCACATTGTTTTATTGATAATCATCTTTGTTTTACATTGTACATCGCTTACAGAACACAGTTGTCACAGTCTCCCCTACTTTAGAAAATTTCGTCCCGAAATTTTATTTAGAGGAATCGAAATGATTAGTTTTCAAAGTGGAATCGAAATTTGTGTTCTCATTGTGGTTATCACCTAAGGATAGGTGACAGTTTTGTTTTAAAATCTAAACGCAAGAAACTTGCGTTAGGGTCCTAGTAGTTATAGTCTAGATCAAAGCATTACTAATAACCTAATTCCCTATAACTATTGGCTCTGATACCAACTCTTATGTCACACCCCGACCACGTAAAACAACAAATCGTGGCGGAAACGTCGGGGAGTGTTGTAACAGAATTATCGTTTCACAACCATGGATACAAAAAAAAGTTCGTTTTATTCATTCATTAAGTAATTTACATTGTCTTAACACAAAACAAAGGAGTTACATATCGACTATCACTGTTATTATGTCACTAAGGCCTCGTCCAGATCCTATGTGACGCATGCATCCTAGAACTCAATCAAGCAACAACACCTGAAACATATGTAAAAACAAAGTCAGCAAAGAAATGCTGGCGAGTACATAGGTTTTTTTTAAGAGTGTTGGAATTGTTAGGACCGGTTTTCGACTCCGAAACGATTGCGTAACCGAACGTGTGACGTGCAGAATCCGTACACGAACGTGACCGAACACACGAGACGTAATCTAATCTGTGATTCTATTGACGAATATGAAAACGTACAAAGCACCTGAATCACGATGTCACTTTCTCTCTCTAGTTTCTCTCTCTAGCTCCTATCTTCTCCAAAGTCTTCAAATGAGCAAAGTGACAAAAGTTCTAAACCTAACACTTAAGCTTCCTATTTATAGGCCAAGGGGCTTAATGAGATTTCTCATTAATTACATAAATGCCACCTTGCCATTTTACTAAAACTAACATTATAAGCTCAAGTATTCTTCTATTTTTGCTACGAACGGAATTGACGGAGGCAATAGACATAAATGCACCAACAGACTCCCCCTTGGATATTGCCGCAGTCAATCCGTAGTCAAGCTCGTAGCGACTTGTCTTTCTCTCTCTGAGTCTTCTTGAAGCTTTAACACGTCTTCAGCAAATACAGACTCCCTCTTGCTCTAACAGAATCCTCGTGGATCTGTCTTCAGTTTCAGCTCCCCCTTTCAGTAGACTCTTCAGGCTCCCCCTTTCGTCAAGCTTCCGTGCTTTTGGGATCGACACCTGGCTTTCCGGTTACAAGCTCTTTCAGGATAGTTTCCTGGCTCTTTGAATCCACGCTTCCTCTTGCGTTGAGCTCGTCTTCAGACTCCCCCTTAGACTCGGCTGTCGGGATCGTAGTCTGGTATCTGCAATTTCTCAAACATTTATAAGTAAAACATTTCAAACATTTTGAAATTGTCCAGAAATCGTATTCTGGCTCTTTTAAACTTTCTAAATCACCCCCCCCCCCCTATCAAAAATCTTTATTGATTTGGCAGTATTTAAGCATCCAAAATCGAAAACTGGCTCTTTTACAGATTTTAACAATATGCGCATCCAAATCCTTCACGGTTAATCATCCAAGTCCAACTTAATGACCTTGGAGATATCACAAACTATTTTTGACTTTTGATTTTAAACTTCAAGTTTCAAATTAATGAACTTGTTTTATTTTTCAGAAACAAGATCAGCTTACTTAGATTTTGAAACTCAGTACTCAGACATCGGTTGTCAAAAATAAAGCAGAAATCAAAATCTTTTTGTAATTTTCGGAAACATAAAGCAGTAAAGAAATATTTACAAACATATTACAGACAATATTTTTGTTTGAGTATGCGTCGGAGGATCATATCAGTTTTTGACAAGTCACAAGTACCGTTGAGCTTAGTTACACATTAAGAATTAAACAATTCACTTAGATTGTCCATATACTGATCCACTTAAATTTTCACACAAATTTCAACTGATTCAGGATACGAATTAGATGTTTTAAGACTTAAACTTATTCATGTGTCCCACCTCTTGAATATACTCCCGTATCTAGATCCCAATATTTAGTCTTACAGGTGAGTATACCACAGATGATATCTGTAAGGGGTTAGATACGAAACCGTGAGAGCTCAGGTTAGAACTTCCGTTCAGCAGAGAGATGATAGTTCGACTTTAGGTGTTTCCCCTTTAGAGGATCTTTTATTTCAACAGCAATGACTATCAATTTTATTGTTTCATCAATTTGCTGAGGGCGATGCTATATTTCAAGCAATGCGAAAAGTATTATTCGGGGACTAGGTCAGAAATTCCATTCAGCAGAAGTCCCGGAATAATACCCCAGATATCACTAAGCATAAAGACTTAGTATCTCAGAAAGAGGGACCCTTCAAACGAGATTTCAGGGGTTACCTATATATCCAAGTAGTGTTCCCCACGAAATAAGCAAGTTTGAATTTAGATTTATATCCCGAAAAAGTTTACTAAATGTATAAAAACCTATCGGCATATCATCAGTGAGACTGTTTAACGCTATATAACATTACAATTCTTTAGCGTACTGTGATTGTCTACTGATGTACTATCATTTCCTCTTTTTACACAAAACTCAAATTTTGAATTTTATCATGTTTTTGGCTTTTTCAAATTTTCTAATGTTTTTGGATTTTCTGACAATTTCTTACTCCCCCTAAAATTCAAAACTATTTTAAAGAAAATTTGACAAACCGATGAAGATAGCTTTGTCTCGCCATCCATTTTCTGCTTTTCATGCTCTGATTTGCAGAAAATATAATGTACCCCCATGATTTACAACACATTGATTTTTTACAGTTTGAAAACCGTTTTTCAATTCTTGTGAAATTAATCATGTTTGTTCCGCCGTGAGGGTTTCGGTGTATTCAATCAACAAATTTTTGAAATTTTTGAAATTTTTGAATTTTTGACAAATTTAAAAACAAACATATTTTTGATTTTTCAAATTTTGACAAAATGAAAACATATTTTTGGTTTTTAAATTTTTCAATTTTTAGGGTTTTTGAAATATGGTTTATTTATATACAGAAAACAAACAAACTCCCTGATTAACCATCACAGGGTTCAGCAGCCTCCTCCTCGTGTGCCAGGCTGCTTCGATTCTCCTTTGGTTGACATTCAATTTTCTTCAGAAGCACCTGCACATTCAAAGTATTCAATTACTTGAACAATTTAGCCCAGGTCTGTTTGACCTTAGGCATTTCAACACAATATGCTTCATTCAACTTCGGAAAATCTTTGTCGTTTTGTACAAAGACTTTTTCAACTTTAGCATCGTCTACCGAAGTCACTTGTTTCTTTACAGACCATGTTTGACCTTTTGGAGTCCCTCGTTTGTAAAAATGTGACTCTTTTTGAACATTTTGATTTTGAACAACAACTTTTGGTTTCCAAAATTGGTTTGGTTTTGTTGCATCAACAGTTGTTTTCCAACTTTTGGTTGTTTTTAATCTGGGTGTCACAGGTTTCCATGTTTTTCGTGAGTCAGTGTTTGACATTATCGGCTTCCAAGTTTGCTTTGAATCAAACTTGGTTGACTTCTGAGTCACAACTTCATATTTCTGTTTCTCAACATAAACAGACTTCTTTTTCGTCTCAACACCAACAGGTTTCGGATTTAGACACTTGCGTGCAAGATGTCCAATTTGATCACATTTGAAACATGTTCTCTTGGACACATCTTTGACCTGTGGTTGTTGCTTTTTCTTTTGAGCTAAGAACTCTTCATTAGACTGTCGTCTAAATTTTAGTTCTTTCTCTTCTTCTGACGTTGTTCCATGAACAAAATTCATCTTTGTTTGATAATTTGGAACTTCATTTCTTTTCCAATTTTGTTTCTTCTTATAACCCAACCCAGCCTTCATGCTTTTCTTCTTGAAACCAGGTTTGTTATAAAAAGTTTTGTGACCTTTTCCAACAAACTTTGAAATTTCAGACTTTTCAATCTCAACCATTTTGAAGACTTTATCAACTTTTTCTGAAATCACATTCTGAATCAGGAATACAACATCCAAGAATAATTTGTCCGATCCAATCATGGTATAAACCAGTCCTTTTGAATCATCATTCAAATTTTTCTCGGATTTTGTGTTTTTCAGATATCCATCATGAAAATTACCTTCATTTTCATCCTGTGATTCAGATTTACCTGTATCAACCGACTCTTCTTTCAACACACTTTCAACGACTTTACCTACCACCTCTGAATCACTAGAATCTCAGATTTGGAATAGGTTACGTCAATGTTGTCTGGCAATTGATCTACCAGGTTGAAAGCTTTTTCGACCTTTTCTTCATCATAAAATGCAAACTTTTCCGGTGGTGGAACTTGATGAAACTCTGAGCCAATGCCTTTCTTGTTTTGCTCAGACTCACCATCTCTCGGTTATATATTGAAAATTCGTTCAAGCACATATGACGACACGTGATAACTTTTTAACTTGTTGTTATCATGTTCTAAACCAGCAATCTGTCGCTTTAGCTTAGCAACATCCTCAATATAGGAATTAACAACATCTTGTTTTATAGAATACATTCGTTTAAGCTCTTTAGTTGTTTCAGAAAGATAATTCATTCTTGATTGAGCATATTTCATTTCATCTTTCACTTTCTCATATGACTCTTTTGTAATGTGATATGCTAATTTCATTAAGTCATATTCCTTTTTCATTTCTTGACAAGCAATTTCTTTTTGAAAACATTCTTCTGTCATTTTAGAAACATTTTCTTTCAGAACTTCATTTTCCTTTTCTATCTTTTTACATTTTTCTGAAAGTTTTTCTTCATTTTCTTTTAAAACTTTTTCTTTTTCTAGCATTTCTTGGCATTTTTCTTTGAAAATGTTTTCAATTTTTGTGAACTCAAGATCTCTTGTTCTGAATTGCTCATCTTTTTCAGTACAAGCTCTGCAAGGTTCCATGCATTTCTTCCATTGATCAATCAGTTTTAATACTTCAGAATCAGAATTTACCTCAGTGATTGGCACATCGGTGTTTTCAGCTGCCTCTGTCTGCTTTATCTCAGCATCATTTTTCTTTTCTTCAACACCGACTTCATCACCAGCATTACCAGCTTCCAAAATCTCATCCTTTACTTCTTCTTCTTCTTTCTTCACATCTTCTCTAATCTGCTGTTCTTCAGTAACAGCTTTCTTAACTTCTTCATTTTCGATTTCCTTCACAACCTCAACTTCAACAGCTTCTGTGTTAACCTCTTTATCAACATTCTTCAGATTGTTCACCATCTCTTCAACACTCTTCTTCATTCTCTCTTCATCCCTTTTTCTTAGACACGATAACATGGCATATCTGATTTCTTTTTCATGCCTTTTTGCATATCTGTCATCTTTCAACACATTTCTATAGTACTCGGCTCTTAAAGGAATTATGAGAAGAACATCTTCGAAGATCATGAAGTAGCATTCTCTCTTCTCATCCCATCTCCTGTTGCTGACAGCACTCTCATATTCTTCTTGCATATCATCCATTCTGTTCAAAACAATGTTTCTTTCACGATAAGTTTTCTCACTCAAAATCTCTTCTCGAGTTTTCTCTTTGACCTCAACAACAACATTTTCTTCTTTGTTTTCAGCTGTGTCTTTGTCTTTGTTATCTTCTTTAATTTCAGGAACAAAAACAAACTTTCTTTCCTCTGTTATAGCTCTGCCATGAGCTGTTTTTCGAACATTCTCCAAACGATCTTCTTCTGGACAAATCTCGGACCAATCAAAACCTTCATCATCTTGAATTACAAAACAAGCTCTGGATTTTTCTCTAGGTTTTGTCTTCAATCAACTTCGGCTCTTCTCTGCTTCGATAATAAATTGCCTTTCGGTAGTAATCATCATTGAACGGATGTTCATTTCCACCAACTGCAGAATTAGTGCATTCTCTCTTGAAATGACCTTTTTGCTTACATTTGAAGCAGGTCACTTTGGATTTGTCAAATCCAAGTTTTGTTTATGCACCTCCAAGAGATTGTTTCCCAGTAATTTCCATATATCTCTGAGCTCTGCGAATGCAACTAGCTAAACACCAGCGGATGTCAATGAGTTCCATCTCTTCCGGATCAATCTGGTCGTAGTCTTCTTTGGTTAACTCTGAGTTTCCAATTTTGCCAGCTACTAGACCTTCGTATGATTCCAGAACAGATGCAAGAAAACTCATTTGCTGCTTAGCTGCATTAATGCTCATTGCAGGAGAATTCTTCAGTTTGAGAGCAATGTTGCACAATATCTCCTTTGCATCTTCAGACCTAGCTTTTGAAGCCGATGAATGATAACCCAGATCATAACTTGATGAGCTCTTCTCGGGTTCTTTTGTTCTCTCACCACTGAATGCTGTCTTTGGTGAACTCACAACTTTCTCTGAAGGTAAACTTCCTTTGTAGTACAGACCAACATTCTGTTGATGCGAAGAACTGCTCATCTTGTTCTGTTTCTGCAATTCATGCTCATGAGTTTCAATCTTTTTAAATAATGTATCAAGAGAAATTGTTTCATACAAAGCATCATTTTTCAGAATAAAAACAAACGTTTTCCACTGATCAGCTCGTGGTAACGCTTCAATCACTTTGTCTATAAGTTCCTCTCTTGTTTTCACTATTTCAAATCTCTCAAGTTCAATTTTAAGATGACAGAACCTCTCTATCATTTGCCTCACAGTCTCTCCTTTTAAACTATCAAATAGATCGAATTCTTTTTTAAGCAACGCAATTTTGTTCTTTTTTATCTGTTTACCTCCTCAGCTTTAACTCGTAAAGCTTCCCAGACTGATTTTGACGACCCATCATGATTTAGCAATGCAAATATATCATTTCTGATTGCCGACTGGATCAACGCAATCATTCTCTGTTCGGCGGCAAATTCAGATTTATCCTCTCTGGTTAGTTTCTTGAATGGAAGTTCTTCGCCTATATCATCTTTTGGTCGTTCGTATCCAAACTCTAAACAAAACCAGCTTTAATGCGCATACGCTTTCGCCCAGTTAAGAAACCGTTGTTTCCACCAAGTATAATCTTCAATACTTTCGAGCGTTGGTGGTTTTGAATGTGTTCCGTAGAAGTTATCATGTTTTATGTTATCATTGATCTTTTTGTTATTGACTTTGGTGTGACAGTTGATGTTTCAGACGAGTCAGATGTAAACGCGTTGTAGAACGTGTTGTAAAACTCTTCAGCCATGATGCTTTCTTCTTGAATCACCTCGAATCACCTGAATCAATCACGTAAACAAACAATCAGTTCAAAAATTTATTCAACAACTTGAATCGGACCGGAGGTTGATCGATCGGATAGTATGCTGGTCGATCGGATAGGTTGCTGTTCGATCGGTCAGGGGTGCTGTTCGATCAATTGGGAACTGCTAGCTGATCGGTTGGGAACTTGCTATTCGATCGGTTAGCTTATGCTAGCCGATCGGTTGACGTTTTGACTTGAATAGATTGAGTTGTTCGATCGATCGGGAAAGCTGTTCGATCGGCTGGCGCTTCGCGACAAAAATTATGTTGTCTGTTCAATCAGGTGAGTCAACAAAAGTCAACTTGTTGTTCGATCGGTTGGGCTAGCCGAACGGTTAGGCTGGCCGTTCCATGTGATACAATAAAATGAACAGAGTGATCGATCGAACAGCTTGTTCAATCAAGAGATGATGCTAACCGTTTCAATGCCACTAAACGACAAGATTATTGATCAATCGGTTAGCCTATTACACTAAACGACAAAATGCTATGAGTCTTAAATGATGAATATTGACATTCAAAAAAAATCACATGCAAAAATCAATAATGGTCGACAATGTCTTTAATATTTCATATGAAAACTGATCTTGCAATTTAAACCTCACATGCGAATGTCAGTCAATTATGATATCTACTGGCTGACAACAGTTAACACATATAAATTGTGATTGGGCCAATAATACTTACAATATGATTGGGCCGACAATATGAAAAGGATATTGATTGAGCCGATTATAAATGCACAGAAAATTCACATGCAAACTACCTCAGCCGCCAGTTTATATCACATGAAATGAAATCTAAGAGGTTTCTTTGGGGTGGCTCTATGGACAAGTCGAAGCTTCATTGGGTTGCTTGGGATCGGGTTGCCTCGCCGGTTCGGGTGGGGGGCTTGGGCTTACGTAACTTGACCGAAACTAACGTCGCGCTTCTTCTCAAGTGGGGATGGAGGTTCAAGAACGAGGTTAACAATTTTTGGGTGAAGGTGATCAATGCTATTCATTGCCACAGGTTTAGTTGGGATTTTCTACCGCTTCGTGCGTCCATCAACGGTGTCTGGCAGAATATTCATAAGGTTTGTTCTGGCCGGTTTATCGAGTTTTTGTCCCTTAAAACCTTGATGGGTGGGGTGGTTGGGAATGGGCAAGACTTATTGTTCTGGCTCGATCCGTGGTTAACGAGCTCTCCATTGAAAGACGAGTTTCCTCATTTATTTTGGTTGGAGAAAAACAAAAAATGCAAGGTGAAGGAGCGGATTGTGAGACCGGTGTCTAATCCGGGTGGGAAGTGGATGTGGAGGTCCGTGCCTACCTCTAATGTGGAGCTTGCTGAATGGAGCAGGTTAAGTGGGCTGCTTCGTTCGGCTTTCTTATCGGACCATAAGGATAGGTGGGATTGGCTAGGCTCCGGGTCGAATGGGTTCTCGGTCAAAGCGGTGAAAGAATTGTTTGACATTAAAAAAGACTTTAGCTCGCGGTTTGTTTGGGAATGGTGTAGGTGGATACCGAAGAAATGTAATCTTTTCGCTTGGAGGGCCGAACAGGATAGGATTCCGACTAGGGAGGCGTTGTGTAGGAGGAACATTCGGGTTGGTGACAGCTGTTGCCCTCTTTGTAACTCGGAGGTCAAGACGGTGGATCATTTGTTTTCTTCGTGCGGGGTGTCGGCGGTTATCTGGCAAAAGATTCAGGTTTGGTGTAAATCTTCTAATTTGTTCACTTTCTCTTTTCGTGACATCCTGGAGGTGCATAATTGGGTGGGGTTGGAAGGGCATAAGAAGGAGGTGTTTCATGGTATTGCCATCATCGCTTGTTGGAGGATTTGGAAAGCTAGAAACGCGTTGGTTTTTGAGGGGAAGCCTTTTGTCATCAACGAGGTTTTTAGTGATATTAGATCTTGGGGTTTTGATTGCTATAATAATAGAATGAAAGATAAATGTATAGATTGGAAGGATTGGTGTAGGTTTGTTTTTGTGTAATTGTTGTTGGGTTGGCTGCTCGGCTTCGAGTGGTTGGTTGGTTTGAATAAAGTTTTCCTTTCAAAAAAAAAATCAATTGATTTGGCCGTCTAAAAGAATCAGTACACGTGATGATCTTGAAGCAATTTACATTGAAATTTTAATCAATGGCCGACAAGTTTGTTTTGATATAAATTGTGATTCGACCAAATTACAATAGTAAATCCAAATGATCACATGTATCTATAAAAGTTGTTGACAAAATTGAATGATCACATGTATTTCTGATTTTATTAAATGACAATATAACGTGAAAAGAATGATGTGTAATAAACTGATTTGCTGTTCGATCGGTTGAGTTTGACAAGTCAAGACTTTAAATGAATGACAGTTATGCAGTGAAACTGGAACGAACACGCTGTTCGATCGAACAACGTGTTCGATCGGTTAGTAAGTCAACAAGGTCAAACCTATTAAATGCTCAGTGTAACGACTAGACTGTTCGATCGAACAGTGTGTTCGATCGGTCAGTAAGTCAACAAAGTCAAACAATTAATAAAATGAAGTGCAAAGGAACGGCTAGGTTGTTCGATCGAACAGGCCGGTCGAACGATTAGGCTTTTGCTGTTCGATCGAACAGGAATGCTAGCCGATCGGTTGGTGACGAACAATTCGGCAAAATCGATCACAAAAACTCAGATTTCTCCCAAACGGCTTGGAATTTTGACCTGAAAATTTGTAGGCTTGTAGATCAGATAGTTCGCACAACATATCCAAAAATTAGCAATTTTTAACCGTAAAAAGTCGTTTAATTTTGCGATTTTCTGTTAAAAACGTGAAGAAGATGAAGAGTGGAGAAATTTGACAAATCTGGATGAAATTTGGATCTGATTCTGATGAAAATCAATATGAATCTGTGTGTTTGATCTTCACAACCGAGCTCCTGCTCTGATACCACTTGTTAGGACCGGTTTTCGACTCCGAAACGATTGCGTAACCGAACGTGTGACGTGCGTAATCCGTACACGACCATGACCGAACAGACGAGACGTAATCTAATCTGTGATTCTATTGACGAATATGAAAACGTACAAAGCACCTGAATCACGTTGTCATTTTCTCTCTCTAGTTTCTCTCTTTAGCTCCTATCTTCTCCAAAGTCTTCAAATGAGTAAAGTGACAAAAGTTCTAAACCTAACACTTAAGCTTCCTATTTATAGGCCAAGGGGCTTAATGAGATTTCTCATTAATTACATAAATGCCACCTTGCCATTTTACTAAAACTAACATTATAAGCTCAAGTATTCTTCTATTTTTGCTACGAACGGAATTGACGGAGGCGATAGACATAAATGCACCAACAGGAATCATGGCTCGTTTATATGTTGCAGTACTTTATTAGACTGCAAGAGTCAAAATTACAAACCTCGTTTTGAAAAGTGTATTGCAGCATAACATAATCAACTCAAATCAAGTTGGTTATAGTTTATAAAATCTCGTAGCCATGATTCTTAACCCCAAAAACATTTGTTTTAGTAAACCAACTCGTAAAAACATCTCGTGAAAACTTGTTAATAAAACTCGTATGGTTTATATCTTTTAGAAAAATATCGTTGTGTGACATCGTTTCAAAATCGTTTACCCAAGTGAACTAAATAACGCCACGGTATGTAATATGATGAAAACACTTATATATAGGAAGTACCAGCGGCGTATCCACCATGCTTTTATCACATTACACTAATCCCGTTATCTAAACACTAACCAAAAACCAATCGTTTATTCAACTCGTTTAACTTGTTCAAATCGTTTCAAAATCGTTAACTTGTTTAAATCATTTCCAAATCTTTTAACTCGTGTAAGTCATTTAAATCATCCTCGTTTTAATTGTGAAAACTATTTATGGTCGTCTCGCTAATAACATTCAAACCTTCGTGATTCGACTATCTCGTTTCTCGCTTCTCGCATTAAAAAACCACCAAAGGGTAAGTTAACTATCATCAGATTCAGTCGTTACCCACAACCCCCACACATAACCATGGGTGCAGTCGATAACGGGATTTGTCAGATCCTATGGTACCATAACCTAATACTGGTCGGTTCGGCCAAAATTAATGAATTTCATTCGTTATGTAACTACAACCAACAATTTCGTTCACATTATTGAAATCGTTATTAGTTTAGTATAAACCATTTTAATCGTTTTTGAAATCATCGTTTAAACCTTGAAATAATTTTGTACATATGAATCACCCCAAAACAACAGAAAACAGTAAAATAGGGGAACTATGTACTCACATGAAGTGCAAAGTATCCTCAATCAATAGAACTTCAACAAACTCAAGTAAACCAGAGAAATCAAGCAGCACCTAGTAATCGAATCACTAGTCAAACAAAAGACGCCTAAATCGGAAGATCGGACAGAATGAGGTCTTGTAAACCAAATGAGTGTTGGAACTCATTTGATATGGTTTAACAAAGCCTACATCCTAAATCGGAACCTAACCTAAGTGCTTTCGACCCATTGCGACCCATTAAGGTAGCTTACGCTACTTTAACGTGTCGTGCGCGCAAATGCGCGTTCGAGATGTCTAACTAGTCCTATGACAAGTATTATATGCCTATACATGTTTGAATATGTTGCATAACCAGTTACGTGACAAAAGTTTAGGTTACATATGCTTATTTACCAATTATGCATGAAAAGGGTATTTTGGTCATTTACCAAAGGCATATAAACTACCTATTATATAACTAATTAAACCTAAGTGACCATAAGGTATAACCTCGGAAGGTTATTCCCTATGCAACTATGGTCACTAAGCATGTTTGGTCAGATCCTAATGATCGACCAAACGGGTCGTGTTCGAAAGTCTAAGCGGGTGTTTAGTCCGCTTGACTTACGACTCTACACAAGCACTAATTTAAAAAGTGACGAGTTAAACATGTTAAAACATGCTTAACGAATTTAGAAAACAGGTTTGGTATCAAAACAAACGGTTTTGATACCTAAAAGTAGTTTGGTTACAAAATACGTAAGAATACGCATTTTGGCCGAAACTACGACTCGTCACTAAGCCTAGATAACGTGGTAATCAGTAGGTATAGTCACTAGGGACTATAACCATCGTGATTACGCTCACGTTATGAAGTTCAAACGAACTTCGCATTAACCATAAACTAATTAATGCAAAAAGTCAAACGCAGTTTGACTTTTATGATAAAAACGAATAAAAGAACGAAAGAAGACTTACAAAGGGTCCACGCAAGTTTTGATCCGATTTACCCTCAGGTATGAAGTGTATACTCCAAATTAGAGGGCCAAAATCAGATCAAACGTGGTTTGGGAATGAAGTGGGGTTTGCTATTTATAGGAAAACTAGAACCGTTAGGATCGTTTATCAGGAAACGAGCTTCGATCTAGGCCGTACAAGTGGGCACACGATATTAGAATACAAGGGGCACCTAAAAACCATCAAAATTTGCCCATAGTATGATCAAAACCATGTCCAAAAGGCCTGAATACCAGCTGCTGTTTTAGAAAAATAGTTTGCCGATCTGGGCACTTGTACGCGGCCCGCATAGCCTAAGACACACGCTTACGCGACCCGCCTGGGCAACTGTTCAGAAATTGCAAAATGGTCCCTGCACTAGAGAAACTTGGAATTTGATGCATTTTTGGCACGTTTAAGCCCAATTAACCTCATTTCAAGGCTCTAAAATGATGCTAAAGTATAGGGAACTCAAAACATGCTCAAAAACATCTCGGATGTCGGCTCGTTTGGTCGTACGGTTGCGTTGTTTGGTTAATTACGACGGGAGTCGTAACGAACACAAAAACGATCCAAATTAAGCGATGAATGGATTTTTCTTATGCCAAACACTAAAATAAAATATTTTAATGCTTACATAAATTTTTGGATGTCTAGAAATATTCAGAACATAAGATATGCGCGAAAATGCAAACTTGTGCACTTTTTGACGCTTTTAGTCCTTATTGATCAATAAAGTTTATTTTAGCATACCGAACCCCTCAAAGCCTATTTCTAAGCTATGTAAAGGATATTTAGGGTATGTTTAACTTATGATCAAGTTCCAGAATGTTCATTACTATACAAATCGGTATAGTTTCGCAGTTTGACACAAATAGTCCCTACGATCGAACAAACTTGATTTCAACACACCAAACCATCCAAAACTTATTTCTAAGTTATGTGGAGGTTATTTAAGGTATGTTAAGCCTATGTCACTATTTCGGAGCGTTTATCGCATTAAACTGATTACGTTTGTGCATCAGTTTGCGTATAACCTTCCGGAAAGCGATTTAAAGCTTGAAATCGGAATTGAATCAAATTGAAAAATCCTCAAACATAAATACATACATAATAGAACCAAAACACATATAATAACACCAAAGCACATATAATAACACCAAAGCACATTGTTTTATTGATAATCATCATTGTTTTACATTGTACATCGATTACAGAACAAAGTTGTCACAAAGTATACTCACAGTGTGTGTTTATCAAGTAAACACAAGCTGGATTGGATTGAAGGGAGCGCGTTGGTCAGCTTGCGCACGGAAACAGAAGCATAAGTCTTCCTCAGGGCTGAACGGTTATTAACAGAATGTCGAACGGGTTAAGTGTTCACAATCTATCCGAACGGATGGGTCCCATCCGGACGGATGGTTATCCAGGCGGATGGTCATCCAGACGGATGGTCATCCGGGCGGATGGCCATTCGAATGGATGGTTATTCGAATAGGCTGTGGTTATTTGTGAACTGTTAAAATTTGAAGTTAGGTTAAAAGCGTTTAAACAATGGAAATTATAATGGCTAGGTCATCCGGTCGGATGGTCATCCGGATGGATGGCCATTCGGGCGGACGATCTGTGTTTAATGTTTTTATAAAATTTTGTAAGTAAAAGTTTTGAGTTAACGGAGACGCGGTGACGACGTGTCAAACAATGAAAAAAACACCAAGTCTAGTTCATTCGGCCGGATGGGCCAGCCCATTCGGACAGACGTGTTGTTCTTGATGAAGTTTCATGTTTGACCCGTTAATCGGTCCATCTCTTTGGTGGAAATCAGTTTTCAAGCCGGCTTTCGACTAAGGAATGAGTCGAGAGTCTGATTGAGTCCAGATTCCATCAATATTGTGTAAAAACTAAAGAAGAGTTCAAAAGAAGTTGAAAAAGTGTTGAAATCTTTCATAACTAAGTTGAAAAGTGTGAAATCCTTTAGATCCTGAACCAATCTCGATAAATGATGCTTCCACAACAGTTTGCCTAAGCAAAACGAGTGGAATTCACCTTCAAGAGGTCCAAATCAGTGATAATAGATAATATATTTGTATAGATTATCTTGTATTTATTATTGTTTCCATATTCATTGTATTTATCCCTAAATTATGGGATTGTAGTTTTCTATATATGGAAACCCTAAGAGGGTGAAGGATCAAGGATCCTATTGTTTCATGGTATCAGAGACCAGGAACAACCCTAATTCCTCTTCTCAGCCGCCGAGTTCCCCCTCGTCTTGCTTCGATCTCGGCTGTCATCCTCCACCCTCTCTTCCCTTCTCCTAAACCTTCTCCCATGGAAACCAAACTCCATCCGGCCGTCACGGTCTCCAATATCAAAACCTCCATCCCCGTCACACTTGAGATAGAAACCGGCCATTGGTCTACATGGTCGGAACTATTTAAACTACATTGCAAGGCCTTCCAGGTCTATGATCATCTCCTACCCCGCTCACCACCTGCCGCCAACCCATCCACCGACAAAGACAAAGATAAAACAACAGAAACATCCATTGCCAACGAAGTCTGGGAGCGCCTAGATTCCATTGTCCTCCAATGGATTTATAGAACCAACTCTCAGGATCTCGTTCACACTATCATCAAACCTGGTACTACCGCACACCAAGCATGGACTACCCTCGAGAACTTGTTCCAAGACAACAAGAGTTCCCGTGCTCTCCAACTTCACCATCGGTTCAATACTACCCGTCTCGAGAACTTTGCTAATGTGTCTGCATATTGTCAAGAATTAAAGGTGATATCCGATCAGTTAGCCAGCGTGGGCCACCCCGTTGACAATGATGCTCTCGTTCTACAACTCATTGCCGGTCTCACCGAACAGTATGAAGGCATTGGGACCATGCTCCAAAGCCAAGACCCACTGTCGCCATTCGCCACTGCCCGCTCCAAACTCTGCATTGTTGAGTTGCACAAACAGGAACAAGCTCTTCACGCTGCCAAAGTCGCGGGTACAGCTCTTCAGACATCCACCCGCCCAGCCTCTTCTTCTCCAGCCGCGGACTCCACTTCTTCGGCAGACCGTGGTCGCGGTCGTGGTAGGTCCTATGGTCGTTGTCGCGGACGGCACGGTTCTTGCAAAGGACGATCTCCTTACAGTTGGCCCAGCCCATACCCGCCCTACAACTATTAGGTTGCAAGATGTCATGCCGGCTCGCTGAAAATTTTCCTGAGCATATGCCTGTTGAGAGAGAAACATGGAGTTCTTGTGACGCGTAATGGAGATACCAAGGAAGAAGCTGAGAGGACCGAGATCTTTCATGGCAAATTCCTTAGCGAGATGAGACATTAGAGTACCACGAAGTGCGTCTGAAGAGGTGACCAGCAAAATATCATCCACATATAAGAGAAGATAAGCAACCTGTGAACCCTGATGAAAGGTGAATAGAGAAGCGTCACATTTACTTTGAGCAAACCCCAAGGTACTACATCTTTTGGTCTTACGCTCGGCCCATCCACATCCCCTCAACTGATCACATATACGGATGCTGATTGGGCCAGATGCCCTGACACTCGTCGGTCCACTAGCGGCTATTGCGTTTATTATGGTGATAACCTTACCTCTTGATCCTCTAAACGACAAGCCACTATTTCTCGTTCAAGTGCCGAGGCTGGATACCGAGGTGTGGCTAATGTCGTTGCAGAAGTTTGCTGGCTTCGCAACCTTTTTCTGGAGTTGCAGCGCCCCTTGTCTCGCGCCACACTTGTTTATTGTGACAATGTTAGTGCCGTTTATCTTTCCGGCAATCCTGTCCAACATCAACGCACTAAGCATATTGAACTTGACATTCATTTTGTACATGAAAAGGTTCAACGGGGTTAGGTTCGCGTACATCATGTTCCTTCCCGATATCAGGTTGCTGACATCTTCACCAAAGGCTTGCCACGTGTTCTGTTTGAAGATTTTCGATCCAGTCTAAGCCTTCGATCACCTCCGGCTTCGACTGCAGGGGTGTAATAGATAATATATTTGTATAGATTATCTTGTATTTATTATTTTTCCATATTCATTGTATGTATCCCTAAATTATGGGATTGTAGTTTTCTATATAATGGAAACCCTAAGAGGGTGAAGGATCAAGGATCCTATTATTTCAAGTGATTTCAAGAAAAAGTTAGTGTGTGTGTGATTTTGATGGAGAAGATGGTGTAGAAGCGATTAGAGATGAAGATCAACGAAGATTCAGGAAGAAATGCTTACAAAATGGCCTTGAATCGAGACAGAGACTTGGGGAGCGGATGAGAGTGTCAAAGTCTGAGAATGAGGGTGTACGGCTAGTATTTATAGTGGACGGGCGAAGGTTAAGTCGGTGGCGAGTGGCAGCGTTCGGATGGCACCATCCGGTCGGATGGTCATCCGGGCGGATGTTCATTCGGACGGAAGGCCATTCGTGTCACACCCCCAAAATCCACACGCGGAGTACCACCGCTTGGAGGCGTGACATGACCAGGATCAAGCCATCAATCATATTGAACATAGTGTATAATAATTAAAGTAGTTCGTAAAACCCAATTCAATACAATTGATGTTCAAACCAAACTTTGTCTAAGTAGCGGAAGCATAAGTATGTAAACCAAATGTAAATCATAAGTTCAATTGTTTAAACGTTTAACATGGCATCGACGATCCATGTCCCACAACGACTTGTGCCTCTCGTGCAAGCTGCATATGTACCTAAGGTCCTGCAAGGTATGCAGCAGAGAGTCAACAACTAGTTGAGCGAGTTCACAGAAAATAAGTTTGTAATAACAAATCGTATGTTCATTTAGTGGGGGCTTCCCATGTATGTATGTACTACTAGAGGGGGGTTTCCCATGATTATATTTACTACTAGTGGGGGCTTCCCATGGTTATCCTTACTAATGGGGGCTTCCCATATTTATACTTACTAGACTATTTGCAACCATGTGTTCTTCTTAGCCCGAGAACAGGAATACGTACAAGGTCACGTAGGTTTTACGTGAGTGCCCTTCCCCGAGGACAGTGGTACGCGTGGGGTTTACGTAGGTTTTACGTAAGTGTCCTTCCGACCCGGAAGACAGTAGTAGGTATGAGTTTACGTAGGTTTTACGTAAGTGTCCTCCCGACCCGGGAGACAGTAGTAGATACTAATTTACGTAGGTTTTACGTAAGTGTCCTGACTAACCTGAGGACGATGGTATATAGTCTAGCAATAGCGTAAGTACGAGTAATTATCCATTTCAAATCTTCCAACCCATTCCCAACCCGGGAATCCCATGCCTTGGCTGTGTGAACTCACCTTGGTTTGCTCGGCAGATACACAAAATGTTTCTTGAACTAAGAGTGGTCAACCACGTCCTAACAGGGTTACCATACAAGTCAGGTTTTGACTCAAGTATTGCACGTATGATTACACATAGTTTACATGTTACGAGCACTTAACGATCATGGCAACATTTTAACAGTTAAGCAATACATTCAACTTGTGCGATTTAAATGTCTAAGCCCAAAAGATAGTCGGCCCAACATATAAATAAGCCCAACATTAAAGAAGTCCGAACATAAATTACTCGGCCCAATGTAAGAGTCTTGTGCGATCCGGATGGGTTGTGCGATCGGACTAGTCCAGCCCAAATCGTATACCCGGCCCAATCGTTATGACTTGTGCGATCCAGTAGGCCTTGTGCGACTGGCGCACCTTGTGCGATTGGATCGTCTTGTGCAACTGGACTTCTTTGTGCGTATGGACCTCTTGTGGGACCAAGAGATCTTGTGCGATTAGTTTAAATGTCCGGGTTTCATGCAAATCGGTTACAAACATTTATCTTGCCAATCAATTACGAGGTTTCCATATTTGCACACAATCAATTAACAACTAACAGTTTGCATATTATCGATCAAACAAGGGTTTTATCATCTAATTCATATAAACCCTAATCATGTTCAAAGCATAGACAATATCTTATCAAATCATATGATTCGGTCCGATTACATAAACATACCACCAATTACATACATTCGATCCTTAATCATCATACCACAATCCGAAAACAGAACATGATAGCCGGTTAACATCTAATCGGTTTTAGATTATTATCATATAATCCGATTCACAAGAACATAATCACATAACATCATTGTTCATCATAATTAACAACAATTAATCATTAAATAAAATCATGGAATCATAACATCACGAACACTAACCGATTGAGAGGATAGTGGGGGTTGATCCGAATGGAAAGGTCTTCGGTGAACAAGAGAGGTGTTTGGTGTCGAGTTCTAGAGAGGGAAAGAGAGAGTAAGTAGGGTTTTTGTGTGTGTATTAGTGTTGTAACAAATGAGGAGTATGCCCCTCCCCCCTCTTACTACGGTTATGCGTGCAAAGGGAAGTGGGCCGAACCCATCTTGGGCCGCCCTTGATTTGGATACAAAGAGTGTAGCCCGAATGGGCTTGTGCGATCGGGTTTATGTTGTGCGTTTGGGCTCGTTTGCATACATACACATATTACACATAGCACATAACAACATAACATTCATTTAATCAACAAGGTTCACATAAGCACGTAACGTTACACAAGTAGGTTCGAATTACGAGTTGTCACATTATCCCCAACTTAAAAGAAATTTCGTCCTGAAATTTGGTACGTACTCACTGAGGAAGCTAGTTAAGTTGCATGGTTTTCCTGGGGTGTCACATCCTCCCCCCGTTGATCTGGAATTTCGTCCCGAAATTCCGTGGTAGCTTCAGCCTCAGTAGTGGTTGTACTGTTCGCGAACAATTGGGGGTACTTTTCTTTTATCTGATCTTCGCGTTCCCAGGTGAACTCTGGGCCACGACGGGACTTCCAACGAACTCGAACAAGAGGGATTCTCTTGTTTTTGAGGACCTTAACATCCCGGTCCGTGATTTCAACTGGTTCCTCGACGAAGTGCAACTGTTCGTCAATGGTGAGTTCCTTCAAGGGAATTATGAGGGTCTCATCTGACAGACACTTCTTCAGATTTGACACGTGAAAGACGTTGTGAACTGCACCGAGCTCAGCTGGTAGGTTCAGTTTGTAGGCTACTTTGCCTATTCTTTCTGCAATTTCGAACGGTCCGACATATCGCGGATTGAGTTTGCCCCGTTTGCCAAAACGTACAACACCCTTCCAGGGTGAGACTTTAAGTAAAACCCGGTCCCCGACCTGAAATTCCAAAGGTTTCCTACGCTTATCGGCGTAACTTTTCTGACGGTCACGCGCCGCCGCCATGCGTTGTCGTATCTGTGCTATTCGTTCAGTAGCATCAATTACCATTTCTGGTCCTGTGATTTGACTATCCCCCACCTCTGCCCAACAGAGAGGTGACCGGCATTTACGCCCGTACAATGCCTCGAATGGAGCGGCTTGAATGCTGGTGTGGTAACTGTTATTATACGAAAACTCCACCAAAGGGAGATGCTTTTCCCAGCTATTGCCGAAATCAATAACACATGCCCGAAGAATGTCTTCTAGGGTTTGAATCGTGCGCTCAGACTGCCCATCCGTCTGAGGGTGATAAGCTGTGCTCATGTCTAATCGAGAGCCAAAAGATTTGTGCATTGCTTGCCATAGTTCTGAAGTGAAACGTGCATCAAGATCGGAAATAATAGAGGTGGGCACCCCGTGCCTCGAAACAACTTCTTTCAAGTAGATGTCTGCTAAGGTGGAGAACTTGTCCGTTTCCTTTATTGCCAGAAAGTGTGCAGACTTTGTGAGTTGATCCACGATCACCCAAATAGTATCATTCCCACACTGGGATCTAGGCAGGCCAGTAACAAAATCCATGGAAATTTCTTCCCATTTCCACTGTGGTATCTTGGGTTGCTGAAGTAGGGCTGACGGTTTCTGATATTCCGCTTTGACTCTTGCACAAGTCAAACATTTGCCGACATAAGTTGCAATGTGGGCCTTCATGCTAGGCCACCAATACGTTGTCCTGATATCATGGTACATCTTATCCGAACTAGGATGTACCGAGTAGCGAGACTTGTGTGCTTCATCCATCACAAGTTCTCGTAATCCGCCATATAGTGGGACCCAAATACGCCCCGTTACATAGTAGGCGCCGTCTTCCTTCTGTTCTAATCGTTGCCTTGAGCCACGTAAGGCTTCAGCCCTGACGTTTTCTGGTTTCAATGCTTCTACCTGAGCATCTCGTATCTGCGCAGGAAGACTGGATTGAATAGTGAGCTGTAAAGCTCGCACACGTCTAGGTAGAGTGTCCTTTCGACTGAGAGCGTCAGCCACAATGTTGGCTTTGCCTGGATGGTACTTGATGGCACATTCGTAATCGTTCAGTGGTTCAACCCATCGACGTTGACGCATGTTCAGTTCCTTCTGCTTGAAGATATGCTCGAGACTCCTGTGATCGGTGTAGATAGTGCACTTGGTACCGTACAGGTAGTGTCGCCATATCTTAAGCGCGAAAACAACAGCTCCCAGCTCTAAATCGTGTGTAGTATAGTTCCATTTGTGAACTTTAAGTTTCCGCGAAGCGTAAGCAACAACTTTATCTCGTTGCATTAACACACATCCAAGACCCTAAATGGATGCATCGCAATAAACCACGAAATCGTCCGTGCCCTCTGGCAATGAGAGGATAGGTGCACTGCAGAGTCTATCCTTTAAGTGCTGAAAGGCGGTTTCCTGAGTATTTCCCCAACGGTAGGTGACACCCTTCTGTGTCAGTAACGTAAGCGGCTGTGCGATCTTTGAGAAGTCTTTGATGAATCTTCTGTAGTAACCCGCCAAACCCAAGAATTGGCGTATTTCGTTGGTGTACGCGGTGCAGGCCAGTTCCTGATCGAATCTACCTTGGATGGATCAACATGGATCCCATCCTTGTTTACCACGTGGCCTAGGAAATGGACTTCACGAAGCCAGAAGTCACATTTTGAAAACTTAGCGTACAGTTGTTCCTTTCGAAGGAGTTCCAAGATAAGTCGTAAGTGCTGCTCGTGCTCCTCCTAACTCTTGGAATAGATCACGATGTCGTCAATGAAAACAATCACAAACTTGTCTAGGTAGGGTTTGCACACCCTGTTCATAAGATCCATAAATACGGCAAGCGCGTTCGTTAACCCGAACGGCATGACAAGAAACTCGTAGTGGCCGTAACGAGTTCTGAATGCTGTCTTGGAGACGTCCTCATCCCGGACTCTTAGCTAATGATAACCTGACCTCAAATCTATCTTGGAGTAGTAGCTCGACCCTTGCAACTGGTCGAATAAGTCGTCTATACTCGGAAGAGGATAACGGTTCTTCACCGTCACCTTGTTCAGTTCACGGTAGTCTATGCACATCCTGAAGGTACCGTCCTTCTTCTTCACAAATAATACTGGGGCTCCCCAAGGCGAAGAGCTAGGACGAATAAAGCCCTTTTCCAAGAGCTTTTGTAGCTGCTTTGACAGTTCTTCCAATTCAGTTGGAGCTAAACGATACGGTGCTCGAGCTATTGGTGCTGCTCCTGGTTCTAGCTCGATTTGAAACTCGACCTGGCGATGAGGCGGTAGACCAGGTAAATCTTCAGGGAACACCTGAGGAAAGTCGCGTACAACCGGAATGTCTTCCAATTTCTTCTCCTTCGCTGATGCATCAGTGACAAGTGACAAAATGGCAGTGTGACCCTTTCATAAACATTTCTGAGCCTTTAGAAAGGAGATGATGCCAACCACTGCACCACTCTTGTCGCCTTGAACTTCGAGAGGTTCCTTACCAGAACGAGGAATGCGAACAATCTTCTCTTTACATAGAATCTCTGCGTGATGTTGGGATAACCAGTCCATCCCAATGACGATGTTGAAACTACCCAAAACTATGGGTATGAGATCGATGGAGAAAGCTTGACAGGCTAAGACAATATTACAACCCCTGACTACATGCGTGGCTTCTAGACTCTTACCATTAGCTAATTCTACTACATGCTTAGTGTTCAGAAGTGTGGGTGCACGTTTTAAATTTTGCTAACTTTTAGTGACATATAACTTGTATCCGCACCCGAATCAAACAAAACAGTAACATAAATATCGTCGAGGAGAAACTTACCCATAACCACATTGGGATCATTCCTTGCGTCGCCCTGACCCAGCACGAAAGCACGACCCCGAGCTTCGTTGCCGTTATTGTTTCCAGCATTGTTACCATTGCCCTGGTTGTTGTTGTTGTTGCGAATCTGGTTTATCTGGGGGCAATCCCGCTTGAAACGGCCTTCAGCACCACACTGAATGCATCCCCTGTTGCCTCGCTGTTGCTGCTGTTGCTGGTTTTGTAGAGCTGGTAGTTGCGGTTGCTGGTTCTGATTCGCAGGTCGTGGGCTCCTACAGTCTTTGGCCTCGTGGCCCATCTTGAGACACCTTTGGCAACGACCCTTGTTGCACTGGCCGTTGTGGTGCCTGTTACAGTTGTGGCACTTTGGATGATTTCCCTGATATCTTCTCTGCACACGACTACTAGAAGACTGCTGGCTAGGACTCTGGTAGTGGTCAATCTTCTGTTGCTGAGCCTGAGACTGAACTGTTGCTGAACCTTTGCTAGAATCCCCTTCCCACTTTCTTTTGTTGCCACTGGGGGTAGCAGGAGTAGCGGCTGATGTGGTAGCAGTAGTAGCGCTGATACGTTTCGGTAGCTTGTCCTGATCCACTGCCTGATCAGTGAGACGATGAGCTAGGCGTTGAACATCCTGGATGTTGTTATGATTAGCCGATGTCACATGGCTCTGAATCTCTGGCGTTAATCCCTTGAGATACAACTCGATTCGCCTGATAGGTGGGTCCACCATAGTTGGACATAGAACGGCCAACTCATTTGACCGCTTGGTGTAGGCCTCGATCTCCGACCCCGTCATCTTTAGATTGAAAAACTCCACCTCTAACTTGTGGATGTCGTCACGTGAGCAGTATTCCCTTTTTATCAGTTCCTTGAACTCGTTCCAAGGGGTGGCGTTAGCAGCTGCCAACCCTAGGAGTTGAACTTGCGCGTTCCACCAAGTTAGCGCAATTCCTTCTAACATACCAGTGGCGTACTTCACCCTGCGAGCCTCAGAGAGTTCACACATCTCGAATACTGACTCGAGCTTCTCAAACCAATGGAGGAGTCCCACTGCTCCTTCCGTGCCACTGAATGTGCCTGGACGACAGTCCATGAAGTTCTTGAATGTGCAGACAGGTTGCTGTGCGGGTTGACCTATTGTGCACGAATAGGGCAAAGTTTAAACACGAGAGTTGGTTTAGGAGTGTAGGATCCAAAGATCCTAGTGTGAGTTATAACTACAGGATATACCTCATGCTTGTGCGGCTGCAAGTGCCGCAACAACTTGTTCGTTAATGAGAGCCGTCAACTGGGCTTGAGTCATGTTAACACGTCCAGACATGATCTTCACAGTAAAAGTAGCATAAGTGAGAATGGTTCGCGAGTAGTGCGATGACAGAAGAGTGTAAGCACATAGGTATTCTCATGCAATAGTGTCATGTGTATCTAAGCATACTACGAGCAAAGTTCCATGTAATTCTAGCATGTAGGCAATATAAACATAAACCATATTACCTAGGATGTTGAGTCTTGCACGTGGAGCGAAGCGTCGTTGTGGATCGTTGAGAGCACTGTTCTGGTTATAGTCTGGTTTTAATAAAAACGTTTTTCCCATATTAAAACCGAGTTCTCTATAACCAATGGCTCTGATACCAATCTGTCACACCCCCAAAATCCACACGCGGAGTACCACCGCTTGGAGCCATGACATGACCAGGATCAAGCCATCAATCATATTGAACATAGTGTATAGTAATTAAAGTAGTTCGTAAAACCCAATTCAATACAATTGATGCTCAAACCAAACTTTGTCTAAGTAGCGGAAGCATAAGTATGTAAACCTAATGTAAATCATAAGTTCAATTGTATAAACGTTTAACATGGCATCGACGATCCATGTCCCACAACGACCTATGCCTCCCTTGCAAGCTCCATATGTACCTAAGGTCCTGCAAGGCATGCAGCAGAGAGTCAACAACTAGTTGAGCGAGTTCACAGAAAATAAGTTCGTAATAACAAATCGTATGTTCATTTAGTGGGGGCTTCCCATGTATGTATGTACTACTAGAGGGGGGTTTCCCATGATTATATTTACTACTAGTGGGGGCTTCCTATGGTTATCCTTACTAATGGGGGCTTCCCATATTTATACTTACTAGACTATTTGCAACCATGTGTTCTTCTTAGCCCGAGAACAGGAATACGTACAAGGTCACGTAGGTTTTACGTGAGTGCCCTTCCCCGAGGACAGTGGTACGCGTGGGGTTTACGTAGGTTTTACGTAAGTGTCCTTCCGACCCGGAAGACAGTAGTAGGTATGAGTTTACGTAGGTTTTACGTAAGTGTCCTCCCGACCCGGGAGACAGTGGTAGATACTAATTTACGTAGGTTTTACGTAAGTGTCCTGACTAACCTGAGGACGATGGTATATAGTCTAGCAATAGCGTACGTACGAGTAATTATCCATTTCAAATCTTCCAACCCATTCCCAACCCGGGAATCCCATGCCTTGGCTGTGTGAACTCACCTTGGTTTGCTCGGCAGATACACAAAAGGTTTCTTGAACTAAGAGTGGTCAACCACGTCCTAACAGGGTTACTATACAAGTCAGGTTTTGACTCAAGTGTTGCACGTATGATTACACATAGTTTACATGTTACGAGCACTTAACGATCATGGCAACATTTTAACAGTCAAGCAATACATTCAACTTGTGCGATTTAAATGTCTAAGCCCAAAAGATAGTCGGCCCAACATATAAATAAGCCCAACATTAAAGAAGTCTGAACATAAATTACTCGGCCCAATGTAAGAGTCTTGTGTGATCCGGATGGGTTGTGCGATCGGACTAGTCCAGCCCAAATCGTTTACCTGGCCCAATCGTTATGACTTGTGCGATCCAGTATGCCTTGTGCGACTGGGGCACCTTGTGCGATTGGATCGTCTTGTGCGACTGGACTTCTTTGTGCGTATGGACCTCTTGTGCGACCAAGAGATCTTGTGCGATTAGTTTAAAAGTCCGGGGTTCATGCAAATCGGTTACAAACATTTGTCTTGCCAATCAATTACGAGGTTTCCATATTTGCACACAATCAATTAACAACTAACAGTTTGCATATTATCGATCAAACAAGGGTTTTATCATCTAATTCATATAAACCCTAATCATGTTCAAAGCATAAACAATATCTTATCAAATCATATGATTCGGTCCGATTACATAAACATACCACCAATTACATACATTCGATCCTTAATCATCATACCACAATCCGAAAACAGAACATGATAGCCGGTTAACATCTAATCGGTTTTAGATTATTATCATACAATCCGATTCACAAGAACATAATCACATAACATCATTGTTCATCATAATTAACAACACTTAATCATTAAATAAAATCATGGAATCATAACATCACGAATGCTAACCGATTGAGAGGAGAGTGAGGGTTGATCCGAATGGAAAGGTCTTCGGTGAACAAGAGAGGTGTTTGCCGTCGAGTTCTAGAGAGGGAAAGAGAGAGTAAGTAGGGTTTTTGTGTGTGTATTAGTGTTGTAACAAATGAGGAGTATGCCCCCCACCCCTCTCTTACTACGGTTATGCGTGCAAAGGGAAGTGGGCCGAACCCATCTTGGGCCGCCCTTGATTTGGATACAAAGAGTATAGCCCGAATGGGCTTGTGCGATCGGGTTTATGTTGTGTGTTTGGGCTCGTTTGCATACATACACATATTACACATAGCACATAACAACATAACATTCATTTAATCAACAAGGTTCACATAAGCACGTAACGTTACACAAGTAGGTTTGAATTACGAGTTGTCACATTATCCCCAACTTAAAAGAAATTTCGTCCTGAAATTTGGTACGTACTCATTGAGGAAGCTAGTTAAGTTGCATGGTTTTCCTGGGGTGTCACGTCCTCCCCCCGTTGATCTGGAATTTCGTCCCGAAATTCCATGGTAGCTTCAGCCTCAGTAGTGGTTGTACTGTTCGCGAACAACTGGGGGTACTTTTCTTTTATCTGATCTTCGCGTTCCCAGTTGAACTCTGGGCCATGACGGGAGTTCCAACGAACTCGAACAAGAGGTATTCTCTTGTTTTTGAGGACCTTAACATCCCGGTCCGTGATTTCAACTGGTTCCTCGACGAAGTGCAACTGTTCGTCGATGGTGAGTTCCTTCAAGGGAATTATGAGGGTCTCATCTGATAGACACTTCTTCAGATTTGACACGTGAAAGACGTTGTGAACTGCACCGAGCTCAGCTGGTTGGTTCAGTTTGTAGGCTACTTTGCCTATTCTTTCTGCAATTTCGAACGGTCCGACATATCGCGGATTGAGTTTGCCCCGTTTGCCAAAACGTACCACACCCTTCCAGGGTGAGACTTTAAGTAAAACCCGGTCCCCGACCTGAAATTCCAAAGGTTTCCTACGCTTATCGGCGTAACTTTTCTGACGGTCACGCGCCGCCGCCATGCGTTGTCGTATCTGTGCTATTCATTCAGTAGCATCAATTACCATTTCTGGTCCTGTGATTTGACTATCCCCCACCTCTGCCCAACAGAGAGGTGACCGGCATTTACGCCCGTACAATGCCTCGAATGGAGCGGCTTGAATGCTGGTGTGGTAACTGTTATTATACGAAAACTCCACCAAAGGGAGATGCTTTTCCCAGCTGTTGCCGAAATCAATAACACATGCCCGAAGCATGTCTTCTAGGGTTTGAATCGTGTGCTCAGACTGCCCATCCGTCTGAGGGTGATAAGCTGTGCTCATGTCTAATCGAGAGCCAAAAGATTTGTGCATTGCTTGCCATAGTTCTGAAGTGAAACGTGCATCACGATCGGAAATAATAGAGGTGGGCACCCCGTGCCTCGAAACAACTTCTTTCAAGTAGATATCTGCTAAGGTGGAGAACTTGTCCGTTTCCTTTATTGCCAGGAAGTGTGCAGACTTTGTGAGTCGATCCACGATTACCCAAATAGTATCATTCCCACGCTGGGATCTAGGCAGGTCAGTAACAAAATCCATGGAAATTTCTTCCCATTTCCACTGTGGTATCTTGGGTTGCTGAAGTAGGCCTGACGGTTTCTGATATTCCGCTTTGACTCTTGCACAAGTCAAACATTTTCCGACATAAGTTGCAATGTGGGCCTTCATGCTAGGCCACCAATACGTTGTCCTGATATCATGGTACATCTTATCCGAACCAGGATGTACCGAGTAGCGAGACTTGTGTGCTTCATCCATCACAAGTTCTCGTAATCCGCCATATAGTGGGACCCAAATACGCCCCGTTACATAGTAGGCGCCGTCTTCCTTCTGTTCTAATCGTTGCCTTGAGCCACGTAAGGCTTCAGCCCTGACGTTTTCTGGTTTCAATGCTTCTACCTGAGCATCTCGTATCTGTGCAGGAAGACTGGATTGAATAGTGAGCTGTAAAGCTCGCACACGTCTAGGTAGAGTGTCCTTTCGACTGAGAGCGTCAGCCACAACGTTGGCTTTGCCTGGATGGTACTTGATGGCACACTCGTAATTGTTCAGTGGTTCAACCCATCGACGTTGACGCATGTTCAGTTCCTTCTGCTTGAAGATATGCTCGAGACTCCTGTGATCGGTGTAGATAGTGCACTTGGTACCGTACAGGTAGTGTCGCCATATCTTAAGCGCGAAAACAACAGCTCCAAGCTCTAAATCGTGTGTAGTATAGTTCCGTTTGTGAACTTTAAGTTGCCGCGAAGCGTAAGCAATAACTTTATCTCGTTGCATTAACACACATCCAAGACCCTGAATGGATGCATCGCAATAAACCACGAAATCGTCCGTGCCCTCTGGCAATGAGAGGATAGGTGCACTGCAGAGTCTATCCTTTAAGTGCTGAAAGGCGGTTTCCTGAGTATTTCCCCAACGGTAGGTGACACCCTTCTGTGTCAGTAACGTAAGCGGCTGTGCGATCTTTGAGAAGTCTTTGATGAATCTTCTGTAGTAACCCGCCAAACCCAAGAATTGGCGTATTTCCGTTGGTGTACGCGGTGCAAGCCAGTTCCTGATCGAATCTACCTTGGATGGATCAACATGGATCCCATCCTTGTTTACCACGTGGCCTAGGAAATGGACTTCACGAAGCCAGAAGTCACATTTTGAAAACTTAGCGTACAGTTGTTCCTTTCGAAGGAGTTCCAAGATAAGTCGTAAGTGCTGCTCGTGCTCCTCCTGACTCTTGGAATAGATCAGGATGTCGTCAATGAAAACAATCACAAACTTGTCTAGGTAGGGTTTGCACACCCTGTTCATAAGATCCATAAATACGGCAGGCGCGTTCGTTAACCCGAATGGCGTGACAAGAAACTCGTAGTGGCCGTAACGAGTTCTGAATGCTGTCTTGGAGACGTCCTCATCCCGGACTCTTAGCTGATGATAACCTGACCTCAAATCTATCTTGGAGTAGTAGCTCGACCCTTGCAACTGGTCGAATAAGTCGTCTATACGCGGAAGAGGATAACGGTTCTTCACCGTCACCTTGTTCAGTTCACGGTAGTCTATGCACATCCTGAAGTTACCGTCCTTCTTCTTCACAAATAATACTGGGGCTCCCCAAGGCGAAGAGCTAGGACGAATAAAGCCCTTTTCCAAGAGCTCTTGTAGCTGCTTTGACAGTTCTTCCAGTTCAGTTGGAGCTAAACGATACGGTGCTCGAGCTATTGGTGCTGCTCCTGGTGCTAGCTCGATTTGAAACTCGACCTGGCGATGAGGCGGTAGACCAGGTAAATCTTCAGGGAACACCTGAGGAAAGTCGCGTACAACCGGAATGTCTTCCAATTTCTTTTCCTTCGCTGATGCATCAGTGACAAGTGCCAAAATGGCAGTGTGACCCTTTCATAAACATTTCTGAGCCTTTAGAAAGGAGATGATGCCAACCACTGCACCACTCTTGTCGCCTTGAACTTCGAGAGGTTCCTTACCAGAATGAGGAATGCGAACAATCTTCTCTTTACATAGAATCTCTGCGTGATGTTGGGATAACCAGTCCATCCCAATGACGATGTTGAAACTACCCAAAACTATGGGTATGAGATCGATGGAGAAAGCTTGACCGGCTAAGACAATATTACAACCCCTGACTACATGCGTGGCTTCTAGACTCTTACCATTAGCTAATTCTACTACATTCTTAGTGTTCAGAAGTGTGGGTGCACGTTTTAACATTTTGCTAACTTTTAGTGACATATAACTTGTATCCGCACCCGAATCAAACAAAACAGTAACATAAATATCGTCGAGGAGAAACTTACCCATAACCACATTGGGATCATTCCTTGCGTCGCCCTGACCCAGCACGAAAGCACGACCCCGAGCTTCGTTGCCGTTATTGTTTCCACCGTTGTTACCATTGCCCTGGTTGTTGTTGTTGTTGCGATTCTGGTTTATCTGGGGGTAATCCCGCTTGAAATGGCCTTCAGCACCACACTGAATGCGTCCCCTGTTGCCTCGATGTTGCTGGTTTTGTGGAGCTGGTAGTTGCGGTTGCTGGTTCTGATTCGCAGGCCGTGGGCTCCTACAGTCTTTGGCCTCATGGCCCATCTTGAGACACCTTTGGCAACGAACCTTGTTGCACTGGCCGCTGTGGTGCCTGTTACAGTTGTGGCACTTTGGATGATTTCCCTGATATCTTCTCTGCCCATGACTACCAGAAGACTGCTGGCTAGGACTCTGGTAGTGGTCAATCTTCTGTTGCTGAGCCTGAGACTGAACTATTGCTGAACCTTTGCTAGAATCCCCTTCCCACTTTCTTTTGTTGTCACTAGGGGTAGCAGGAGTAGCGGCTGATGTGGTAGCAGTAGTAGCGCTGATACGTTTCGGTAGCTTGTCCTGATCCACTGCCTGATCAGTGAGACGATGAGCTAGCGTTGAACATCCTGGATGTTGTTATGATTAGCCGATGTCACGTGGCTCTGAATCTCTGGCGTTAATCCCTTGAGATACAACTCGATTCGCCTGATAGGTGGGTCCACCATAGTTGGACATAGAACGGCCAGCTCATTCGACCGCTTGGTGTAGGCCTCGATCTCCGACCCCGTCATCTTTAGATTGAAAAACTCCACCTCTAACTTGTGGATGTCATCACGTGAGCAGTATTCCCTTTTTATCAGTTCCTTGAACTCGTTCCAAGGGGTGGCGTTAGCAGCTGCCAACCCTAGGAGTTGAACTTGCGCGTTCCACCAAGTTAGCGCAATTCCTTCTAACGTACCAGTGGCGTACTTCACCCTGCGAGCCTCAGGGAATTCCCACATCTCGAATACCGACTCGAGCTTCTCAAACCAATGGAGGAGTCCCACTGCTCCTTCCGTGCCACTGAATGTGCCTGGACGACAGTCCATGAAGTTCTTGAATGTGCAGACAGGTTGTTGTGCGGGTTGATCTATTGGGCACGAATAGGGCAAAGTTTAAACACGAGAGTTGGTTTAGGAGTGTAGGATCCAAAGATCCTAGTGTGAGTTATAACTACAGGATATACCTCCTGCTTGTGCGGCTGCAAGTGCCGCAGCAACTTGTTCGTTAATGAGAGCCGTCAACTGGGCTTGAGTCATGTTAACACGTCCAGACATGATCTTCACAGTAAAAGTAGCATAAGTGAGAATGGTTCACGAGTAGTGCGATGACAGAAGAGTGTAAGCACATAGGTATTCTCATGCAATAGTGTCATGTGTATCTAAGCATACTACGAGCAAAGTTCCATGTAATTCTAGCGTGTAGGCAATATAAACATAAACCATATTACCTAGGATGTTGAGTCTTGCACGTGGAGCGAACCGTCGTTGTGGATCGTTGAGAGCACTGTTCTGGTTATAGTCTGGTTTTAATAAAAACGTTTTTCCCATATTAAAACCGAGTTCTCTATAACCAATGGCTCTGATACCAATCTGTCACACCCCAAAAATCCACACGCGGAGTACCACCGCTTGGAGGCATGACATGACCAGGATCAAGCCATCAATCATATTGAACATAGTGTATAATAATTAAAGTAGTTCGTAAAACCTAATTCAATACAATTGATGTTCAAACCAAACTTTGTCTAAGTAGCGGAAGCATAAGTATGTAGACCCAATGTAAATCATAAGTTCAATTGTATAAACGTTTAACATGGCATCGACGATCCACGTCCCACAACGACCTGTGCCTCCCTTGCAAGCTCCATATGTACCTAAGGTCCTGCAAGGCATGCAGCAGAGAGTCAACAACTAGTTGAGCGAGTTCACAGAAAATAAGTTCGTAATAACAAATCGTATGTTCATTTAGTGGGGGCTTCCCATGTATGTATGTACTACAAGAGGGGGGTTTCCCATGATTATATTTACTACTAGTGGGGGCTTCCCATGGTTATCCTTACTAATGGGGGCTTTCCATATTTATACTTACTAGACTATTTGCAACCATGTGTTCTTCTTAGCCCGAGAACAGGAATACGTACAAGGTCACGTAGGTTTTACGTGAGTGCCCTTCCCCGAGGACAGTGGTACGCGTGGGGTTTACGTAGGTTTTACGTAAGTGTCCTTCCGACCCGGAAGACAGTAGTAGGTATGAGTTTACATAGGTTTTACGTAAGTGTCCTCCCGACCCGGGAGACAGTGGTAGATACTAATTTACGTAGGTTTTACGTAAGTGTCCTGACTAACCTGAGGACGATGGTATATAGTCTAGCAATAGCGTAAGTACGAGTAATTATCCATTTCAAATCTTCCAACCCATTCCCAACCCGGGAATCCCATGCCTTGGATGTGTGAACTCACCTTGGTTTGCTCGGCAAATACACAAAAGGTTTCTTGAACTAAGAGTGGTCAACCACGTCCTAACAGGGTTACCATACAAGTCAGGTTTTGACTCAAGTATTGCACGTATGATTACACATAGTTTACATGTTACGAGCACTTAACGATCATGGCAACATTTTAACAGTCAAGCAATACATTCAACTTGTGCGATTTAAATGTCTAAGCCCAAAAGATAGTCGGCCCAACATATAAATAAGCCCAACATTAAAGAAGTCCGAACATAAATTACTCGGCCCAATGTAAGAGTCTTGTGCGATCCGGATGGGTTGTGCGATCGGACTAGTCCAGCCCAAATCGTATACCCGGCCCAATCGTTATGACTTGTGCGATCCAGTAGGCCTTGTGCGACTGGGGCACCTTGTGCGATTGGATCGTCTTGTGCGACTGGACTTCTTTGTGCGTATGGACCTCTTGTGCGACCAAGAGATCTTGTGCGATTAGTTTAAATGCCCGGGTTTCATGCAAATCGGTTACAAACATTTATCTTTCCAATCAATTACGAGGTTTCCATATTTGCACACAATCAATTAACAACTAACAGTTTGCATATTATCGATCAAACAAGGGTTTTATCATCTAATTCATATAAACCCTAATCATGTTCAAAGCATAAACAATATCTTATCAAATCATATGATTCGGTCCGATTACATAAACATACCACCAATTACATACATTCGATCCTTAATCGTCATACCACAATCCGAAAACAGAACATGATAGTCGGTTAACATCTAATCGGTTTTAGATTATTATCATACAATCCGATTCACAAGAACATAATCACATAACATCATTGTTCATCATAATTAACAACACTTAATCATTAAATAAAATCATGGAATCATAACATCACGAACACTAACCGATTGAGAGGAGAGTGAGGGTTGATCCGAATGGAAAGGTCTTCGGTGAACAAGAGAGGTGTTTGTCGTCGAGTTCTAGAGAGGGAAAGAGAGAGTAAGTAGGGTTTTTGTGTGTGTATTAGTGTTGTAACAAATGAGGAGTATGCCCCCCCCCCCTCTTACTACGGTTATGCGTGCAAAGGGAAGTGGGCCGAACCCATCTTAGGCCGCCCTTGATTTGGATACAAAGAGTGTAGCCCGAATGGGCTTGTGCGATCGGGTTTATGTTGTGCATTTGGGCTCGTTTGCATACATACACATATTACACATAGCACATAACAACATAACATTCATTTAATCAACAAGGTTCACATAAGCACGTAACGTTACACAAGTAGGTTCGAATTACGAGTTGTCACAATTCGGACGGCCGAGTTTGCGCGAGTTAGTTTTCCAACTTTGGTTCATTTGTTAAGCGTTGCGTTTTAATCGAGTTGCGAGTGAGCGTTTGAGCGTATAAGCGTTGCGTTGATAACCACATAACATTCAACAATTAATCACACAAATAACACACATAATACAATTAAATCCGCGTTTCGAGTCTGCGTTGAGTTTGCGTTGCGATAGCGTTTAGTCTAAATAAGCGATGTAAAATGCGATAAAATGCGTTTAAGTAGTAAGAGTTATAATAAGCGTTGTAATATGCGTTTAAAATGCGTTGAAAATATAGTTTAACCAATGGCGTTAATCGAATCCCAAGAGTACAAGCGTCTACGAAGAAATGATTGCTATAGGTAACGATCCGAAAAGTCGTGTTGTTACAGACCTGACTGACAACGCGTAGCCTTTTTGTAGGTGTATCAGGAGCGCAGGTCACGAAAGCGTTGGGCACATCCAGAAGTGTTGCCACGTCCTACTGGTGTTGTCAGTCTCTCTACGAGCTTTTATGCATGTGGGCTGGGCAGCTGTGCATTGGGCGGTCAGAGTAACAAAAAGCAAACCACGAGGAACATACCTGTAATTTTCAAAAGTTGGGGACTATATGCGTAATTTTACCAAACCACAGGGATCATCCCGGCATTTTACTCTTTAATGTAAGTACGATACATAACATGAATTCTCAAATAAATTATTATTTTCGAATATAATACTAAAATAATATACAGTGGATAATATATTTCAGTTTGTTTACATGTTTCAATTTCTGTTCTTAGTTGTCAATTTTACTTCTACAAGTCAGTAAAGCATTCCTTTTGATTATGCCATTGTTTCTTGTGAATTTATGTTTTGATCGTAGAGATGGCGTCATATAATTATCAGCCAACTAAACCACATCGTAATTCTTTATCCCTGAGGGGAAAAAAGGTTACATATTTAGCTTAGAAGTTAGTCTAATCCCATGCACTGGGTGCACCAGGCGCACCATAGCCACCATATCCGCCTCCACCGCCGTAGTAATCCATGCCGCCACCACTAGCTCGGTTGGAGTTCTCCTTTCGGTAGTCACGGCCACCAAACCTACCTCCGGAGCGCCTGTTCTTACCACCATAAGCTGCCCAGCTGGCATATCGAGTGAGCCATTGTGGTACTTCTTGATTAGCCTCTTGCATCAGGTCAGCTAGTGGTTTTGCTAGTGACATATTGTTCTCATTGAAGAAGGCTGTAGCCAATCCTGTCTTGCCAGCTCGCCCTGTCCGCCCTATTCGGTGCACGTAATCATCAATGTCGTTAGGGAGGTCAAAGTTAACCACGTGAGAAACATGAGGGATATCAAGACCGCGAGCCGCCACATCAGTGGCAACAAGAATTGGAGTCTTTCCGCTTTTAAATGACCTCAAAGCCAGCTCCCGTTCCTGCAGCCATATTATCGAAAAAATGTGAAAATGAAAAAAACAAAACTGATGGTCAATTTGGGTTATATTTCATCTCTAACAGGTCAAATGAGTAAAATAAACAAAAAGGGTTTATAAGAAAACACCCAAAGCGTATTTTGAACACATAAAACCTCTTAAACTGTTTCATTCAAAATATAATTACATCAATACTATTGAAATTACCGGCTGTGTTCTGTCACCGTGGATTGTAGTAGCAGGAAAACCATTACCACATAGCCAATATTCAAGTGAATCGGCTCCCTTCTTTGTTTCAACAAACACTAGGGTAAGAGGTTGCTGCAAATAAGTACCAACACAAGCATCAATCCATTGCTAACGCGAATGCTACACTAAAGATTACATTTAAACATCCATAATTTTCTGTCTAATCATCATTGTTACGGGAGATCTAATGAAAAGACGCGTAAAAAGTATCAAAGGTGTACCTTTCCTGATCCATTATCCTTTTGTGCATGAAGAAGGTCCATTAGATGGCTTCTTTTGTCGGTTTCTTGAACAAATTCCACCCTCTGGACAATTAAATCGGTACTTGAACCAACCCGTCCCACAGTCAGAAATATGTAATTTGAAAGAAAATCAGATGCAAGTCTCTGCATAATACAATGAATACTCAAATTATGATCAATCAAAATTTCCCAAACACACACACACGCACGCATAAGAACCCCGTCAAAGAGAAGTTTTATAACAACAAACCTGGATTTCTCTAGGAAATGTAGCACTGAACAACATTGTTTGTCTGCCACCTGGTGGAGGCATGTCTGTTTGTTCCACAATCTTCCTTATTTGAGGTTCAAATCCCATATCCAACATACGATCGGCCTCGTCAAGAGCTAAATACCTAATCATTTGCAATGACACTTTTGCCCTTTCCAGTAGATCAACTAATCTTCCAGGAGTTGCAACAAGGATATCAACTCCTCTCTCAAGCTCTCGTAACTACCCGTGCCAAAGATATTCACCAATAAACAGAATTCAGAAAAAAAAAAAAAAACAACTTTATAACATAAACTTTTTCGACACCAAAATCTCAGTTTTGTAACATAGTTTAGTTTGTGACACCAAAATTATTCAATCCTAACAAAAACTATCTGTGACAGCAAAACAAATTGACGTTTTGAACATAACGTTTTTGTGGCATCAAAATTGTTCACAATTTTAAACATATACTTTTTGTTACCTGTTGATTAATCGGTGCTCCTCCATAAACAACCACCACCTTCACACCTGTTTGGTAAGCAAACTTTCGAGCTTCCATGTGTATCTACATGCAATTAAACATAAAAATACATTAAATACACAACATGTCATTTTTCAAGAACATTTGGTTTTAAAGAAAGGGCAGGCCACTCCAAGGCGTTTAGGCCCCACAAAGGCGCGAGGACTGAGGCAAGAACTTCACATACGCAAGGAGTTCTCTATGTACAACCAAATAATCTTTATGTATAACCAAAAGTGCATCTGTGTCCTTTTTATCGAGTAAACCGTTTATCTCTTCATCCCGATTGTTTTTACATATCAGCCTCCTACATACCCTAAATTTGACCCAGATGCACATGAGGTGTCGCCTCGAAGTCCTGAGGCGTTTCTCCAGTCAATCACCTTACCAGCCTCGAGCCTCAAGTGGGCTTTTTAAAACCAAGAAAGAGCAAAAAGTCATCTATGAAATCGGTCAGGAACCAAACCTGACAAGAGAGCTCCCTTGTAGGAGACAATATTAACGCAAGCGGAAAAACTGTCCTAAAACCATGTGGCCTTTGTACAGCTTGCGCCGTCATTATTCCACTGATTATGGGAAAACAAAAGGCCGCTGTCTTCCCAGACCCGGTTTGAGCACATGCCATCAAATCTCGACCCGCAAGCGAAATGGGAATCGTATAACGTTGCACGGGTGTTGGTTTGACATATTTGCACCTCCTAATGTTAAGATTTAGAGCTTCCCCTAAATCTATTTCAGCAAATGTATTAACCGGAGGTGGCACGTTAACACCACTAGTCTCCACAGGAATATCCTCATAAGCATCAAAATTTATACCACTACTTTCATGATCTGATAAAATCTCCTCAGGTTCATCCACCTCATCATTACCAAACGGGTTGGCTTCTGATTCTCTACCACTCCAACCGCCACCTCGGCTTCCCCAGCCACCACCTCGACCACCACGCCCGCCAGTACCATATCCCGGTCTACCATAATCTGACCTAGGACCAGCCCACCGTGACCCGCTAGTTTGTCCACTATATCCTACCCTATCATTACCAGGTTGTGGGCCATTGTTTGATGGAGCCGGACCAGCCATTTGTTCAGGAGTGGGTGGCCTGTTGCGAAGATGAGGTGGAACATATGCAGGTCTACGGGATCCCCCGCCAACCCCATAACCGTCAGAGCCCGAAGCTGCATTATCAACAGCATCAGCCCAAGAGGTCCTCATTGTATACAATTGCAATCCTCAACCTTATACGCAATTATTATCGTGAAAAACTGAACATCAAAATATAAACACCGAAAACGCTGCTTGCAGGTCGGTTTCAACCTTTAAAACACAAACCGATCCCTGAAAACATTAAAACAAAATAAATATCAACAAAGTGGCGGACCCAGAAAATATTTTCATGGTGATTGCGAACGAGGGGTTTAACCAAATTTTCAACGGGTGCGATCCGGATTTTACCCTATAAAATACACTAATTTTTTTTTTGTTCAAGTGGTGCACCCGCCCACCCGACCATCTTACCTAGTCCGCATCTGAATGTAGCAACATACCATTAAATGATTCACATCAGCTCATGTTGGCTACATTCATGCAAATGCATACAGATCACGTAAATCAAGTGAATATATCAATCAACATGAACACATTCATAACAATAAACATATAATTCAGGGAAACGTGGGCTTCAAACACAGATATACATACAATGAATATAGATACATGTAAACATTAGATATATGTAACAAAATATGAAATTGTGAAGGGAAAAGAAGAACCTGAGATTGAGGAAATGAAGATGAAGAATGGTATGAATGGCGGATGGAGAGAATGAATGCAGGATTGTAGGAGGAATCAGAATATCTAATAAAGGGGGATTGTGTGAGGGAGAATTGGAACAGCAAATCGGAAATATAGGAGTTAGATATGCTGTTGTGTGATTTGGTTTTATGACAAAGTTGAAAACCATTTGACTGGCTTTAGTTGGAATTGGTTCTTTTGGTTTGTACAAATATACTAGTTTCACATGTCGAGGGCAGGAAAATTTAATTTAAATTAATCGAATTATTTCATTAAATAAAATAAAAAGGCATGTTTTGAAATATTATTTTGTTTTATAATTTATAATTGTTTTGAATTGACAATTGTAGTTGAGATAATTTTAATATATATATATATATATATATATATATATATATATATATATATATAGGACAAAGATCCGTTAGGAACCACCCTTTATTGCGAGAACCGCGAGAACCAGTGTGAACACAAACAGTAATACCTAAAAAAATCTAAAAAACACCCAAAAAAAATTTTTTTATTTTTTTACTATTTTTTATATAAGAATCGCTACTTTTAGTATCCAAAAAAAATTTTTTTTTTTTTTGGCTACTAAAAGTAGCGATTTGAACATAAAAAATAGTAAAAAAATAAAAAAAATTAGATTTGTTTTAGATTTTTTTTTTATTTTTTTAGATTTTTTAGGTTTTTTGGGGGTTTAGTTTTTAGCATTTTAGCTTGAGGGGGGGGGGAGGGGGTTTAGGTTTTGGGGTGGGGGGGGGGTGGGGGGGGTTAGGTTTTTTTTAGGTTTTTTGAGGGTTTTAGTTTTTAGCATTTAGCTTGTGGGGGGGGGGGGGGGGGTTAGGTTTTTTTTTTTTTTGGGGGGGGGGGGGGGGGGGGGTTTAGGTTTTTGGGGGGTGGGGGGTGGGGGTTAGGTTTTTTTAGCTATTTTAGGTTGTGTTCACATTGGTTCTCGCAATAAGGTGGTTCTCGCATGAACCTTACCCTATATATATATATATATATAGGACAAAGATCCGTTAGGAACCACCCTTTATTGCGAGAACCGCGAGAACCAGTGTGAACACAAACAGTAATACCTAAAAAAATCTAAAAAACACCCAAAATTTTTTTTTTTATTTTTTTACTATTGTTTATATAAAAATCGCTACTTTTAGTATCCAAAAAAAAAAATTTTTTTTTTAAATTTTTTTTTGGCTACTAAAAGTAGCGATTTGAACATAAAAAATAGTAAAAAAATAAAAAAAAATTTAGATTTTTTTTTTATTTTTTTAGGTTTTTTTGGGGTTTAGTTTTTAGCATTTTAGCTTGGGGGTGGGGGGTGGGGGGGTTAGGTTTTTTTTAGGTTTTTTGAGGGTTTTAGTTTTTAGCATTTAGCTTTGGGGGGGGTGGGGGGTTTAGGTTTTTGAGGGGTGGGGGTTAGGTTTTTTTAGGGTTTTTTTAGGTTTTTTTAGCTATTTTAGGTTGTGTTCACATTGGTTCTCGCGGTTCTCGCAATAAGGTGGTTCTCGCATGAACCTTACCCTATATATATATATATATATATATATATATATATATATATACTAGTCCTCTACCCGCGCGATGCGGCGGAATGGCGATTTACAATAGGATACTCGTTTACCGTTAGTTTATCAGTCGTCTCCTGATATATTGTATAGTACTGAAGTTAGTTTTCTTATTCATAATATGTTTGGATGATTAGAATTATGAATGATCCTGTTGGGACTTTACCATTTGATTTCTGATGATTAATGATTAATATTATATGCTTTTGCGATTGGAATTTATGTAGTGATCTTAGCTTAGTTCATTGGAACTATTACATTTGAACTTTATGTTTTCTAAGATTACCTACGTTTCACTTTATTTATCTGCACATATTTTGTTTCTTTGTAACAAATACTTTCTCCATACAGGTGGATAATGTGATCATTGAAGTCGCGGAAGGCGATCCTAGGAATGTTCTAAGTGAAGCCGTACTCTTCATGTTTTGGGCTTCATCTTATTATTCTCATGGTGTCTATGGAAACTTTAAGGTATCGTTTCTTCTAAAATTATATAAAAAAAGAAAAAAAAAACATTGGGGTTCGGAGATCTCGACCCACGCTATGTGTGCCCACCCTTGTTTGTCTATATGTATTGATGTATTCTTCTTTGCTACTTCTTGGATGGCAAACTTGAGATCAAAGAACTAAACCTGAAGGAAAAAAGGCCAATAAATTGTTTAAAAAATACCAAAAATGAGGCATATAAGATTCGAATCTGGGTAACATTTGTGAAAAGACAATGTAATTACCAATCGAACTATGTATTTTTTTTTTGTTAACTATGAATGACCAAAACGATTTAGATCAAAAACTATAAAAGACCAAATGTAATGTATGATGTTAAAAACATAATTCTTCATGAAATGAATCGTCTATTGTTGATGTTCATGGTTAATTTCATCTATACTGCATATATAAATTTCATTTGTTCATAACCGACCTATAATAATCAAACATACATCCTAATCCTTCCTTTCATTCCCATAACATTCATCACCAATCAATCGCAATCAGAACACAATCTGTATACATGTTTGTCTGATATCAAACCATTGAAAAATCAGTTCAAATTTTGACCTACTAAGCTCCAATTCATCAACAATCAATCATAACCTAATCTCTACTTATTCATCTAAAATCCACAAATTTAAAACCGAAAAAGCTAATATAAACCGATCATTTTGTCAATCAGTGTGAGTTCATCCAGAGCCTTTTCAATGAGTTCATCAACCTGAGCACAACCGAGTCGCTTCTCAATGGCCTCCCAATCCATTTCCTCTTGGCACACACTCAACCGGTGGCGCGTGAAGCACTCATGGGCTTACGGTAGCCTTTGCCCTCTGATACTCGTTGGATCTCGGTTAGGGATCTGTAACTATACCGGTAGTACGTATTTTAGTCAAGGGTATATTCGTATTAGGGAAACTGTTGATTGTAGAGATTTTGATTAGGTATCTCATTATTACATGCTCAAAACGTCAGGGATTAAAAACTTAAATTTAAAAGTCGTGACGGTTTCCATTTTCAACGGTTAAAAGCTTTAACGAAGAGATACCTTGCAATACGAATGGATGAGAGTTATTTCCAATTTCTTGTCAAGCTTCTTCACAGTTAACCCATTGCAAATACAGAAAATGATCTAAGAAACTAAATTATCCCTTTTAGTTATTCAATAAAACAGATATTTAAGGAACACCAAAAGATCAACTAAGATTAAAGCATCTTTCCTACCACTCAACTACAAAAGCTATTAGAGTTGTCATGTAAGCTTCAACACACTGTCACATAATTCATAGATAAAATACCAAATGACCTACCTTCCCTTCCAAACCATCAACTTCGTTACCCTTTAAAGAAAAAGGTCCCTCAAATTTCTTTGTCATTTAAAAAGCTAACAATATATAATAAAAATTAATATATATATATATATATATCAAAATATCATTTTTTTTAATTGGACACTAAAATATGTATTTTTAAAATAATATATAAAAAAGCTTAAAATGTATTAAAAAGCTTAAAAAAATCTGACTCAAAGCAATGTTTTGAAGACCAGACCAGTCATCAAACCGGTGGTTCACTGGTTAGACCGGTCATGAAAACAGTGAGTCAGATTGAAAAGGCTGCATACCGGGAAAAAGTTAGCTTCATATGCCAACCAGAAGAAAATAACTGTCATTAGTGCCAGAAGCACAGAGAACCACCCGGTCGCGAAGATTTCCGTGAGCTTCCAGCTATCGGGAATCGGAGATGGCTTTACTCTATCGTTCGATATTGTCTTGATCGTACCTAAACGATAAAAAAAAGCCAGCATTTGTTATTTTGTTTGACTACGTAAACTGATAATGAATGCTTCGATTTACCATCATTGAGGACAGCTATCACGAGAGCCATAAACGGAGGGAAATCGAACTACCAGAAAACACACAGCAACAAAAAACCAAGCTGCACGCGTAAAAAGTCAACAATGAGACTGTCAATGAGTTACCTTGACTTTTGAGGTCAAACATTGTAACACCCCAAAACTCGAATTATTAAATTCGTTAGTAGGTTACCTTGTGTAATTAGATGAAGTACAATAACTAAGTTATTAGGCCTAGTTAAGTGTCTAATAAATAAATAAAAGAATGAGGTTTGTGGCAATTAAGATGATATGTTAAACTTGAGGGACTAAGGGTGCCAAGATGGAAACTCAAGTTATTAAAACCAAATATCACACACACACAAGGTGTGTGTGCGTGGTGGGATCGTCCAGGAGAAAGAGCAGAGGGGTGTGAACCCTAGCTCTCAAGAACAACAACACAAATTCAGCCCAATCAAAGCCAAAATCGAATGGAAAGCCTTGCATGGATAAAGATTTCTCATAATCTAACCCTAACAAACATATGGTAAGTTGTAATTTTGAGTTTGATGATTTTTGTATAAAGTGGCTTAGGATCAATCCACAAAATTTACTGAAATTAAGCATGGATATATGTTAGAATTATCATTTGGAATGTGAATTATAAAAGATTTGATGTTAATTGAGATTTGGAGATGAAACCCACTTGGGTTAGTAAAAATGGCGACATGGGTATGTCACCCATGTCCAACCTTTGTTTGATTCTTGATATGATATGTTGCATGTGACCAAATTGTTAGTTATATTGAATATGGTATGAAATTGAATTGTTATTGGTAGTTTGGATGATTGAAAACAAGAACTAGGAAGAAAAGAATGAAGGTTACTTGTACATTATGTTTAGAAACTTGTACGCATGCCAAGTGTTCGATGAAATGACAAGGTGAATTTAGAAGGTGAAATAGTATGCAAGAAAGTGGTAATTAGTTATGGAATGTGATAAAGGGGTGTTTGATAGTAAATTATCATGAGAATTGAGTTTAGATATAGTTCATTGCTAAGTATGGATTATGGTGAAAATGTAGAATTAATGAGGTTTCTAGTATGGTGTGTACATGTAAATAAGTGATCATGCGATTAAATGAGTATCTCACCATGAGTGTACCACATGTTATTGATATGATTAATGGAAGTCGAATGTGAATTGTGAATTAATATGGTTGTTCTCTTGTATAATTTCATATGCTAACAAGAACGTGTGTGTAATGAAACGAATGTATGTGTGAGTAAATATGTATGCGTGTATGATTATGTGATTATGTGGTTGTAAGTACATTTGCATCATAAGTAGGAAATGTATATAGTGTCATATGTATAGCCTAATATGATGTAGCGAATATATGAAGTTAAGTCGGAAGTTTATACATTAAACCGTTGACTTTTGGAAGTCAACTGCACATAAGGGACATAGCTAGATTTTTGACACAATTATAAGATCTTGGAATGTCATATGGTATGTGTTAAATTAATATGCGTTTTATGTGTTAACATGATGGATTGTATGAGTTTGAAAAGATATGATTTGGGCGTATGCCTTATGTTTGTTAGACTTGACTATGAAAGCTAATTGCGAGTTATGCATTCGACATGATCATTTATATGTAAAATCATGTATACTAACAAGGATGTGATTGCGGTGACATGAAAGCATTAGGGATCATGTGGAAATGGACTCAAGCAAGAAAGACAAACGGGTCAAGAGGAGACAAGGAAGCGGATGCGAAAACGGACGCTCAAGGTAAGTGAATCCCAAACTTACCCTTTTGACTTAATATGTTTTGTTACTTGGTAAATTATCTAGAGTTATATAAGAAAGTATGAAGTAAAGGTAGTGATAGGGTAAGTCTAATGGAAAGTAGCCGAATGTGGTTAGGTAAGTTGGGAAGTGCATGATATAAATCAAGCGGGTCGAACATATATGCATGAATCGTGTAACGATAATGTAATTTATAAAGTTTAAGGACCCCAAGGTATGAATTTTTAGTTAATTAGGTAGGGAAATGTTTTATGAACAATTTGAAACAAGTTTCAAGTGAAACGGATGCAAAACGATCAAGTTATGCGAATTTTAGTATTAAAATAGGGGGCTGATCTGGGCATCGCCGTAGCTTATGGTGCCCACCGTAAGCTACGGTGGGTGCTGGGCCCTTCCTTCTGCCGTAAGACAGTTAAATGCCACCGTAAGGGTTTTGGGGCCACTGTAAGCTATGGTAGCCACCGTAGCTTACGGTGGAGGTCAGGTGCAAAATGTAAGTTATGCATTTCTTTGTTTTCCTTTAATTTCGGGCCTCGTGAATTCATCCTAAGCCCCGATAAGCTTCTATAATGCACCTCAACCCTACCAAATGGCTCGATAAGCTACGGTTAAATATGGAACTCATCTTTAAGATCCGAAATGTACCCGAAAGTCACCTAAAAAGCGTTTAGGAAGCGTGAGTAAGAATGGAAAGGGTAAGCGTGTGTGCGGGAAACGAATTAAGTATGTGGGTCAGTATGTATAGATTTAACGTCTTCCCAACACGCTTAAGCTAATAAGTAATCATGAATATGAGGTAGTATGTATGTATGAATGTATTTATGTATTTATGTAATTATGTAAGTACATGTACGTGTGAGCGAAGGTATGCACATGTGTAGTTATGATCCGTTTTATGAATGTATGTTTGTATGTAGTTATGTATGTATGAATGTATGTATGTATGTATGTATGTATGTATGTGTGTATGTATGTATGTATGTGAAAAGGTATGTTTGTATGTAGTTAAGTATGCATGTATTTATGGTTGTATGTAGTTATGTATGCACGTATGTATGCGGGAAGGTATGTTTGTATGTAGTTATGTATGTATGTAGGCATGTATGTGGGTAGGAATGTATGTACACAGTCATGTATGTAATGTATGCGTAGTTTCAATACATTTAAGTATTGGCGTTATTAACAGTGTGCCTCGAGAATGAAACATAGTGCAGGTACTATATTGAAGTTCGTCAAGGATTAGACGCCCGGTTGGAATGACTAGATCTAGAAAGAAAACGAGACGAAAAGTATATGTGGATAGAACGTAGCGAGACTACATGATTAAGAATCTTGTTTGTATATGATGTATACTAATGCTGTGAATGTATGTGGTGGGTGCAGGTTGTACGAATGACAAATTATCATCATGAGGTGTAGCGATCAAGGTCCAAGTTACAAGATAGATTGTATGGGGATCCTGGAGTATATAAAATGATAGACATAAGTTAGACATTCATTTTGTAAATGAGTATGAAGGATGCGTATATTGTAAAAAGGTTATTTTATATTGAAGTTTCAAGTAGGATAAAACGTTTTTAATGAAAGAAATTTTATGGTACATAATTCCGCTGCGTCTTTTCAGTTAAAGCGTGTTAGGGTGTTACAAGTTGGTCTCAGAGCCATGGTTTGAGAGAAATCAAGTAGAAGGAGGTATATACTTGAACTCAAACCTGTGTGCTCTTGTGACAAGGAACCCGTACAATCTAAGACTCGATCAAGGCCTAAAATTGAAAGCGAATGTAAGTATGTGTTAATTTATGTATTTAAAGGAAACTAATAGTATGTTATGTGAAGGGTAAGCATAATTACTTGGAAAGGATGATCCGTGGATGTGGTCTAGGACCAGCACCAAGGCATGTAATAAGACATAATGACCCAGGTACGTAAATTTAGCATACAGGTACATGTAATGCTAAAATTTATTGAGCGAAGGAAAATTTTAATGAAACGTAATAACAGAATGGAAACGAAATTATGAAAATGATACATGTGCCAAAACCTAAATTCTTCGGACATAAGGTGACAATTACACAAAGACACGAAACTAGTATGTGGAATGTGTACCTGGCCAGTACACGAGAAACATATGACGTTCGTGAAACTGTCTTGATTGTTACAGGTGTGTCCGTTAGAATTAGGTAGTAGGTGGATGTGAGGATAAAAAGGAATGTAAAACTTTCAGGAATGAAGGCATGAATGATATGTTAGAATCCGCGTGACGGATTCGAAACATGAAAGAATTGAAAGCATGAATGATATGTTAGAATCCGCAAGACGGATTCGAAACATGAAAGAATTGAAAGCATGAATGATATGTTAGAATCCGCGAGACGGATTCGAAACATGAAAGAATTGAAAGCATGAATGATATGTTAGAATCCACGAGATGGATTCGAAACATGAAAGGAAGGAAGGTATGAAATTATAGGTTAGGAACCGCATGGCGGATTCGAAACATAATGAATGATAAGAACGAAAAGAGTCGAATGTATAGATAATTACAGATTAAGCAATTAAACATTCCTTAAAAAGCTAATATTATCTAAGTTATGTCTTATACTTATGTATATTTATATACACAAATATGTTTGTGTGTAAGAACGGTTAAAAGGGACGAATGAGTCATGGAAGTCAAATGGTAACCACCATTTAAACCTTGTACTTAAAGTTTTGTTTTGACAAGTTTTATGCTTATAGGTAAGCGTAATGAATGGGCATGTTTTGCCCCAAATTAGAAAGATATAACCAACACAAGGTATGGATAATGAGTCAGTGAATTTGATCTTCGCCAGGTATGTATGAAAGATTTTGCTCTCGATAATAGCTTATGGCTCGAATAGAGAAGGATTCAAAACATAAAAGAATACAAAGAATGAGAGGAAGGTAATATTTGTAGACAAATACAGACCTAATACAAGAGAGTAACATGTAAGAATGAAAAGATTGAAATCCTTAAGTAAGTATAACTTGGCGGGTAGGCGATGAAAATAGCATTGTCGGGATAACCATGTCGCTTGATTAATGAAATGCATAAGTATGTGTAAGTGTATGAATGAACACAAAAAGGGTAAGTCATAGTTGGTTAATAAAACGTGAATAAGAGCACATTAATAGTTTGACTTCTATAAGTCCAAACAGAGTTGAGATTATTAACTAGAAAACAAATGATAGTAAGATAATATGAAGGGTTCGGTTTATTAAACAAGCAAAAACCGACGAGAGATGTAGTAGCAAAGAAAGCATTAGATGAGAGGAATATTGAATAAGGTTATGCGATAGGCATATTGAACTTTCACTCATAAGAGAGTACTACGTAAGCAATGAAATGTATAATGTAGTATGCCTAGTAAGTTAAGGATATGAAAGAATATGGGTGAATTAATACTGAATGAATTGAATAACTGAATGAAAATGATATGATAAGAAATGGTCATATGTGGACCCGTTGCGATTGGGTCAAGCGAACTAATGTTTAAAAATGGTTTGGAAAGGGGTAGCATATGAACAAGTTAATTGATGAACGCCATACTCAAAGAAAATTTGAATGATATGTGCTAACCGTTAATGTTACAGATGAGAATGGTGAAATTCTTGGCGTGATAAAAGTAGTAGAGCTGACAAAAGGATGCTCAAGGACAGGAACTTAATACATGAATGAATGAAATAAATCCTGGTACGGAAGGTACTATGAAGAAGCGAGTTGACCCGGCTTACGGATCATTGAATTACGCAATGGAGACAAGGTTAGTAAAGAGTTTAATTTTGGATTGAAAGATAATAATCTGTAAATCGATTGTACGTATGAATGAAATTATTGTGAAAGAGTAAAAAAAAAATAGGGTTAGACATAGAATTGTAAGTAGTACAAGTGGCAATAGAAGGGTAGATTAATATGTAGTCCTCATGGCAAGTAATATATAGTCCTCATGGCAAGTACGGATAAGGTGATATAAAATGAATGTTAGTGAAAATTTAGTATGTAAATGACCCAAATTATTATTTGATAGCGAGAGAACCTAGAAAGAATGCTAGTTTCAAATTATAGATTATGGGATGTGCGACAAACATCAATTTCTCGCATGTTATGTAAGTTGTCCCATGTAACTTGAATGAATGAATGAATGAACGAAGAATAAAAACTAGACGGGTTAAAGAAGATGTGAAAAAGGTTTCGGGGACGAAACCTTCTTTAAAGGGGGCAGATTTGTAACACCCCAAAACTCGAATTATTAAATTCGTTAGTAGGTTACCTTGTGTAATTAGATGAAGTACAATAACTAAGTTATTAGGCCTAGTTAAGTGTCTAATAAATAAATAAAAGAATGAGGTTTATGGCAATTAAGATGATATGTTAAACTTGAGGGACTAAGGGTGCCAAGATGGAAACTCAAGTTATTAAAACCAAATATCACACACACACAAGGTGTGTGTGTGTGTGGTGGGATCGTCCAGGAGAAAGAGCAGAGGGGTGTGAACCCTAGCTCTCAAGAACAACAACACAAATTCAGCCCAATCAAAGCCAAAATCGAATGGAAAGCCTTGCATGGATAAAGATTTCTCATAATCTAACCCTAACAAACATATGGTAAGTTGTAATTTTGAGTTTGATGATTTTTGTATGAAGTGGCTTAGGATCAATCCACAAAATTTACTGAAATTAAGCATGGATATATGTTAGAATTATCATTTGGAATGTGAATTATACAAGATTTGATGTTAATTGAGATTTGGAGATGAAACCCACTTGGGTTAGTAAAGATGGCGACATGGGTATGTCACCCATGTCCAACCTTTGTTTGATTCTTGATATGATATGTTGCATGTGACCAAATTGTTAGTTATATTGAACATGGTATGAAATTGAATTGTTATTGGTAGTTTGGATGATTGAAAACAAGAACTAGGAAGAAAAGAATGAAGGTTACTTGTACATTATGTTTAGAAACTTGTACGCATGCTAAGTGTTCGATGAAATGACTAGGTGAATTTAGAAGGTGAAATAGTATGCAAGAAAGTGGTAATTAGTTATGGAATGTGATAAAGGGGTGTTTGATAGTAAATTATCATGAGAATTGAGTTTAGATATAGTTCATTGCTAAGTATGGATTATGGTGCAAATGTAGAATTAATGAGGTTTCTAGTATGGTGTGTACATGTAAACAAGTGATCATGCGATTAAATGAGTATCTCACCATGAGTGTACCACATGTTATTGATATGATTAATGGGATTCGAATGTGAATTGTGAATTAATATGGTTGTTCTCTTGTATAATTTCATATGCTAACAAGAACGTGTGTGTAATGAAACGAATGTATGTGTGAGTAAATATGTATGCGTGTATGATTATGTGATTATGTGGAAGTACATTTGCATCATAAGTAGGAAATGTATATAGTGTCATATGTATAGCCTAATATGATGTAGCGAATATATGAAGTTAAGTCGGAAGTTTATACATTCAACCGTTGACTTTTGGAAGTCAACTGCACATAAGGGACATAGCTAGATTTTTGACACAATTATAAGATCTTGGAACGTCATATGGTATGTGTTAAATTAATATGCGTTTTATGCGTTAACATGATGGATTGTATGAGTTTGAAAAGATATGATTTGGGCGTATGCCTTATGTTTGTTAGACTTGACTATGAAAGCTAATTGCGAGTTATGCATTCGACATGATCATTTATATGTAAAATCATGTATACTAACAAGGATGTGATTGCGGTGACACGAAAGCATTAGGGATCATGTGGAAATGGACTCAAGCAAGAAAGACAAACGGGTCAAGAGGAGACAAGGAAGCGGATGCGAAAACGGACGCTCAAGGTAAGTGAATCCCAAACTTACCCTTTTGACTTAATATGTTTTGTTACTTGGTAAATTATCTAGAGTTATGTAAGAAAGTATGAAGTAAAGGTAGTGATAGGGTAAGTCTAATGGAAAGTAGCCGAATGTGGTTAGGTAAGTTGGGAAGTGCATGATATAAATCAAGCGGGTCGAACATATATGCATGAATCGTGTAACGATAATGTGATTTATAAAGTTTAAGGACCCCAAGGTATGAATTTTTAGTTAATTAGGTAGGGAAATGTTTTATGAACAATTTGAAACAAGTTTCAAGTGAAACGGATGCAAAACGATCAAGTTATGCGAATTTTAGTATTAAAATAGGGGGCTGATCTGGGCATCGTCGTAGCTTACGGTGCCTACCGTAAGCTACGGTGGGTGCTGGGCCCTTCCTTCTGCCGTAAGATAGTTAAATGCCACCGTAAGGGTTTTGGGGCCACCGTAAGCTATGGTAGCCACCGTAGCTTACGGTGGAGGTCAGGTGCAAAATGTAAGTTATGCATTTCTTTGTTTTCCTTTAATTTCGGGCCTCGTGAATTCATCCTAAGCCCCGATAAGCTTCTATAATGCACCTCAACCCTACCAAATGGCTCGATATGTCACACCCCGACCACGTAGAACATACAAAACGTGGCGGAAACGTCGAGGAGTGTTGTAACAGAATCGATTGTTTCAAATCCATGGCAATTGAAGTTCCGTTTTATTGATCAAACATGAAAGTTTACATTGTTCAAACAAGAACAAAATAGTACATATCATAAATTAACTAGTTCTTGTCTCGTTTTAAGTCACTAAGGCACATGTCCGCCTATGTATATCTTGATAAGTCCTATGCATCATCTCCTGAAAACACATGTGAAAATAGGTACGTCAGCATAAAAATGCCTGTGAGATACATTGGTTTTGTGAAAACGGAATTCATGACTTATGTTTGAGAAAATGTTTAGTCATGAACCTTGTAATTTGCTTTGTCTTGTAAATCATTTGAAAAACGATATGATCAGATGATATGTATAAATAAGAGAACACTGTATGGTTAAATGAATAACCAAGTAAAATGAGTTTGTATAAGATAATTCGTTTGTAAAACAATGTCTTGTGAAGAATATGTTATTTGTGTAAAATGTAATGTATCTAAACTGAAATGACTTGGATAACGCTACGATATGTAATACTATACAAGCATTTATATATAGGAAGTACCAGCGGCGTATCCACCATGTTTGTATCATATTACATACGCCACGTTACACCAACCATTTACCCAAACCAACCACCATGTAGATTGTTCATGTATAAACCAAATGTCAAGTGTTATTGTGTAAACCATGTCGAAATGTCTATGTTCAATGTAAACCACCAAATGTGTATGTCAATGTTAACGTGTTTATTGTTCATTGAAAATCATGTAATGTGTATCCCAAAATGTATCATGTACGGTAAGCGAAATGTATCAACTTAAACCATATGTAAAATGCACAAAACAAGTCGTTGAAGTAAAACGTGGTTTAAATCAACGTTATGTTCTGTGGAAAAATGCATGCTCTATTGATATTAACATTTATGCGGTATTGTGAAATATGCATACATCCAAGCCTTGAGACTATGGTGATAAACCCTTAAACAAATTAAAGGTTTATCTAAGTTATGTATATCGAATTCGGTCATTCCTTACAATCCTATCAAACCCAGGACTTCAGGAACGGGAGTTGTCAATTCCTATGGTACCACTAGCTACTAACGAACGGCGTAGCTAATGTTAATGTATGTATTGTCCCATGTTAAACAAACCAAATGTCATGACAAAATGAAGGCATGTGATGTAAACAATTGTACTAAGTATGCTAAGTAAACATACGAAGCAGAAATGTTCATGTAAATCATTGTGTCCATATGCTGAGTAAACATATGCAACAGAAATGTTATGTAAATCAATGTACTAAGTACGCACACAATGGGCATACATAGCATGAAATGTAATGAAATCGTGTACTATAATGTACTAACAACATAGCAGGCATATGATGTGAAAACATGGAAAGCATGAAAGTAACAGATAGGCACATGTGTTTCACCCCAAAACAGTTTGGAAAACAGTAAAAGAGGGGTTCAATGTACTCACCTGAGATTGCTTTGAAGTTCTTGTATAATAACCAGATAATGCTAAAGATCACGGGATATCAAACGGCACCTAATAGGTAGCTATGTTAATATACCGGACCAAATCAGAAGGATCGGATAGTATGCGGGTTCGTAAACCAAACGAGTATGGAGACTCGTGTAATATGGTTTAACAAAGCCTACATACTAAAATGAAACCTAACCTAAGTGCTTGCGACCCATCACGACCCGTTTAGGTAGCTTATGCTACCTTACGCGTCGTTCGCGTAGAACGCGTCTGGAACGCCTCACATCGTGACCACAAGGTATAACCTCGGAAGGTTATAGCTATGGTCACCTAATGTGTTTGGTCGGATCCTAATGATTGACCAAATGGGTCGGGTTCGAAAGTATAAGCGATGGTTTAGATCGCTTACCTTACGACCCTATATAAGCACTAAACTAAAAGTGACGAGCTAAGCATGTTAGAACATGCTTAACTAAGATTAGAAAACAGGTTTGGCATCAAAACAAACGGCTTTGATGCTCACGAGTAGTTTGGTTACAAAATATGCAAGAATGCACATTTTGGCCGAAACTACGACTCGTCACTGAGCCTAGATAACGTGGTAATCAGTAGGTATAGTCACTACGGACTATAACCATCGTGATCACGCTCACGTTATGAAGTTCTAATGAACTTCGTGTTGACCATAGGCTGGTCAATGCAGAAAGTCAACAAAACGTTGACTTTCGGACTCAAAAAGCGAATAAAAGAACGAAAGAATACTTACGGAGGGTCCCCGAATGCTAATCTAGATCAAAATGGCTCAGGTATGAAACAATGGTTCCAACTTAGAGCCTTTAGATCAGATTGTGTGAGTTTTTAGCAAAATGGGCGGGGGTATTTATAGTAAAGGCAAAGCCGTTAGGATCGTTTCTTGATTTTCGTGCCACGATCCTAAGCGTCCACTTGTCAAAATGTTGTTGTTACTGAAAATGGCCCTTGGCTCTTGATTGGGTGAAAGGGCATTGCCCCTTGAACGAACGAAAGGCCAACTGCAAGTGGATTCAATGAATCTGCTGTACTGGGGACTCATTACGGACCGTATGGGTTTTGGCTTACGGTCCGTAAGCCTTTAGTTTGGCAGATTTACAGTTTTGGTCCCTGCAGCTCCAAAACTTGGTATTTGATGCATTTTTGACACGTTTAAGCCCCGTTAACCCCATTTCAAAGCTCTAAAATGATGTTAAAGTATAGGGAACTTAAAATGTGCTCAAAAATATCCCGGATGTCGGTTCGTTTGGCCGTACGGTCGCGATGTTCGGTTAATTACGACGAAATGCGCATAAGCGCGAAAGACGATCCAAATTGCGCGACGAATGGATTTTTCTCATGCCATACACTAAGGCATAATATAAGGATGCTTACATAAATTTTTGGATGTCCGGATGTATTCAGAACGTAAGTTATGCGCAAAAGTGCAAACTTGTGCACTTTTTGACACTTTTAGCCCCTGAATGATCCAAAAGTTTGTTTTAGCATACCAAACCCCTCAAAGCCTATTTCTAAGCTATGTAAAGGATATTTATGGTATGTTTAACTTATGGACATGTTCCGGAATGTTTGTTACAGTTCAAATTGGCATACTTTCGCAGTTTCTCAAGTTTAGTCCCTGTAAGCGAATTAACTTGTTTTTGCCATACCAAAGCCTTCAAAACTTATTTCTAAGTTATGTAAGGGTTATTTAAGTTATGTTGAGTATATGTTGATGTTCCGGAGTATTTGTCGCATTAAACTGAGTACGTTTTATGCACCAGTTTGCGTATAATTCTCCAGAAAGCGATTTAGAGCTTGAAATCGAACAAGAGTTGATATGTGCAAACGATACACATATTTATATATGTCCAAAGTATGAAATACAATATTTCATTGGTTTGGCGTTTGTTTGATGGTTGAAGTGACACAGGTGTCACAGTCTCCCCTACTTTAGGAAATTTCGTCCCGAAATTTAGTTTTAGAGGAAACTTGTGAAGACAGCCGTGACGGTTTCGCTTTCCGACAAATCCATTGAACCCTTAGGTAAAACTCTGGGCCATGTTAGGACCCATAGCGAAAATTTCAACCCACAAAGTGAAGTCCTTGTAGTAACAAAACATGGAGTTTCGAACTACGGGTAGGAGAATGTTTCTCGTGAAGAGTTATCATAGGAAACTTTTGTGTGCTTGAAATCAGAATTGGGGAGTGTAAGGATAAATGACATGTTTCAAAATCCAAGACTTCTCCCGTATCATTACTCTTGTCACTGTAGGCCTTAACACATGACATAACTTCCTGTGGCTTCTGTGCACTGAATTCCATAATTATGTAGGCCTCCATAATTACGTACTTCCTTGCACAGTCCGCACAGTTCATTTCATAATGCGTATGGGAAAAAAATCAAACGAATAATCTCTTCAGCTAAACTACCCAAGAGAAATATTTAACTACATCAACGTAGGACGTCTTTAACTAGATTGTCGAGCTAATCTATTTAACTTAGATCGACGTAGGATCTCTTTAACTAGACCACCCGAGGGCCTTTTTAACTATATCAACGCAGGATATATTCAACTAGATTGTCGAACCAATCTCTTTAACTTAGATCAATGAATGATCTATTTAACTAAACTACCCACGGGGAATATTTAACTAAACTACCCACGGGGAATATTTAACTAAACTACCCACGGGGAATATTTAACTACATCGACGTAGGATGTCTTTAACTAGATTGTCGAACCAATCTCTTCAACTATATCAACACATATTGTCCTTAAACTTTGGAATAGTACTTTATAATCCAAGGGACATAACTACAACGTAGAAGTCCATTAAGGATTTAAGATAGTTCCTTTTTTGGAAATCCTACTACGAATCCCTCATATGAAGGTATGAAAGATTCTATGAGGATTTGGATAGCGAATATCCAGAGTATACAGAAACACAAAATGCATATATGGAAAGACAAGATGTATAAACACATAGTCACATAACCACAAAATTGTTTATCTAGATCTCAAATTTGTTAATTTGTTTTGTTGATTACGTACATGCATTTAAAGCACATTAGGAATCCATTTCATGGATTTCATTCGGTACTTTAAACATTAGCAAGAATCTAACTATGAAGATAGAAAGATCTCCTATAAATTCGATTTCGTTTTCAAGAAAACGCAATTTTCGAATTAAGGTACAATAATTTTTGAATATGCGGAAATACCCTTAGGTACCCTATTAAGAATTTATAGTGGTACTTTGGGTATTCGTGGAAAACACAAGAGATAATAAAATGGAAGAAATTACGGGGTAGTCTGTTCTTCAAGGAATACGGTTCCTTGATTGTCGGTATTGTAGAGGATACGTTGTTTATACATGACATCGCATTTGTACATTGCAATGTAAAATTAAACGATTTATTTATAAACAACAATAACTGTTTCATGGGCCTTGACTACAAAAGAAAATAATACATAAGGCTTGATTATCTCTAAACAACATTGTCTTCTAGTTGGTCCGATGCTTATCCTTGCGCTGGGTTCGCATTAGCAATCTTTGGGCAATTTCTCCGGAAATGGCCCATTTTGTTACAGTTGAAGCAAGGACCTAATGGAAGACGAGCTTGAGCCCAGGATTTACTTGAGGTTGGTTTGGACCACCTTGGTTTGGGGTAAATCGACAAGCATTTGCCAGGTGACCGAGTCGCCCACATGATGCACATAAACGACACTGTAGGTGAGCTAAGTGGTGTGCATTACATTTGTCGCATATCGGTGCAGTACCGGCATAAGGTTTCTTTGCAGGAGGTTGAGTTGGTTGGTTGCGGGTGTTTTGGTTGGGTTGAGCAGCAATCGCACAATTCTGCTAAGCCTTACGCTTCTTAGACTTCTCAGGGGATCCAGTCTGTTCATCCATGGTCTTTGATTCCTCGATTGGCTTCTTGTCACCCTTTCGAAAAAGTTTATGCTTTCTGATCTGCGATTCAGTCAAGGTTGCAGATAGCTCAATGGCCTGACGGAGTGTGGTAGGGTTGCTACCAGTGACAATGTCTTGTACCGAGTCAGGCAGGCCGTCGATGTACCTTTCGATAGCCTTGTCGAGTGGGGCAACCATAGTCGGGCAAAGTAGACTCAACTCCTCAAACCTATCAGTATATGCCCTGTGTTCGCCACTATCTTGTTTCAAATCATCAAACTCCTTCTCCAACGCTCGTTGTTCATGACGAGGACAAAACTCCCTCATCATAAGAGCTCTCAGTTCAGCCCATGTTTGTGCTAGAGCAACATCTGCACCACGGTCTCTCATTACCCCGTTCCACCATGTAAGAGCCCTCTTCTGAAACACACTCGAAGAAAACTCGACCTTGCGATTATCCGGACACTGCACGTGGCGAAAAGTATTCTCGATACTCTCGAACCTTTGAAGAAGCCCAGTTGCTCCCTCAGAACCACTAAACTTGAGTGGTTTAGCCGAGTTAAAGTTCTTGAAATTGCATGTACCATTGTTGTTGTTGTTGGCTTGGTTCCATTGAGCGAAGAGATTTGGGAATTGGGCAGCCATCTGCTGCGCAATAATTTCTGCCAGCTCGGCAGTTGCTATCTGGTTTTCGCGTCGAGGAGGCATTCTAAAAGAGAAACAAGAAAGAAAGCAAATGAAATGGTCATTGGGTAAGAATAGGATGTTACAATCACCGACCGTAATCACGGTTGATGGTCATTTGTTTGAATCATGAATCAAACAAACAACACCAAGGCTGAATCAAAGCAAATAGATCCTCATAGTGTATCGCGAAGACATGCTCGCCTATAAGTGGACACTCACCCCAAGAGTTCCCAGGTAAGAGTGACTGGTCCGATTATGTGGATTTGTACGAACACTCTAACCTTAGACAGAAAACCCAGGGTGCAGGCATTCACTCTTCCAGTCCGCACGTGTTCACACTATTTAGGACCCAAAACTTTGACGAGAGTTTTGAAAATTCAAAGGGGTTCAAAACCTTATAACAGAGGGTTCAAAACCTAGTAATCAATCATCCTACAACAGATGATTAGTTTTCAAAGCAGTTTTGAAATTTATGTTCTTGTTGTGGTCGTCGCCTAAGGATAGGTGACGGTATTGTTTTATGACTAAACGCAAGTAAACTCGCGTTAGGGCCCTAGGAAGGTTATAGACTAGGTCAAAGCATTACTAATAACCTAATTCCCTATAACCATTGGCTCTGATACCAACTTTTCTGTCACACCCCGACCACGTAGAACATACAAAACGTGGCGGAAACGTCGAGGAGTGTTGTAACATAATCGATTGTTTCAAATCCATGGCAATTGAAGTTCCGTTTTATTGATCAAACATGAAAGTTTACATTGTTCAAACAAGAACAAAATAGTACATATCATAAATTAACTAGTTCTTGTCTCGTTTTAAGTCACTAAGGCACAGGTCCGCCTATGTATATCTTGATAAGTCCTATGCATCATCTCCTGAAAACACATGTGAAAATAGGTACGTCAGCATAAAAATGCCTGTGAGATACATTGGTTTTGTGAAAACGGAATTCATGACTTATGTTTGAGAAAATGTTTAGTCATGAACCTTGTAATTTGCTTTGTCTTGTAAATCATTTGAAAAACGATATGATCAGATGATATGTATAAATAAGAGAACACTGTATGGTTAAATGAATAACCAAGTAAAATGAGTTTGTATAAGATAATTCGTTTGTAAAACAATGTCTTGTGAAGAATATGTTATTTGTGTAAAATGTAATGTATCTAAACTGAAATGACTTGGATAACGCTACGATATGTAATACTATACAAGCATTTATATATAGGAAGTACCAGCGGCGTATCCACCATGTTTGTATCATATTACATACGCCACGTTACACCAACCATTTACCCAAACCAACCACCATGTAGATTGTTCATGTATAAACCAAATGTCAAGTGTTATTGTGTAAACCATGTCGAAATGTCTATGTTCAATGTAAACCACCAAATGTGTATGTCAATGTTAACGTGTTTATTGTTCATTGAAAATCATGTAATGTGTATCCCAAAATGTATCATGTACGGTAAGCGAAATGTATCAACTTAAACCATATGTAAAATGCACAAAACAAGTCGTTGAAGTAAAACGTGGTTTAAATCAACGTTATGTTCTGTGGAAAAATGCATGCTCTATTGATATTAACATTTATGCTGTATTGTGAAATATGCATACATCCAAGCCTTGAGACTGTGGCGATAAACCCTTAAACAAATTAAAGGTTTATCTAAGTTATGTATATCGAATTCGGTCATTCCTTACAATCCTATCAAACCCAGGACTTCAAGAACGGGAGTTGTCAATTCCTATGGTACCACTACCTACTAACGAACGGCGTAGCTAATGTTAATGAATGTATTGTCCCATGTTAAACAAACCAAATGTCATAACAAAATGAAGGCATGTGATGTAAACAATTGTACTAAGTATGCTAAGTAAACATACGAAGCAGAAATGTTCATGTAAATCAATGTGTCCATATGCTGAGTAAACATATGCAACAGAAATGTTATGTAAATCAATGTACTAAGTACGCACACAATGGGCATACATAGCATGAAATGTAATGAAATCGTGTACTATAATGTACTAACAACATAGCAGGCATATGATGTGAAAACATGGAAAGCATGAAAGTAACAGATAGGCACATGTGTTTCACCCCAAAACAGTTTGGAAAACAGTAAAAGAGGGGTTCAATGTACTCACCTGAGATTGCTTCGAAGTTCTTGTATAATAACCAGATAATGTTAAAGATCACGGGATATCAAACGGCACCTAATAGGTAGCTATGTTAATATACCGGACCAAATCGGAAGGATCGGATAGTATGCGGGTTCGTAAACCAAACGAGTATGGAGACTCGTGTAATATGGTTTAACAAAGCCTACATATTAAAATGAAACCTAACCTAAGTGCTTGCGACCCATCACGACCCGTTTAGGTAGCTTATGCTACCTTACGCGTCGTTCGCGTAGAACGCGTCTGGAACGCCTAACATCGTGACCACAAGGTATAACCTCGGAAGGTTATAGCTATGGTCACCTAATGTGTTTGGTCAGATCCTAATGATCGACCAAATGGGTCGGGTTCGAAAGTATAAGCGATGGTTTAGATCGCTTACCTTACGACCCTATATAAGCACTAAACTAAAAGTGACGAGCTAAGCATGTTAGAACATGCTTAACTAAGATTAGAAAACAGGTTTGGCATCAAAACAAACGGCTTTGATGCTCACGAGTAATTTGGTTACAAAATATGCAAGAATGCACATTTTGGCCGAAACTACGACTCGTCACTGAGCCTAGATAACGTGGTAATCAGTAGGTATAATCACTACGGACTATAACCATCGTGATCACGCTCACGTTATGAAGTTCTAATGAACTTCGTGTTGACCATAGGCTGGTCAATGCAGAAAGTCAACAAAACGTTGACTTTCGGACTCGAAAAGCGAATAAAAGAACGAAAGAATACTTACGGAGGGTCCCCGAATGCTAATCTAGATCAAAATGGCTCAAGTATGAAACAATGGTTCCAACTTAGAGCCTTTAGATCAGATTGTGTGAGTTTTTAGCAAAATGGGGGGGGGTATTTATTGGAAAGGCAAAGCCGTTAGGATCGTTTCTTGATTTTCGTGCCACGATCCTAAGCGTCCACTTGTCAAAATGTTGTGGTTACTGAAAATGGCCCTTGGCTCTTGATTGGGTGAAAGGGCATTGCCCCTTGAACGAACGAAAGGCCAACTGCAAGTGGATTCAATGAATCTGCTGTACTGGGGACTCCTTACGGACCGTACGGGTTTTGCTTACGGTCCGTAAGCCTTTAGTTTGGCAGATTTACAGTTTTGGTCCCTGCAGCTCCAAAACTTGGTATTTGATGCATTTTTGACACGTTTAAGCCCCGTTAACCCCATTTCAAAGCTCTAAAATGATGTTAAAGTATAGGGAACTTAAAATGTGCTCAAAAATATCCCGGATGTCGGTTCGTTTGGCCGTACGGTCGCGATGTTCGGTTAATTACGACGGAATGCGCATAAGCGCGAAAGACGATCCAAATTGCGCGACGAATGGATTTTTCTCATGCCATACACTAAGGCATAATATAAGGATGCTTACATAAATTTTTGGATGTCTGGATGTATTCAGAACGTAAGTTATGCGCAAAAGTGCAAACTTGTGCACTTTTTGACACTTTTAGCCCCTGAATGATCCAAATGTCTGTTTTAGCATACCAAACCCCTCAAAGCCTATTTCTAAGCTATGTAAAGGATATTTATGGTATGTTTAACTTATGGACATGTTCCGGAATGTTTGTTACAGTTCAAATTGGCATACTTTCGCAGTTTCTCAAGTTTAGTCCCTGTAAGCGAATTAACTTGTTTTTGCCATACCAAAGCCTTCAAAACTTATTTCTAAGTTATGTAAGGGTTATTTAAGTTATGTTGAGTATATGTTGATGTTTTGGAGTATTTGTCGCATTAAACTGAGTACGTTTTATGCACCAGTTTGCGTATAATTCTCCAGAAAGCGATTTAGAGCTTGAAATCGAACAAGAGTTGATATGTGCAAACGATACACATATTTATATATGTCCAAAGTATGAAATACAATATTTCATTGGTTTGGCGTTTGTTTGATGGTTGAAGTGACACAAGTGTCACACGATAAGCTACGGTTAAGTATGGAACTCATCTTTAAGATCCGAAATGTACCCGAAAGTCACCTAAAAAGCGTTTAGGAAGCGTGAGTAAGAATGGAAAGGGTAAGCGTGTGTGCGGGAAACGAATTAAGTATGTGGGTCAGTATGTATAGATTTAACTTCTTCCCAACACGCTTAAGCTAATAAGTAATCATGAATATGAGGTAGTATGTATGTATGAATGTATTTATGTATTTATGTAATTATGTAAGTACATGTACGTGTGAGCGAAGGTATGCACATGTGTAGTTATGATCCGTTTATGAATGTATGTTTGTATGTAGTTATGTATGTATGAATGTATGTATGTATGTGTGTATGTATGTATGTATGTATGTATGTGAAAAGGTATGTTTGTATGTAGTTAAGTATGCATGTATTTATGTTTGTATGTAGTTATGTATGCACGTATGTATGCGGGAAGGTATGTTTGTATGTAGTTATGTATGTATGTAGGCATGTATGTGGGTAGGAATGTATGTACACAGTCATGTATGTAATGTATGCGTAGTTTCAATACATTTAAGTATTGGCGTTATTAACAGTGTGCCTCGAGAATGAAACATAGTGCAGGTACTATATTGAAGTTCGTCAAGGATTAGACGCCCGGTTGGAATGACTAGATCTAGAAAGAAAACGGGACGAAAAGTATATGTGGATAGAACGTAGCGAGACTACATGATTAAGAATCTTGTTTGTATATGATGTATACTAATGCTGTGAATGTATGTGGTGGGTGCAGGTTGTACGAATGACAAATTATCATCATGAGGTGTAGCGATCAAGGTCCAAGTTACAAGATAGATTGTACGGGGATCCTGGAGTATATAAAATGATAGACATAAGTTAGACATTCATTTTGTAAATGAGTATGAAGGATGCGTATATTGTAAAAAGGTTATTTTATATTGAAGTTTCAAGTAGGATAAAACGTTTTTAATGAAAGAAATTTTATGGTACGTAATTCCACTGCGTCTTTTCAGTTAAAGCGTGTTAGGGTGTTACAAACATACAACTTTTTAACGTTAAAACGGATACACTTACGACAATACGAATAGCGATAGAAATCACATATATCTGAAGAAGAAGAAGAAGAAGAAGAAAATAAAAAAAATGTTAGTAGTCCAAAAGATACGCACTTCAAAACAAAAGACTTTCAGCGAGTAGACAGTTCGTTACCGTATAATTCTTCATTCTTTGAAAAATCGATCGGCTGGTGGGTAGTCATCACTAAGACTGGGGTCTATTATATTCATTAGCTTCTTTTTCTTGGGTAGCATCGGCCTCGCCCATAGCACAAGATCCTAATCATTTTTTGGCCGCGTTTTGTCAAAAACCCGTAGGCCCGTAAGTGTTTCCAGTACCACCACTCCAAAAGCATATATGTCATTCTTTCCATTAAAATAACCTGTAAATGCCATATGTTATAAGTGTAAAAAATCACATTAAAATCGAACATCATCGTATTTCACTATTTACAAGGTATTAACTCACCTGTTGCCACATACTCGGGAGCTGCATAGACGTATGTGCCCATTACCTGTGTAATTAGATGTGTCTCCCCATTTATCGGACCAAATCTGACTCGTGTAAGAGTGCTATCACCATCTCTTTTAACTATTGCAAAAAAAAAAAAAAACAAGATTACTAAATTAACTTAGCATATAAATATACCCTTTTCGATCATTTTTGGATTCATAAGCAAGAATTAGATCTAAACAATGCCAACCTCCTCTCTTTCGATAAAACCGGTACGTCTTAGATCATATACCCTGAAAGCAACTGCCAAGAAGGGTTTAATATTAAACACTAAAGAGTAACTAAGAAATTCACTAAGAAAAATGAGATCATATAGCCCAAGGAAACTCACATTTTATTTTATCTTCTACTGGATCATTAGGATGAAAAACGCCTAATGATCGAAGAAACTCTCCAAAATCAATAACTCCGTTACATTTCAGATCAAACAGATCGAATATCTACAAAACAGAACAGAAATTCTTTTTTTTTTTTTGCAAAAAAGGCAACTTTATAGGAGATTTACATGCTATGCATATAGTTGTTATTCATGACATTAACATACCCTGTCTGAAAATAGATTTCGCCTGTTTCTGTTTCTGAAAAGCGCAAGCTGGAATTCTTCCTAGATACAATAGCATCGTAATCTATTATAATGTCTTAAAAATGTGGTATGAAACTGATGATCCAAAATTTAGTTCCAAATAATATATATATATATATATATATATATATATATATATATATATATATATATATATATATATATATATATATATATCCAAACACCAGATATAAATATATCATTTAAGATAACCTTGTGAATGAGACCAGCATTGATGATGGAGCTACTCAACTTCTTGAAAAGCTCATATAAAGCCTCGACTTCACTCACGCTGACTACAAAATTAACGGTTAATCGACTGCAAAATTTAAGATCTTTCGATCTGATAAAAACGCAAAATTCAATCTTTCTATCTAATACTTGATGTTTATTCATAAAAGAATGAAAAAAATCATCTAAATGCATGTTTTTACCAAGCAAAGCCTCTCCTTTTAGTCCAATCACAAACCAACCGAGACCAGCGGCTGCAATGTCAACACAACTCGAGTCCCACCAGTTTCCACGCATGCGAAATTCCTTTCTTACCCATCTTCCAATCTCCTCGACTCTTTGCTTCCCTATTGGTGGCTAAGACAAAGGGTAAAAAAGGAAATTGTAGATCATATGTGATAATTAAAGAATTAGTTGTTTTGACTGATTTATATGTAAAATGACGCCAAAATAATCAAATAATCAGAATCATTTGTTTCAGTTATTTCTAAACAAATTATCAAATGATACGCGCAAAATGCAACATATAAATTATATAAAATATGGCATAAAACTAACCCTTTTTTAGTACTAATGTTGGAAAAAGTGTGTTTTTGTCTTCCTTTTGTATTTTCAGGATTAAATGAGCTCAAATTAACAAAAGAAGCAAAAAGACAGCAAAATCTAACATAAATACAAGAAAAGGGACAAAAGTGGATTGCCCGACCCCTCGACAGCATCCTCCCAAGCAGAACAAAGAAAGTAGAAGACTGAACACGCCCCGTGCTTAGTAAGCACGGGGCCGTGCCCAAGAAGCAGCAGAAAAGACAAACTAATAGAAGCTTCTATTGCCCACCACGGGGCCGTGCCCAGCGGACACGGGGGCATGGTCAGAGTACTGCAGGCGCATTTATTGTAATTGCGAATTAAAATTAATGAAGAAAGAGAGTGTCAGACGGCCACGGGGCCGTGCCCAGGCTTCTGTTCAGCCTATAAATAGGAGTGCTTGGAGCCATTTCAACTCATCCCTTGGCACACCACCTCTCTCACACTTCACCCACCACCCACCACCACCATAACACCATCATCCACCACCATCATCCATTGTCTATCATAGAGTGTGTGAGTCGTCTCGGGATCCAAGATTGATCGTAAGAGTTCTTGACAATCAAAGGCCATGTTTGCCTAAGTCTCTTACATCACTTGGTGAAGACAAGTGTTTAGTGTAATACTTTTTATTTTTAATCTTTTGCACTTTTTGTTTGGTTTTGTATTATTGACTTTAATAACTAGTTTCTTATGTTGAAGGTGATTCTTCCTTATCGTTTGTCCGTGGTGTCTTGACATTATTTTACTGTCTATATAAAATAAAAGATTTTCACCATTCATATCTCCACGGTCTATATGGAGGTATGTTGGCTACCTGGTCGGGGGGTTAAGGGAATGGTTTGGTAAGAGTCTTGCCCTTGTTCAGCGTTTAGAGGTCCTGCAAGGGACCTGGGTCAAATTTAGTAGGATCTCCTTCAATACCCAAAGGCATTGGATGGCGGGGATCCAAACTCTTTGACCCCCTCATAAGTAAACTACTATTAATACTATAACCCGGCTATTTAGGACTGTATCCCTGCTGACTCAGACTACTTAGTCGAGGGTAACGTCACCTTCAAAAGAGGGGCCTACCATAATTTGCATTAATAACTTAATTAATTATCTTTCAATAATCCAACCCTTTAGGATTGTATCCTTGCTGACTCAAACTACTGGGTTGAGGGTAACGTCACCTTCAAAAGAGGGCCTACTACAATAACTAAGATAAACTCTTAAACAAGTGCAAAAGTGCGAAAATAATCAAAGGTTACACTATACACGAGTCGGATCCAAGTGATTGATCTTGTCTATCTGTTTTTATTTTTATTTTTATTTTTCAGCATTTAGTTAGTTTTATTTTCTTAGTTTTAAAAAATCTTTTCTAACATTTTGATTTGATTAGACGTTGAGGATAAACCGGTACTAAAAGCTCTTGTGTCCTTGGACGACCTCGGTATCTTACCAACACTATACTACGTCCACGATGGGTGCACTTGCCCATATGTGTGTGTAGTGTTAGTAAATATCGTGTTTTATAAATTTAAAACTTGGCTAAAAAGTGTAAAAAGGGCTTAAAATATATACCTAAAATATATATCTATGAAGAACAAAATTTCGACCCTTATCCATCATATGCTTACAATGAAGGACAATGGTGTGAACCATCTACTTCATATGGGTACTATGAGGAACCAAGGATCGAACAACCAGATTCAAGCTTTGAGGATCCCAATCCTTACTCTATCACCGACATAGCCGATAGGATAATAGAAAACCTTAAATTTATCGAAAGATGCATAAAAGAATCTCGCGCAAGGGAAGAGGAGTCCCGCGTGAGAAAAGAAGAAACGATAATTGAGGAATTAAAAATGGAAGAACAAACAAGTGAAAAACCAACACATGAGTTAAACAACGAAAAAGGTGAGACCGATAACGTTAAAATTCAATGAGAGTCTAATTTTGAAGAAATTAATCTCTTCTCACCTTCTTTCGAAAATCACTACTTAGTACCAACTCATGCTAAGTTTTTAAAAGAGTTAAACACTAACACTAAAATTGAAGAAATGGTAAGTGTTAAGTTAATCAATGATCAAACTTCGCTAATAAAAGAAGATCCTTTTGAAATTAACATTACACAGGTTCCATGTTTTTTTGAAAATTCATTTATTAGTAATATCACTATTGATAAAGATCTTTGTGTTAACATAATGCCTAATTACATTTTCGAAAAATTAAGTATTAGTGATTTTGCTCCACTTCAAATACCCATTTTTCTATCTAATCGGAAAGTAATAAAATCAATTGGTGTAGTGGAGGATGTCTTGGTTCAAACAAATCAAATGGTAATCCCAACCGACTTTGTCATCCTCGATGACGCTCCTCTAGTGTTGGGATGACCTTTTGTAAAAACTCATGAAGCTTTGAAAAACCGGAAGTTTAATAATCTACCTCTTCAGTTAGGGGCATTCAAAAGGAGCATAGATCTTGAGCCTTCAATGAAATATCCTTTTGGCAATAATGACCCCCTAATCGAAGATGAAGATGAACCACCCGATACAAGTGAAAAAGTTGACCACTTTGTTGAAGAAGAGGTCGCCATAGAACAAACCTTTAAAGTTCTTGATCTAGATGAGCCACGTAATAAGGAGTCTCCTAAAGACCCACCCATTGAGCTCAAGGAAATTCCGAAAGGTTTGGAATATGCTTTTCTAGACAAAGATGGTAAATTACCTGTAATTATTTCGTCTAAATTAAGTAGCGTAGAAAAAGAGAAATTAATTAATCTTCTTAAAAAACACAAAAATGCGATCGCTTGAAAGCTTGTAGATATTAAAGGAATAAGTCCTTCCATGTGCACGCACAAAATTTTAATGAATGATGACTACAAAACAGTAATACAACCACAACGTAGAGTAAATCCCAATGTGCAAGAAGTGGTTAAAAATGAGGTCATCAAACTACTTGACGCCGGACTGATTTATCCTATCTCCGATAGTCCATGGGTAAGTCCCGTCCAAGTAGTCCCAAAGAAAGGAGGTATGATGGTAATAACTAATGAAAAGGATGAATTAATACCAACGAGAACCGTCACAGGATGGAGAGTTTGTATAGATTACAGACGATTAAATGAAGCAACAAGGAAAGACCACTTTCGTTTGCCCTTCATTGATCAAATGTTAGAAAGACTATCCGGTCATAAATTTTACTATTTCTTGGATGGTTTTTCAGGGTACTTTCAAATTCCAATAGCACCTGAAGACCAAGAAAAGACGACTTTCACATGCCCCTATGGAACTTTTGCTTATCGTCGCATGCCATTCGGTCTATGTAATGCCCCCGCAACTTTCCAACGTTGCATGGTGGCCATCTTCCATGACATGATAGAAAAGACAATGGAAGTCTTCATGGACGACTTTTCTATCTTTGGAGATTCATATGACCAATGCCTCGATAACCTTGAACGAATGCTATCCCGATGTGAGGAAACTAACCTCGCCCTTAACTGGGAAAAATGTCATTTCATGGTAACAGAGGGAATAGTATTCGGTCACAAAATCTCGAGCGAAGGAATGGAAGTTGATCGAGAAAAAGTAGACACTATTTCTCGATTACCTCCACCCTCCTTCGTTAGAGCAATCAGAAGTTTCCTAGGACATGCCGGATTTTATAGAAGGTTTATCAAGGACTTATCAAAAATTTCAAGACCTCTAACAAAATTACTTGAAAAAGATGCGCCTTTCATCTTTGACAAGGATTGCAATCAAGCATTTCTAACTCTCAAGGAAATGCTAGTCAATGCACCTATCATGATAGCGCCCGATTGGAAACTACCTTTCGAAATCATGTGTGATGCAAGTGACTTTGCTGTTGGAGCAGTCTTGGGACAAAGAAAAGAAAAGCATTTGCACCCAATTTATTATGCTAGTAAAACACTTAATAATGCACAAGAGAATTACACAACTACTGAAAAAGAATTACTAGCCGTGGTATTTGCTTTTGATAAATTTCGTTCTTACCTTGTTCTTTCTAAAACTGTAGTCTATACAGATCATGCAGCTATCCGATACCTTTTCAAGAAACAAGACGCCAAACCACGTTTGATCAGGTGGATTCTACTCCTCTAAGAATTTGATATTGAAATCAAAGACAAAAGAGGAGCAGAAAACACTGCGGCAGATCATCTTTCACGCCTGGAAGACCCAGCTTTGGAAGCAACTAGGGACGAGAAAATCAATGAAAAATTTCCAACAGAATCCCTGGAAATGGTGGAAAGTAGACAAGAACCATGGTATGCCGACTACGCTGACTACTTAGCTAGCGGTATAGTCACCAAAGGATGGCCACATCACCAAAGAAAGAAGTTCTTTGCCGATGTGAAGCATTACTTTTGGGAAGACCCCTATCTTTTCAAAATGTGTGCTGACCAACTCATCCGAAGGTGCGTCCATGGCAGCAAAGCACGAAGAATTCTCCGCCATTGTCATGAAGGTCCATATGGGGGACATCATGGTGCTGCTAGTACCGCACGAAAGGTATTTGATTCAGGATTTTATTGGCCGACCATTTACAAGGATGCGCAAAATCTTGTAAAGACATGTGATGCTTGCCAAAGATCAGGTAATATTTCTTCTAAAAACGAAATGCCTCAAAATGGCATTCTCGTTTGTGAAATTTTTGATGTGTGGGGACTCGATTTCATGGGACCTTTCCCACTGTCAAAAGGAAACAAATATATACTTGTGGCAGTTGATTACTTGTCTAAATGGGCCGAGGCCAAAGCCCTTCCAACAAATGATGGAAGAGTTGTGGTAAAATTTCTGAAAAAAATTATTCTCTCGTTTTGGAACACCCAAAGCATTAATAAGTGATAGAGGTACCCATTTTTGTAACCATCAACTCGAAAAAATCTTAACAAGATATGGGGTCTATCATTGGGTCTCAACAGCATATCACCCTCAAACAAACGGACAAGCCGAAGTGACTAATAGAGGTTTAAAACGAATACTTGAAAAAACCGCAGGATTAAATAAAAAGGAATGGGCTGATAAACTAGATGATGCTTTATGGGCATTTCGTACTGCTTATAAAACAACTATAGGTACAACCCCATATAAGCTCGTCTATGGAAAAAGTTGTCATCTGCCAGTAGAAATAGCTCACAAAGCCTACTGGGCAATAAAAAGTGTAAACCTAGATTTAGAAATTGCAGGTAAAAATCGATTTTGTCAAATAAATGAATTAGACGAACTAAGGAATTATGCATACTCTAACTCAGAAATTTATAAGGAAAGAATAAAAAATTTACACGACAAATACATTAAGCCTAATGAATTTCGAGTAGGAGACCAAGTTCTATTGTTTAATTCACGACTTCGATTATTTCCGGGTAAACTAAAATCTAGGTGGTCAGGACCTTTTTCCATCATCCATATTTTTCCTCACGATGCAGTAGAAATTAAATGTCGAAATGGAATTCCATTCAAAGTCAATGGCCAACGGCTAAAGCTCTATCGAAGATCCATTGAGGATGAGGAAGAAGAGATCTCGTTTCAAACGATCGACGAATAAAGGGCACCCACATCATACCTGATGTCGAAGAAGTTTACGAGATTCAACGCTAATGAGCTCGATGCTAGGGCCAGATATGATACGCTTCAAACAAGACCCGAGGAATACCCAAGGCAAGCATGCACGGACCTGTTACTCATGGTGAACCAACTTGACCGCTTCAACAACCTCGTTACCGGACCACTCAGGGTCGCTTTGACCACCCGACTCCGGTCGGTACACGAGTGCACTTTGGAGTTCTATAGTACCTTCACCTTCACTTCAAGGTGTGACCCATTCGACAATGAGGGGGTTGCATTCCAATGTGGTGGAACAAGGTATTCGATCTCTATGGCACAATTCGGGGCAATAGTGGGGCTGTATTCAGAAGAAGATTCGGGAAATGAAGAAAACACCGGGGGAATGCGAGAGTTGGATGAAAATGAACGCCAGGCTGCATGGGCTCAGATTGGTGATGGGTTTTACAATCCGAGCAGTACTAAGAGCACTAAGCTAAGGGATCCGCTCTATTGCTACATTCACAGGCTCATTACTTACTCTCTTAGTCAGCGACACGACAGCAGCGACGTGGTTGGGTTGAGAGATTTGGTAGTCCTACACTGCATTCACACTCGAAGAGCCCTCGATGTTCCATTCCTCCTACTCCGGAACATGCATCTGAACCGGCTTGCTCATGCACCAACCTCTATCTTCTATGGGGGATGGGTGTACCGCCTCTTCAAGCACTTCACGAACATCCCTAGGTCCTGCCAGAGAAGCCCATGGTCGGGACGGGTCGATGTGCACATTTGTCGTGCTATGAACCTAATTTATGAGTCGGAGGATGGGTCGGTAAGCTTTCAGAGAATGCAAGGCCATGCATGGAACCCGCAAGAGGCGCTAGTCCTTCATGCTCCACCTCCCCAATACCAGTACCAACCCCACGGTGATCCGGGGCAGTCCTCCTCACAAGGAGGTGGTTTTCCTAACCTTCAAAGTTTACATGATCTTTTGCAGGAAAACCTTATGTGCACTAGGAACACCTACAACCTCGCCAACAACACATACCACCGGGTCGGAGCCATTGAAAGAAACATCACCGATATCCAAGATGACATCGGAAGCATCCGGGAGTATATGGCGGGTCATGGGGGAGGAGGTGATGACAGTGATGAAGACATGGACTAGGAGGATGAAGAAGGAGTAGAAGTGGACGGTTGGTGAGCCCATAGGTTAATTTCCCTTTCTATCAGACAATTTCCAGCCTGCGTGCCGAAGTGTTGAACAATTTACTTTCCTTAACTCTTTTTATTTTCTGCTTTTGTTTTTGCTTTTAACTTGATGGTTTGATGTTTGACTTGGTAATTTAGGACGTTTGGTATTGTTTGGTGTGGTGTTTATTGATAGAACAGGTACAAACGAGGCTTAGAGTACTAAACATTAGTACTACTAAAACCAGGACAGGAAAACCGAAGAAAGAAACCTGTTTTTTCAGCCTTGCAGACTGTCCACACGGGGTCGTGTCCAGCCGACACGCCCCCGTGCCCACCTCCTAGACCTGCTGTTTGTCAAATTTCTGCAGAATTTGCCAGACACGGGGTCGTGCCCAGCGAACACGCCCCCGTGTCCAACTTCTGTAAGTTTCATTACTAGCACCTGAACACGGGGCCATGTCCACTCACCACGGGGCCGTGTCCAGACTGCCAGTAACATAAAATTATGCTTTTAACACCATTTTACACATACAATCAACCTAAAAACTTATTTTTGGGACACACTGAGGACAATGTGTAATTTAAGTGTGGGGGGATGCTAAAACCTTGAATTTTGCAAGTCCTAACAACAAGCCTTACATAAAACTCTATTTGGAATCACTAATCACCCCAAATTTTTTCAAAAATTTGCATTTTTTTTACTTGTCTAAGTTTAAGTTGGGAATTCTAATTCTAATAAGGTTATATTTTTACAAATTTACATCCGATAGCGTCGTGATAAAAAGAACCAACATAAGAAAATTATGAAACGGCATGACAAGCTTAGTTAAAATTTGATTATATATACTTGATCACGTAAAAACCCATTCCCACAAAAGTGAGTTTTGAGCCTTTATAGAGCATACAAATACATATCTTTACACTAAATGCTCATTTTTCATTTCTTGTGTGAATAGCCGCTTGGTTCTTACGACTCTAGAACTTGCCACGATAATTCATTCCCGGTCCTTACCAACTTAAACCCAAGTAAGTAAATGATGGAGGCATTAGGACTAACCCTTTTTCTTTCAACACCATTATTTTCACTTTTCTTTTCACCTACCCAAAAATTCCCCCTAGTTAACCCCTTTGAGCCTAAACCTTTTCATTTCTTAACCTAAAACCCTTTTACCCACCAAAACCCCTTTTTCATTTTTTTCCCCTTATTTTAGTAACAAAGCTTGGTTTTCATGTGACTCTTGAAAAAAAAAATTTGACGAATGATGATGAAGTTGGAGATAAACAAACAAAGCTCCTCAAACAAAAGCTTGTTTGAATAAATACTTCATTAAAAATAAAAAGTCACAAAAACAAAATGTTTTACGAAAACCAACGCTTTTTACGCCTTTTCGCCCTTTTCGACTAACCACTAACCCAACCACCCACCTTTAGCCCAAGCCTAACCCTTCACCCAAAAGTCCTCTTGATATTTACAAAGGTATAAAGTTAAAAAGGATGAGGATTGATTGCTTGGCAAGCTTATGGTAGAAATAAATTCCACGCCGCTCTCAAGTGGTTCACTAAAAATACACCTTCGGCCGAGTGTGAGTGATTTCCCCCATGAGGTACGTGAACTTGTATATAAATGGAATTTTAAAAAGGTATGTTATGCCTTAATAAATAATTTATCTTATGAAATGTTTTTAATAAATCATGACGAATAGGATTGTAAATAAATAAAAATAAAACCTAAACGATCTTGGAAAATCCCGACACTCTATGACAAGCCCAAAAAAAAAAACCCTTCTCTTCTACCCATTCCATTTGGGAGTGAATAAAGCCACAATATAAAGAGTTTTGCTTGAGGACAAGCAAAGATTCAAGTGTGGGGGTATTTGATACGCGCAAAATGCAACATATAAATTATATCAACTATGGCATAAAACTAACCCTTTTTTAGTACTAATGTTGGAAAAAGTGTGTTTTTGTCTTCCTTTTGTATTTTCAGGATTAAATGAGCTCAAATTAACAAAAGAAGCAAAAAGACAGCAAAATCTAACATAAATACAAGAAAAGGGACAAAAGTGGATTGCCCGACCCCTCGACAGCATCCTCCCAAGCAGAACAAAGAAAGCAGAAGACTGAACACGCCCTGTGCTCAGTAAGCACGGGGCCGTGCCCAAGAAGCAGCAGAAAAGACAAACTAATAGAAGCTTCTATTGCCCACCACGGGGCCGTGCCCAGCGGACACGGGAGCGTGGTCAGAGTACTGCAGGCGCATTTATTGTAATTGCGAATTACAATTAATGAAGAAAGAGAGTGTCAGACGGCCATGGGGCCGTGCCCAGGCTTCTGTTCAGCCTATAAATAGGAGTGCTTGGAGCCATTTCAACTCATCCCTTGGCACACCACCTCTCTCACACTTCACCCACCACCCACCACCACCATAACACCATCATCCACCACCATCATCCATTGTCTATCATAGAGTGTGTGAGTCGTCTCGGGATCCAAGATTGATCGTAAGAGTTCTTGACAATCAAAGGCCATGTTTGCCTAAGTCTCTTACATCACTTGGTGAAGACAAGTGTTTAGTGTAATACTTTTTATTTTTAATCTTTTGCACTTTTTATTTGGTTTTGTATTAATGACTTTAATAAATAGTTTGTTATGTTGAAGGTGATTCTTCCTTATCGTTTGTCCGTGGTGTCTTAACATTATTTTACTGTCTATATAAAATAAAAGATTTTCACCATTCATATCTCCACGGTCTATATGGAGGTATGTTGGCTACCTGGTCGGGGGGTTAAGGGAATGGTTTGGTAAGAGTCTTGCCCTTGTTCAGCGTTTAGAGGTCCTGCAAGGGACCTGGGTCAAATTTAGTAGGATCTCCTTCAATACCCAAAGGCATTGGATGGCGGGGATCCAAACTCTTTGACCCCCTCATAAGTAAACTATTATTAATACTATAACCCGGCTATTTAGGACTGTATCCATGCTGACTCAGACTACTTAGTCGAGGGTAACGTCACCTTCAAAAGAGGGGCCTACCATAATTTGCATTAATAACTTAACTAATTATATTTCAATAATCCGACCCTTTAGGATTGTATCCTTGCTGACTCAAACTACTGGGTTGAGGGTAACGTCACCTTCAAAAGAGGGCCTACTACAATAACTAAGATAATCTCTTAAACAAGTGTAAAAGTGCGAAAATAATCAAAGGTTACACTATACACGAGTCGGATCCAAGTGATTCATCTTGTCTATCTGTTTTTATTTTTATTTTAATTTTCAGCATTTAGTTAGTTTTATTTTCTTAGTTTTAAAAAATCTTTTCTAACATTTTGATTTGATTAGACGTTGAGGATAAACCGGTACTAAAAGCTCTTGTGTCCTTGGACGACCTCGGTATCTTACCAACACTATACTACGTCCACAATGGGTTCACTTGCCCATATGTGTGTGTAGTGTTAGTAAATATCGTGTTTTATAAATTTAAAACTTGGCTAAAAAGTGTAAAAAGGGCTTAAAATATATACCTAAAACATATACACACTTGCACGCATCATCAAAACCTAATTAACAACTAAAAAATAGTTAGTTAAAATCAGTTTAACAATACCTAAAGTCCCAAACACTACAAAATGATTATATGCAACTTGAAAACACAATAACCATATACTCACTTTCAAAGTGCAATGCCAAACACCCCTGCTGAACAGTTGAAAACTATGGGTTCTAGTCATGCAGGTCAACAATAGACATACATGAAATTATAACTTCAAAGGATTGTATCAGATAGTGAAAATAGATGAAACGGAACCGCTTATCAAAGTGAGTGTTGGTTAATCAAAGTTAATAGAAAAATCAAATAAACCCTTCATTGGTCTCCATGTAAGGGGACAATGTAAAAACTTTAACAGAAAGCAAACACTTTGAAACAATTAAACCCTTCATCGATCTCCAAGAGCTCCAACAAAAAAACAACACACGAATTGTTAATCTTATCGATTGAGGATCCCAATACCCGTCTCATATATCACAGCAAAAAAAAACCCTAAAAATCAAAGAAGGAAATAATTCAAAATTGTCGTTAAGCTGGTGAACCACATCTTGTAAAACCCTAATGAAATTACATGTTAACTCAACAGGACTTCTCCTTCAAGTTAGATGAACAACAAAAGGGTAGAAAGCTGAGTACAACGAAAACAACCAGTCCATTTTTCTGGTAACATTTAGACATTTTAGGGTTTGATTACCTTTGTGTTTGCTAGTCGTTGATGTGGAAGAAAGCCGAAAGAAACCACAACAGAGATGACCGGACGAAACCTTTAGTTAGGGTTTCTTCAAATCAGTGTTCAACCCTGTGTGTTTTCAATTTCATTGATGTTTGTTCTTCATCTCCGGTTGTTCATCATCTAATTTCATCTCAAACCATCAGCACTCCAGACATCTTTCATCATGGACGACGAAACCCTAGTCTTCTCCACCGGTGGTTCAAACGCTTCCGATCTAGATCTGAGAGAAAGAGAGAGAAAGAGAGGAGAAAGTCTGATAAAGTTTGTGAGATGTGAGTTGTGAGAAAGGAGGGAATGGAAAGGGCGATCCGTGTGAATGAATATCAGCCGCCCAGATTGTGATCCGTGTGAAAATTTGAAAGAAATGGACGGTTGATGATGAATCAGTTGAAGGGTAAAAAGTTTGTGTTTTCTTGTGCTTTAAATCTTGTACATTGTGCATTAAGTGTGTTTTCAACACATTCCTAAATGACCATTTCTACCCTTCCTATATGCTTATTAAAGTAGTATAGATATAGGGTAAGGTTATTATAAAAAAGTTTAAAAGTGTGAGAAAGGTGAGAAATATTGTGGAGATGACATGTGTCCTCCATCTAAATTAATTCAAAAGGGTAAACAAGTAATTTTATAATCAATTCAATTAATTCAAAACTTACCATAACCGCCACCTTAATTATAGGAATAGGATTTTTTTTAAAAGATCTCTAAAAAAACACTACGAATAACACTGCAACCACCATTCAACACATATATAACACCATTCAATAATTATATAACACCATTCAGCAAGTATATAACACTATTCAGGAAGTATATAACACCATTCAGTAAGTATATAACACCATTCAGTAAGTATATAACACCATTCAGTGAAGAATATAACATCATTCAGTAAAGAATATAACACCATTCAGTAAAGAATATAACACCATTCAACACATATATAACACCATTCAATAATCATTACGCCTCTGGAAAGAATATAACACCATTCAGTAAAGAATATAACACCATTCAGTAAAGAATATAACACCATTCAGCACGTATATAACACCTTTCGGTAAAGAATATAACACCATTCAATAAAGAATATAACACCATTCAGTAAAGAATATAACACCATTCAACACATATAACACCATTCAATAAAGAATATAACATCATTCAGCACATATATAACACCATTCAATAATCATTACACCTCTGTATCATCTTCTCCACTTCCGGCACCACCACTGCCGCTCCGCCGCTGCTGTCGTGTAGAGAGAGATATCATCTGGTCGTGCGATGTAGAGAGAGAGATCGCCGCTGCCGCACCACCACTGTCGATCTGGCACCACCACCGCCGCACCACCACTGCCGATCCGGCACCACCACCGCCGCTGCCGCTCGCCGCCGCAGCTCCATTGCAATGTAGAGAGATAGATCGAAATTGTAGAGAGAGAGAGAGCTCTGGTCGTGCGATTGGAGAGAGAGATCGAAATTGTAGGGATTTTGATTACAGTTTCCTATTTTGAATGGTTCAGTCCAAAAAAATAAAACGAATTTTACAATTTGGTCCCTATTAATCTAAACCATTAGATCAAAGATCTAATGGTGTAGATTCTTTCTTATCCTTCTCACACTTTTGGTCTTTTTTACAGAAACCTTTACCTATATGGCTATATATATATATATAGGGAGGGGCTCATGCGAGAACTACCCTTATTGTGAGAACCTTGAGAACCAATGTGAACACAACCTAAAATAGCTAAAAAAACCTAAAAAAACCTAACCCCCCCCCACCCCCCCCCCCCACCAAAAAAAACCTAAACCCCCCTCCCCCACCCCCCAAAAACCTAAACCCCCCCCCCAAGCTAAAATGCTAAAAACTAAACCCCCAAAAAACCTTAAAAAATCTAAAAAAATAAAAAAAAAAAACCTAAAAATTTTTTTTTGAATTTTTTAATATTTTTTATGTTAAAATCGCTACTTTTAGAAGCCAAAAAAATTTTTTTTTTTTAAATTAAAAAAAAAATTGCTTCGAAAAGTAGCGATTTTTTTTATAAAAAATTCAAAAAAAAAAAATTTTGTGTGATTTTTAGCTATTTTTAGGCATTTTTGGTGTGTTCACATTGGTTCTCGCGGTTCTCACAATAAGAGGTGGTTCTCGCATGATCTTCTCCCTATATATATATATATATATATATATATATATATATATATATAAACGGGATCAAGAGAAAACGCTCAAAAGTGTGAGAACGGTGAGAACGCTTCCTGGCCTAACACGTGTCACGCCTCTTAGAGAAAGGCGGAGGGGCTTTTTTGTCCTTTCATATTTCTTTTTTATTAACGCGTGTCCCTCCATCTTTCCATTTTTTTGGCGTTTATTAAATACGCGGCGTTTTTATTGTTTTTAGATCAGAACTATAGTAAATATTTTGGCGTTTTAAGTATTGTTTTGGCGTTTTTATTGATTTTTAGATTAGGATGTAGGCTTTTAATTTAAAAAACATCAGTAATTTTCTTAATTTTATTATATCAAGTGTTTTGCCATCTAGGATACAGGCCTTTAATGTGACAGGCAATTATGGCGTTTTGAAAAGATAAATAATTTTCAATTTTCCATGTAGTGGCATTAATATAACTATAATGTTTTTGGCAATAAATGATACCGTCTCTTTATTTTACTGTTTTTTTTTTTCAGTTTTCATCTGTCAATTAGTGTTGATTTTTCCAGTAATACTTTGTTTGCGTTTTTGGCGTTTTATATAGCAACCTCGTACTTTGCTAGCATTCGTTCTCACACTATCAGGCGTTTTGGTGTTTGTAGATTTTGGCGTTTTATACTCAATGTTTTTAAAATAGCAGAGAATTAGATGATAAACAACACAGAATTACATAACAAACAATAGAAAATGAAAAAAAATTAAAAATTACAATCTAATTTCTCATTCAAATCTTCACTGTCATCAGCCTCTTCTACTTTAACCTTTTTGGCGTTTTGAACTTGTTTTTGAATGCCTTATGTAGATCCTTATTTTCCTACATAACGGCCGTCTTTAGACGATGGTTATTTTTTGTGGCATCCTTTATGGTGGGTGGTTATATACTTTGTTTGATGACATGTTGAAGACCAACGCCTGCTCTAATTTATTGATCCCTTCATGTCATCCATATATCCATCAAGAACAAAGTGACATGATGTCATATCAGTGTCATCAATCTCTTTGTCTTGAATATTTGTCCATCCCAGCAAAAGATTATAGAGATACCCAACTCAGAGAATAATCCATTCAGTGAAACTTCATTCAGATCAATACTCAATATAGCAGAATCGAGGTTCTGCATCTGTGGCTTTTTTAAGAATTTTTTTTTTTTTTGGCGTTTTTAAAGTGAATGGTTTCTAGGGAATATGGCGTTTGTTTCTGGTTTTGTGATAAGTTGTTTGTGCAGAGAAGTCTCTCTTTATATGATGTTTTTGGCGCGTAGTTTAGGCGGGATTTTATTTATAATAAATGATATTAATAAAGTAGCCATCTTTTCAGTTTTATTGTGTATTTTTACTGTTTTTTTGTTCAGCTTTTTCAGGTTTGGCGTTTTTGAATGGGTTTAAGTAGTTTTTGGCGTTTTTTTTTTCATTTTTAGCTTTTTTTTAATTAATACTTCTGCAAGTTACTTTCATTATAGTTTGGGAAGTTTTGGCGTTTTTACTCCATTTATGGCGTTTTCATATGCAGTATGACTGTTTGGCATTTAATTAAGATAATGTATTTTTTTTGTTCTAAGTTGAAAAATACATAGCAAACAACAGAAAAAGAAAATTAAAAAAAACAATTCATCTTCCAAATCTTCACTATCATTAGTCTCTTTCTTCTTTGAATCATGTTCGCTGGTGGTTTGGCTTAGCCATGCTTGTGTTTTTGTGGCCGTTTGGAAAGACAAAATGACATGAGTTTTTTTTTTTTTTTTTTGAATATGTATCTTCAAACAACTCAGTAGTGTCATTCGTCTTTTCATGCCATTTAAATATTCATCAAGAACAAAACACAGAAAATGACATAAGTTTGACCCCAGCATCTTTTTGTTTATGATTTGTCCATCTCATGCAGCAAAATGTTATTTGAGTCACAGCACCTCATGGAAGAACGCATTATCCGACACTTTGGCGTAGAACAATATTTTGAATATACAAGAAACGATATTTGGCATTTTTTGGCATTTTACTAAGGAAATAGTGTATCTGAAAGAACCGTCGATCTTTTGGAATCTTTTGATGTTTGAGTGTTTTGGCGTTTTCTAAGATGAATGGTATATAGTAGAAAATATGGCGTTTTTGAGTAGTTGTGTTTGATGTTTTGGGAATTTTGGTGTTTGTAAGTTGAATGGCATATAGTAGAAAATATGGCGTTTCAGGTTCTGGGGGATGTGTTTTATGTCTTGGATGTTTTTTGTTTATATAGCGATGTGATTTGGTCCATATTGGCGTTTTATTCATCATTATGGTGTTTTGGTATAGAGGTGTAAAGACGTTTTTACCCTTAATGAGGCGCGTCCAAGTAATAAAATTGATGTTATTTACGAAAACGCCACCGCGCCAATCTAGTCCATAGATTGTTTTAATCAGACGATCTATAAGCGTTCTCACCGTTCTCACACTTCCTACCATTTTCTCCAAATCCTGACCATATATATATATATATATATATATATATATGATGCGTGACGATAAATGTATATTAATTAAATAAATATATATTAATTATTAGAAGGGTGTACAATCCATGAATTTTCGAATTTGTTAATATATGATTACTAAACTTAAACTTTAATATATGACAAACTAACATTATAATTTTGATTTTATTTATTATCTAAACATGATGGTACTATAAATTATAGGTATCGATATATATATACATTAGGTTATATACTCGTGAGCTTCACGGATTATGGGTTGTGTTAAAAAATCTATATCTATAAAAGTATTTTTTTTGTATGATTTATAACCTGATATCTCTTCATGCTAAGACCCATGTTTGGCAAACCTTACCAAGAAGAAAAAAAAAACAGAAATTGAATTACTTAGGGCATTTACTTCAATATGCCAATAAGTAATAGAAATTGCAATACTATTAATTCTCTACAAAATACCTATTTAATTTCAGATAGACACGGATCCGAATGAATATGGACCGGACCTTTTGATTCGGATCATCCAACTTCCCGGGTAGTTTTATTTTATTACTTATTAAAAAGAGTTAATTACATAGTTAGTCCCTGTGGTTTGCACAAAATAACATACTTAGGTACTAATAGTTTAAAATCACCTTCTAGGATATTAACTTTTCATTTTGTAACGTTTGGACGTATTAACTTCTAGGGTATTAACATAGTTAGTCCCTGTGGTTTGCACAAAATAACATACTTAGGTACTAATAGAATGTGATTTAAACCTACAAATAACGTTAATACCTCCAAACATTACAAAATGAAAAGCTAAACCCTATAATGTGATTTTAAACCATTAGTACCTAAGTATGTTACTTTGTGCAAACCACAGGGACTAACTATGTAATTAACTCTGTTAGAAATTTATACTTTTTTAAAATATAACATATTAATAGGTTATCACCCGTGAATACTCACGGGTTTGGAAATTTAAATTTTATGAAACACAATTGTATATATATATATTTTTTTAAAAAATGAATAATGCGTGATGACTAAGGTATATTAATTAAACATTAAGAACGTCTTCAAAATTAAAAATAGTTATCTAATATAAGAGAAAGAACAAAGTTGATCATATTCGTTAACATGATCATTAAAAGAATCTTAAATTACTGAACCCCAACTTCTTGCTTAACATGTGCAAAAAGGAAGTTGAAATTTCAATGGTCCAAAAATACAATACAATACAATACTACCAATTGCGATCATGGGTGGCTTTTTGCCTTTGGGGGTATCCGGGCAGCTGAGATTTGTTAGGCCGTTCAAAAAACTATGTTGAAACAAAGGAGAACGGTTACAATTATAAAAAAATAGAGTAAGTTATGATTTTGGTGTCATACCCTGACTTTTGCGGAAGCGTGATTTGGTGTGACTTGCTTAATATCATTGCATTCAATCATAACAACAACTATATGATAAAACCATAGATGTTCATCCATTAATTAAGTTTAAAACATAACAACATTGTAGACTCCAAATTCGAATTACAAACCATATGAATTGTTTATGAGTTCACAAGGACTCATCAAAAGACTCTAAATAAAACCAAGATTTGGAAGAGGTGTCTTGTCCAGGATAGGACACCCTAACCAAACCCCAAGACTATGGATGACATCTCTTATTCTTAACAACACTTGAAACTTCCAAACGCCTGCCAGATCCACATTTTAATTCCCTGAACTACATGTAGTTTGAAAACATCAACAAAAGTTGAGTGAGTTCATGTATTTGTTTGTAAGTATGAATAAACCTTTGTAATCATTGAAAATAAGTAAGTATGTTTGTATGTGAAAATGAACAGATCAATCAATGGTTTGCAAGGCCATCAACAAGTGTGCAACGGTGTAGGAAGGCTCAATCCTTTGCGTATTTCGTACCGGGCCTCCCGGCTGGAACGACATAGTCACAACATGCGGTCAACTCGTGGACCCATGGGTGGGGTCGCAACACCCAAATAGATCTATCACTCATGCCCCTCGGTCTTTATAAAGGATTAATGGTCTCAAGCTAACGTCTACCCATTCACAGATCTAACAATTCATTTCATTGTAATCGTAATCATTTGTAACACGTATTTCACCCCCGAAGTTATAAAACGAAAACGGTTAATCAAAAGGGGGACATGAACTCACAGTCTTGCGTTCTTCGTAAGCACCGTAACTCAAAGCTTCTTCGGATATACACGACTACCTACAACGTACTAATGTCTATTAGACGAACGGGCCGTGCCTTGATTTAGTATGGATTAGTGTCTTTGAGTTACTTTCTTGTGTCTTCAATATTATTCCATGTTATAATTATTTGTTAAAATATTAAATATTTTAACTTAAATTATATTTATTAAATTTTGGAGTAATTGTTAAAACAACATACATTAACTTAATACTTTTCAAGTATTTATACATGTATTTCCTTCCCAAGGATGGGTGTATTCGTATTCTTGTATATGTATATTTTTGCCATGTATTGGGGTCGTGTTCCGGTGTGTATTCATACGTACGAGAATACGTACTTTTATTGTATTCATTAAGTATTCTTATACTTCATTTTGTATTAATTTTTTTCCGGAATATTATCTTTAATAAGAATTCACCGATATATATTTCCAAAATATATATTTCAATAAATATTACTTAGAAAAATTGTTTATAATTTTTCTTTGGCAAAAATATTTGTATTTTCTCATTAGTTCCAAATACAATATATTTTCAAGTCTAACTTAGAAAATTATATATAAATTTTTTTCCCCAAAATGTTAGATTTCATATTTATTTGAGAAAATACATCCTTCTCCCCAAAAATTTTGTATTTCATGTTTGTTGAGAAAATATATATTTCTTTCAAAAATAATATATCTTCTAATATTTCCAAGAAAATGCATATTTTTATTCACCCAAAAATAATATATTTTCTTCTTGTCAAAAATATGATATAACTTTGTAATAATAGTAAAAATCATATTTGCATCCACTTGGTGTCCAAAATATTATTTACCAAAATATATTTGTGAATTGAATTCCGTAATATTTTTGTAAGTTATATTCCTTGTTCGGTTTCTCCAATATTTTGGATATAATTTGTGTATTTAATTCTTGGAATTTTGGTAATATTTTGGATTGTAATTTTTGGTATTTTAGTGAGTTATATTATTTCAAGCCCTAAAATAATATAACTAATACACAAAGTATACAAATAATCACACACATGGTGACTTCTAAATATATATATTTTCTTAAATGCATATTTAGTCACTTTTATTTATAAAAACCAACCTCCAATATTTATATTTTTGTAACAAAAATTATGGCAAAGTTTATGTGAGAAATTCATGGTTTAAAATACACTTGTAAATATTTGTTTAGAAATATTTTTCTAAGTGTTTAATTTTTAGAAAAATTTTGCCATAGTTTCCCCTAAAATTGGAGGTTTCCATGCTTTCAAGCATATCATTTTCTTTTGTAAAAATCAACACAATCAATTCACAATCAATAATAACCAATCTACACTTACCAATCTTGCCAAAAACAAGCATAATCTAATGCTTCATGAACTCGAAAATTTGTAAAAATTTGTAGTAACTTACTAGTGTTATTAGTAAACCTTGTTACCCTTTAAAGTGTGATTGATTCTTTAAAAACTTCATTTTTAAAGAAGATTGATCTTTACAACTTGTATTCATATTTTTCAAAAATGTTTCTTCTTTGATTTTTCTTGTTACACATATACTTCTACACTTTATTAACCACCAAAAATAAGGTTTATTTGTTTAAGAACCAAGATTTAGTAAAACTTATATTTTTAACTTGGTTTCTTGAGAAATCATCCATGAAATTTTAGATCTACATGATTAACAACTTACTTTGATCATTATTTTACAAGAAAACCACATATTCTTTCAAGTTCATGCTTCTCATGAGGATGATCCATTAACTTCCATCATGTTCATCCTCTCATCTTGCTAGATTATGTTTTTAATCATGATCTAGCAAGATCATATGATGATCAACATCATTTTCACAAGCAAACAATGATCAACAAGCATATCATCACATAAACAACTTAGTTCCTTCATTATTCAAGCTTATGTTCAAGTTTACTTCTTGTGATTCTTAGTGTTCTTCATGATTAACATTATGATTCTCCTTTTAACCACTTAAACTAGAAGTAAAATAGCAAGAGCAAGGTTCTTACCACTAGCACAAGGCTAGGGATGTAACATTTGTGCTTGTAATCGTTATGAACAGTTCAATTATCAATAAAACAATGTTATTTGATCCCAATGTTTGTTTCGTTGTGTTTTACATTTTTCATGTTTTGACTTTTGTTCAATCTCAAACTCTACATCGCTTTCTAGAGCATTATACGCAAACTGGTGCGTAAACGTACTCAGTTTAATGCGACAAATACTCCGGAACATCAACATATACTCAACATACCTTAAATAACCTTTACATAACTTAGAAATAAGTTTTGAAGGCTTTGGTATAGCAAAAACAAGTTAATTCGCTTACAGGGACTAAACTTGACAAACTGCGAAAGTATGCCAATTTGAACTGTAACGAACATTCTGGAACATGTCCATAAGTTAAACATACCATAAATATCCTTTACATAGCTTAGAAATAGGCTTTGAGGGGTTTGGTATGCTAAAACAAACTTTTGGATCATTCAGGGGCTAAAAGTGTCAAAAAGTGCACAAGTTTGCACTTTTGCGCATAAGTTACGTTCTGAATACATCCGGACATCCAAAAATTTATGTAAGCACCCTTATATTATGCCTTAGTGTTTGGCATGAGAAAAATCCATTCGTCGCGTCATTTGGATCGTCTTTCGCGCTTATGCGCATTCCGTCGTAATTAAGCGAACATCGCGATCGTACGGCCAAACGAACCAACATCCGGAACATTTTTGAGCATGTTTCATGTCCACAATGTTTAGGCATCATTTTAGGGCCTTAAAGTTGGCTTTACGGGCCTTAGAAGTGTCGGAAATGGCTTAAATACGCAACAGGGACCAAAACTGCCATTTTTTAAAGTATGTGCAGATCAGAAGCTTCAGGCGGCCCGTGTGAGTTTTGCCTAAATGTTGAGGCGGGCCGCGTGAGACTGTTAGACCAGATTCAATGTTTCTAATCAATGCAGTTGGCCTTTCGTTCGATCAAGGGGCAATGCCCTTTCACCCAATCAAAGGCCAAAGGCCATTTTCAGTAACCACCACATTTTTGACAAGTGTACGCACCCGATCGTGGCACGATATTCGATAAACGATCCTAACGGTTCCACTTTTCCTATAAATACCCCCCCCCCTTGTTCCAAAACCCACACAATCTGATCTAAAGGCTCTAAGTTGGAACCATTGTTTCATACCTGAGCCATTTTGGTCTAGATTAGCATTCGGGGACCCTCCGTAAGTCTTCTTTCATTCTTTTATTCGCTTTTTGAGTCCGAAAGTCAACGTTTTGTTGACTTTCTGCATTGACCAGCTTATGGTCGATGCGAAGTTCATGGAACTTCATAACGTGAGCGTGATCACGATGGTTATAGTCCGTAGTGACTATACCTACTGATCACCACGTTATCTAGGCTCAGTGACGAGTCGTAGTTTCGGCCAAAATGCGCATTCTCGCGTATTTTGTAACCAAACTACTCGTGAGCATCAAAGCCGTTTGTTTTGATGCCAAACCTGTTTTCTAAACTTAGTTAAGCATGTTCTAACATGCTTAGCTCGTCACTTTTAGTATAGTGCTTATATAGGGTCGTAAGGTAAGCGATCTAAACCATCGCTTATACTTTCGAACCTGACCCATTTGGTCGATCATTATGATCCGACCAAACACATTAGGTGACCATAGCTATAACCTTCCGAGGTTATACCTTGTAGTCACGATGTTAGGCGTTCCAGACGCGTTCTACGCGAACGACGCGTTAGGGTAGCATAAGCTACCTAAACGGGTCGTGATGGACCGTAAGCACTTAGGTTAAGTTTCATTTTAGTATGTAGGCTTTGTTAAACCATATTACACGAGTCTCCATACTCGTTTGGTTTACGAACCCGCGTACTATCCGATCCTTCCGATTTGGTCCGGTATATTAACATAGCTACCTATTAGGTGCCGTTTGATATCCCGTGATCTTTAGCATTATCTGGTTATTATACAAGAACTCCAAAGCAATCTCAGGTGAGTACATTGAACCCCTCTTTTACTGTTTTCCAAACTGTTTTGGGGTGAAACACATGTGCCTATCTGTTACTTTCATGCTTTCCATGTTTTCACATTGTATATCTGCTATGCTCATTAGTACATTATAGTACATGATTTCATTACATTTTATGCTATGTATGCCCATTGTGTGCGTACTTAGTACATTGATTTACATTACATTTCTGTTGCATATGTTTACTCAGCATATGGACACATTGATTTACATGAACATTTCTGTTGCATATGTTTACTCAGCATATGGACACATTGATTTACATGAACATTTCTGCTGCATATGTTCACTCAGCATATGGGCACATTGATTTACATGAACATTTCTGCTGCATATGTTTACTCAGCATATGGGCACATTGATTTACATGAACATTTCTACTTCGTATGTTTACTTAGCATACTTAGTACAATTGTTTACATCACATGCCTTCATTTTGTTATGACATTTGGTTTGTTTAACATGGGACAATACATTCATTAACATTAGCTACGCCGTTCGTTAGTAGGTAGTGGTACCATAGGAATTGACAACTCCCATTCCTGAAGTCCTGGGTTTGATAGGACTGGAAGGAGTGACCGAATTCGATATACATAACTTAGATAAACCTTTAATTTGTTTAAGGGTTTATCGCCACAGTCTCAAGGCTTGGATGTATGCATAGTTTACAATACCGCATAAATGTTAATATCAATAGAGCATGCATTTTTCCACAGAACAAAACGTTGATTTAAACCACGTGTTACTTCAACGACTTGTTTTGTGCAGTTTACATATGGTTTAAGTTGATACATTTCGCTTACCATACATGATACATTTTGGGATACACATTACATGATTTACATTGAACATAAACACGTTGACATTGACATACACATTGGTGGTTTACATTTGAACATAAACATTTGACATGGTTTACACAATAACACTTGACATTTGGTTTATACCTGAACAATTTACATGGTGGATTGGTTTGGGTAAATGGTTGGAGTAACGTGCCGTATGTAATATGATACAAACATGCTGGATACGCCGCTGGTACTTCCTATATATAAATGTTTGTATAATATTACATATCTTAGCGTTATCTAAATCATTTCAGTTTAGACATATAACATTTTATACGAATAACACACTTTTCATAAAACATTGTCTTACAAAACAACTTATTATATTCAACTCATTTTAATTGGTTACTCGTTTAACCTTGCACTTATCTATACATATCATTTGATGTTATCGTTTTTCAAATCGTTTACAAAGCAAGACAAATTACAAGGTTCATGACTGACTGTTATTAAACATTCTTTAAACTCAAGTCATGAATCCCATTTTCACAAAACCTATGTATCTCACAGGCATTTTTATGCTGACGTACCTACTTTCACATGTGTTTTCAGGAGCTGTTCCATAGGATGTTGATCACGATACTAGGGCGGACCTGTGCCTTAGAGACTAAAACTGAAGATAGACTTAGTTAACTATGTTATAAACTCTTTGTTTTCCTGTTTAAGACAATGTACTACCCTTGTTTAATAAATAAAATGTAACTTTAATTTCCATGGTTGTATAACAATTAATTCTGTCCACAACACTCCCCGATGTTTTCCGCCGCGGTTGCATGTTATACGCGGTCCGGGTGTGACAGAAGAGTTGGTATCAAAGCCAATGGTTATAGGGAATTAGGTTATTAGTAATGCTTTGACCTAGACTATAACTTTCTAGGACCCTAACACAAGTTATCTTGTGTTTAGAGTTTAAAACATGCACATCACCTATCCTTAGGTGATAACTACAACGGGAACTTCGGTTCCGAATCCGCTTTGAAAATTAATCATCTGTTCTAGGATGATTGATTACTAGGTTTTGAACCCTCTGTTATAAGGTTTTGAACCCTCTGTTATGTGGTTTTGAACCTCTTTGGATTTCAAAAATCCCGTCAAAGTTTTGGGTTAATAGTGTGAACACGTGCGAACTGGAAGAGTGAATGCCTGTACCCTGGGTTTTCTGTCTAAGGCTAGAGTGTTCGTACAAATCCACATAATCGGACCAGTCACTCTTACCTGGGAACTCTTGGGGTGAATGTTCACTTATAGGCGAGCATGTCTTCGCGATACACTAATTCTGACCCATTCACTTTGACTAGACATTTCATGTCGCTTGTTTGCTTTGCGATGCATTACCGCCATCTTTGCTTTTGATAATATTGCTTCATCTCATTCTCTTCATCCAATCATCTCACTCGTTTCATTTCATGTTTTTCTCTTCTAGAATGCCTCCTCGACGCGACAACCAGATAGCTACTGCCGAGCTGGTGGAGATTATTACGCAGCAGATGGCTGCTCAATTCCCAAATCTCTTTGCTCAATGGAACCAGGCCAATAACAACAACAATGGTACATGCAAATACAAGGATTTTAACTCGGCTAAGCCACTCAAGTTTAGTGGTTCTGAGGGAGCAACTGGGCTTCTTCAGTGGTTCGAAAGCATCGAGAACACTTTCCGTCATGTGCAGTGTCCTGACAATCGCAAGGTCGAGTTTTCTTCAAGCGTGTTTCAGAAGAGGGCTCTTACATGGTGGAATGGGGTTATGAGAGATCAAGGTGCAGAAGTTGCTCTAGCTCAAACATGGGCTGAACTGAGAGCTCTTATGATGAGGGAGTTTTGTCCTCGTCATGAGCAACGAGCGTTGGAGAAAGAATTTGATGTTTTGAAGCAAGATAGTAGCGAGCACAGGGCTTATACGGATAGGTTTGAGGAGTTGAGTCTTCTTTGCCCGACTATGGTTACCCCACTCGATAAGGCCATCGAAAGGTACATCGACGGCCTACCTGACTCAGTACAAGACATCCTTACTGGTAGCAACCCTACCACACTCCGTCAGGCAATCGAGTTATCAGCGACACTGACTGAGTCGCAGATTCGAAAGAATAAGCTACACAGGAAGGGTGACAAGGGCAAGAAACAGTCGGCTGACAAGGAAGATAGCAAGAAAGGTCAAAACAAGAAGGGAAAGGATTCTGGTTCCTCAAGGGGGTCAAGGAAGCGTAAGGCTTCCCAAAACTATGCTGTCACTGCCCAAGCTAACCAGGCAGCTCCCAACCAGCCTCCAGCGAAGAAGCCCTACTCAGGAAGTGCACCTTTGTGCAATCAATGCAACAGTCACCATCAGCCACAACATCAGTGCCGTTTCTGTACAAACTGTGGGAAGTCAGGTCATCTTGCCGATGTTTGTCGGTTTGCTCAGAACCGCGTAGTTCAGAACCCTGCTCAACAAGTTGCTCAGCAACAGGGTCAGGCTGCACGACCAAACTACCCACCAGGTGCTTGTTATAACTGTGGGGATCTGACCCACTACAGAAATCGGTGTCTAAGACTTGCCAACCAGAACCAGAATGCAAACCAGAATCAGGCACAGGCTCGAGGTCGAGTCTTCAACATGAATGCACAAGAGGCACAAGCAGACAACGAAGTGGTGAACGGTATGTTCTTTATTAATAATCAGCCAGCATCTGTTCTTTTTGATTCGGGTGCCGACAAGAGCTTTGTGTCATTGTCTTTTGAGACAATGCTTCGCGTGTCTAGAACGAAACTAGGTAAACCTTTGACAGTAGAGGTTGCCAGTGGTGAACCCATTGTTCTAAATTCTGTTCTACGCAACTGCCAGTTAAACCTTAACGACCATATTTTTCCTATTGACCTCACGCCAATGCAACTTGGAAGCTTCGACGTTATAGTGGGCATCGATTGGTTATCTAATCATCGCACAGAGATAGTTTGTTCTGAGAAGATTGTTCGTGTGCCGCTGTCGACAGGCGAGATCCTACAGGTTCGTGGTGAGAAGCCTGCCGGTGGTCTCAAACTCATGTCTTGTTTTAAAGCTCGGAAATATCTGCGAAAGCACTATGTGGCTTTCTTAGCACATGTTACAGCAGATAAAGGCAAGGGTAAGACTATTTCATATATTCCTGTCGTTCGGGATTATTCTGAAGTTTTCCCTGAAGAGTTACCCGGTCTACCTCCAGCACGCCAAGTCGAGTTCCGTATTGATCTCGTACCTGGTGCAAATCCCATTGCCAGAGCTCCATACCGTCTTGCACCATCAGAGATGCAAGAATTATCTAAGCAGCTTCAGGAGCTCTCTGACAAAGGTTTTATCCGTCCTAGCTTTTCACCTTGGGGTGCTCCCGTTCTTTTTGTAAAGAAGAAGGATGGATCTTTCAGGATGTGTATCGATTATCGTGAGCTTAACAAACTCACCATCAAGAATCGATATCCCCTACCTCGCATTGATGATCTCTTTGATCAATTGCAAGGCGCTTCTTATTTTTCAAAGATTGATCTACGATCTGGATATCATCAGTTTCGTGTGCATGAAGAAGACATTCCCAAGACAGCGTTCCGTACTCGTTATGGACATTATGAGTTCACAGTCATGCCATTCGGTTTGACTAATGCTCCTGCTGTTTTCATGGACTTGATGAATAGGGTCTGCAAGCCTTATTTGGATAAGTTCATCATCGTTTTCATTGATGACATCTTGATTTATTCTAAGACGCAAGCTGATCATGAGCAACATCTACGTCTTACATTGGAACTCCTAAAGAAAGAGCAGCTTTTCGCCAAATTCTCCAAGTGTGAATTTTGGCTTAAAGAAGTTCAATTCTTAGGACATATTGTAAACGAACAAGGTATTCATGTGGGTCCCGAGCCAAGATAATCTTCGTACCTTGCTTATGGATGAAGCCCATAAGTCTCGTTATTCTATTCATCCTGGCTCAGATAAGATGTATAAGGATCTTCGTATTCAGTATTGGTGGCCTGGTATGAAGAAAGACATTGCCTTATACGTATCCAAATGCCTTACTTGTCTTAAGGTTAAGGCTGAACATCAGCGTCCTTCTGGATTATTAGAGCAACCGGAGATCCCAGTTTGGAAATGGGAAAACATTACTATGGATCTCATTACTAAACTTCCGCGCACAAAGAAAGGTCACGATGCCATCTGGGTAGTCGTGGATCGTCTTACCAAGTCAGCGCATTTCTTACCAATCCGTGAGGATTTTTCGGCTGACAAACTTGCTCAAATCTACGTAGATGAAATTGTAGCTCGACATGGTGTTCCTTTGAACATCATTTCTGACAGAGATGCTCGTTTCACTTCTCATTTTTGGAGAACCATGCAGTCTGCTATGGGATCTCAACTTAATCTGAGCACAGCTTATCATCCGCAAACGGATGGTCAATCTGAAAGAACAATCCAGACACTGGAGGATATGCTTAGAGCTTGTGTGATCGATTTTGGTGGTAGTTGGGATTCACATCTTCCATTGATTGAATTCTCCTACAATAACAGTTATCACTCCAGCATCAACATGGCTCCTTTCGAGGCTCTCTATGGTCGAAAATGTCGTTCACCAGTCTGCTGGAATGAGATTGGCGAGGCTCAACTTACTGGACCTGCCCTCATTTTAGAGACAACAGATAAGGTTAAGAAAGTTTGTGATAACCTTCAGATAGCTAGAAGCCGTCAAAAGAGTTATGCGGACCTAAAACGCAAGCCCTTGGATTTTCAAATCGGTGATCGTGTATTACTAAAGGTCTCACCTTGGAAAGGTGTGATCAGATTCGGAAAGAAAGGAAAACTTGCACCTAGATACGTTGGACCATTCAAGATCGTCGAAAGAATCGGTAAGGTAGCCTACAGACTTGAGTTACCTCCTGAACTTGGAAATGTTCATCCAACCTTTCACGTGTCCAATCTCAAGAGGTGTTTAGCTGATGAGAACCTCCACATACCGCTTGACGAAATTCGTGTTGATAAAACACTGAAATTTGTCGAGAAACCGGTAGAAATCATGGAACGTGAAGTCAAGTGGCTCAAACGCAAGCGCATTCCTTTGGTCAAGGTTCGTTGGGAATCTAAGCGTGGACCCGAGTTTACTTGGGAACGTGAAGATCAAATGAAGGCAAAATATCCGCATCTTTTTCCACGAGTTTCCTCTAAATAAATTTCGGGACGAAATTTCTACAAGTAGGGGAGACTGTAACATTTGTGCTTGTAATCGTTATGAACAGTTCAATTATCAATAAAACAATGTTATTTGATCCCAACGTTTGTTTCGTTGTGTTTTACATTTTTCATGTTTTGACTTTTGTTCAATCTCAAACTCTACATCGCTTTCTAGAGCATTATACGCAAACTGGTGCGTAAACGTACTCAGTTTAATGCGACAAATACTCCGGAACATCAACATATACTCAACATACCTTAAATAACCTTTACATAACTTAGAAATAAGTTTTGAAGGCTTTGGTATAGCAAAAACAAGTTAATTCGCTTACAGGGACTAAACTTGACAAACTGCGAAAGTATGCCAATTTGAACTGTAACGAACATTCTGGAACATGTCCATAAGTTAAACATACCATAAATATCCTTTACATAGCTTAGAAATAGGCTTTGAGGGGTTTGGTATGCTAAAACAAACTTTTGGATCATTCAGGGGCTAAAAGTGTCAAAAAGTGCACAAGTTTGCACTTTTGCGCATAAGTTACGTTCTGAATACATCCGGACATCCAAAAATTTATGTAAGCACCCTTATATTATGCCTTAGTGTTTGGCATGAGAAAAATCCATTCGTCGCGTCATTTGGATCGTCTTTCGCGCTTATGCGCATTCCGTCGTAATTAAGCGAACATCGCGATCGTACGGCCAAACGAACCAACATCCGGAACATTTTTGAGCATGTTTCATGTCCACAATGTTTAGGCATCATTTTAGGGCCTTAAAGTTGGCTTTACGGGCCTTAGAAGTGTCGGAAATGGCTTAAATACGCAACAGGGACCAAAACTGCCATTTTTTAAAGTATGTGCAGATCAGAAGCTTCAGGCGGCCCGCGTGAGTTTTGCCTAAATGTTGAGGCGGGCCGCGTGAGACTGTCAGACCAGATTCAATGTTTCTAATCAATGCAGTTGGCCTTTCGTTCGATCAAGGGGCAATGCCCTTTCACCCAATCAAAGGCCAAAGGCCATTTTCAGTAACCACCACATTTTTGACAAGTGTACGCACCCGATCGTGGCACGATATTCGATAAACGATCCTAACGGTTCCACTTTTCCTATAAATACCCCCCCCCTTTGTTCCAAAACCCACACAATCTGATCTAAAGGCTCTAAGTTGGAACCATTGTTTCATACCTGAGCCATTTTGGTCTAGATTAGCATTCGGGGACCCTCCGTAAGTCTTCTTTCATTCTTTTATTCGCTTTTCGAGTCCGAAAGTCAACGTTTTGTTGACTTTCTGCATTGACCAGCTTATGGTCGATGCGAAGTTCATGGAACTTCATAACGTGAGCGTGATCACGATGGTTATAGTCCGTAGTGACTATACCTACTGATCACCACGTTATCTAGGCTCAGTGACGAGTCGTAGTTTCGGCCAAAATGCGCATTCTCGCGTATTTTGTAACCAAACTACTCGTGAGCATCAAAGCCGTTTGTTTTGATGCCAAACCTGTTTTCTAAACTTAGTTAAGCATGTTCTAACATGCTTAGCTCGTCACTTTTAGTATAGTGCTTATATAGGGTCGTAAGGTAAGCGATCTAAACCATCGCTTATACTTTCGAACCCGACCCATTTGGTCGATCATTATGATCCGACCAAACACATTAGGTGACCATAGCTATAACCTTCCGAGGTTATACCTTGTAGTCACGATGTTAGGCGTTCCAGACGCGTTCTACGCGAACGACGCGTTAGGGTAGCATAAGCTACCTAAACGGGTCGTGATGGACCGTAAGCACTTAGGTTAAGTTTCATTTTAGTATGTAGGCTTTGTTAAACCATATTACACGAGTCTCCATACTCGTTTGGTTTACGAACCCGCGTACTATCCGATCCTTCCGATTTGGTCCGGTATATTAACATAGCTACCTATTAGGTGCCGTTTGATATCCCGTGATCTTTAGCATTATCTGGTTATTATACAAGAACTCCAAAGCAATCTCAGGTGAGTACATTGAACCCCTCTTTTACTGTTTTCCAAACTGTTTTGGGGTGAAACACATGTGCCTATCTGTTACTTTCATGCTTTCCATGTTTTCACATTGTATATCTGCTATGCTCATTAGTACATTATAGTACATGATTTCATTACATTTTATGCTATGTATGCCCATTGTGTGCGTACTTAGTACATTGATTTACATTACATTTCTGTTGCATATGTTTACTCAGCATATGGACACATTGATTTACATGAACATTTCTGTTGCATATGTTTACTCAGCATATGGACACATTGATTTACATGAACATTTCTGCTGCATATGTTCACTCAGCATATGGGCACATTGATTTACATGAACATTTCTGCTGCATATGTTTACTCAGCATATGGGCACATTGATTTACATGAACATTTCTACTTCGTATGTTTACTTAGCATACTTAGTACAATTGTTTACATCACATGCCTTCATTTTGTTATGACATTTGGTTTGTTTAACATGGGACAATACATTCATTAACATTAGCTACGCCGTTCGTTAGTAGGTAGTGGTACCATAGGAATTGACAACTCCCATTCCTGAAGTCCTGGGTTTGATAGGACTGGAAGGAGTGACCGAATTCGATATACATAACTTAGATAAACCTTTAATTTGTTTAAGGGTTTATCGCCACAGTCTCAAGGCTTGGATGTATGCATAGTTTACAATACCGCATAAATGTTAATATCAATAGAGCATGCATTTTTCCACAGAACATAACGTTGATTTAAACCACGTGTTACTTCAACGACTTGTTTTGTGCAGTTTACATATGGTTTAAGTTGATACATTTCGCTTACCATACATGATACATTTTGGGATACACATTACATGATTTACATTGAACATAAACACGTTGACATTGACATACACATTGGTGGTTTACATTTGAACATAAACATTTGACATGGTTTACACAATAACACTTGACATTTGGTTTATACATGAACAATTTACATGGTGGATTGGTTTGGGTAAATGGTTGGAGTAACGTGCCGTATGTAATATGATACAAACATGGTGGATACGCCGCTGGTACTTCCTATATATAAATGTTTGTATAATATTACATATCTTAGCGTTATCTAAATCATTTCAGTTTAGACATATAACATTTTATACGAATAACACACTTTTCATAAAACATTGTCTTACAAAACAACTTATTATATTCAACTCATTTTAATTGGTTACTCGTTTAACCTTGCACTTATCTATACATATCATTTGATGTTATCGTTTTTCAAATGGTTTACAAAGCAAGACAAATTACAAGGTTCATGACTGACTGTTATTAAACATTCTTTAAACTCAAGTCATGAATCCCATTTTCACAAAACCTATGTATCTCACAAGCATTTTTATGCTGACGTACCTACTTTCACATGTGTTTTCAGGAGCTGTTCCATAGGATGTTGATCACGATACTAGGGCGGACCTGTGCCTTAGAGACTAAAACTGAAGATAGACTTAGTTAACTATGTTATAAACTCTTTGTTTTCCTGTTTAAGACAATGTACTACCCTTGTTTAATAAATAAAATGTAACTTTAATTTCCATGGTTGTATAACAATTAATTCTGTCCACAACACTCCCCGACGTTTTCCGCCGCGGTTGCATGTTATACGCGGTCGGGGTGTGACAAGGAATAATCAAGTGAAGAAAACAAGTGGGTAAAAGCAAATGAGAGAGGTTCTTGATCTTCCGAAAGCTCCTAGCTCCTTTGTATGTCTTCTAACACCTTTGTATAAGCTTGGATTGTATGAGAATGATTGAATGATGGTGGGTGTGTGGGTGTTGATTCTCGCCGAGAGCACAAGGGGAAGGAGGAGAAGTTGTGTGTGTTTTGAGTGTGTGTAGAAATGAAGGTTATGTCTTGCATGTTATACTTATATCCATATTCACCTTCTAACTCTTGGTTTCTATGTTTAGGAAAGTATAAACACAATCCATTATAATATTCAAACAAATCAAAGTGTGGGTCCCTTGTTGAGGCCGTAAGTATGGGGGGGGGGGGTAGACATAGGTTTCAACTAAACTTGTTTCATTAAGGTTAAAATGTAAGTGTTAGTTAGGATTTCTAGTTAGTTGATATTTATATGGAGTGTTATGGTGTTCGGGGATCATAACTAGCTTGGTAATGTAAAAAAACAGTGCTTCTAGCGAAAAATTGGTGTTTCGGGTAGTGTCCGGTTGTTCGGTTGGTTACCGGCTCGTTAAGGTGCTTAACTATGCAGTTTAGGGTGCTTTATGTTACTTTTTGTGACACTTTTGATTCCCGACACTTAGGAAAACATTCAGGACCATTTAACCATATTTCTGCATAATATTAGATTGTTTAAATGCTGATTTTTGCTGAATATTGCTGAATTCAGCACTTTATGTGAATTTTAGGCACTTTCCGGCACCTAAACTATCACTAGAAAGGCAGTTTTGTGATCCTTACTTTCCTACACACTATACTAGTGTAATACTTGGTTTCTGGCTCATTCTGTATCTCAACACACTGTCTGTCTATGCACTGAGTTCTGTCAGTATTTTTCTGATTTGTCTGATAACTGTGCTAACTGTATTTAATGCATCATTTGAGTAAATAAAGTTCTCATGCAATAATGATATGACATTAAGCAATATGTGATGCACATCTATGTATATGGCAGTAATCAGAAACAATTAATCGCAATTCAACACAGTCATTAAGCACTAATCATGGTTTAACAATTGTACGAATACCTGAATTTTTGACAGTTATCACATTCTCCCCCTGTTAAGAAAATTTCGTCCCAAAATTTTAAGCCTTACTACTAGCTGCAGGGGTGTTAAGGGACAAATGCGGGTATTTTTCTTTCATTCGGTCTTCACGCTCCCAAGTGAACTCTGGGCCGTGACGCGTGTTCCATCGAACCTTGACAAGTTTAACACTACTCCTCCGAGTCTTGTTAACTTTCCAGTCAGTAACCTCAACAGGTTCTTCGGTAAAGTGGAGTGTCTCGTCAATGTGAACTTCATCAGCAGGAATAACCACTGTTTCTTGTGTTAGACTCTTCTTCAGATTAGATATATGAAATGTATCATGAACACCATTAAGTTCTGCTGGTAGTTCCAACTTGTATGCTACAGGGCCAATCCTTTCCAGGATTTTGAACGGTCCGATAAATCGTGGGTTTAACTTACCACGCTTCCCAAAGCGTGCCAAACCTTTCCAAGGTGAGACTTTCAACAAAACCATATCACCCACTTCAAATTCCAAAGGTTTCCTTCTTTGGTCCGCATAGCTCTTTTGTTGATCATGAGCCACCTTGATGCGTTCTCGGATCTGCATGATCTTATCTGTCATTTCTTGGACCAATTCGGGACCAACCAGTTGTCTATCGCCTGCATCTGCCCAGCATAACGGCGATCGACATTTCCGTCCGTAGAGAGCTTCAAACGGTGCAGTTTGAATGCTTGTATGGTAGGTGTTGTTATAAGAGAACTCAACCAAAGGTAGGTGAGTGTCCCAACTGCCACCCAAGTCCATTACGCAAGCTCGTCACATATCTTCTAGCGTCTGAATCGTCCTCTCACTTTGACCGTCCGTCTGTGGGTGAAATGCTGTGCTCAGATTTAATTGAGAACCAAATGCTTCTTGGAAGGATTGCCAAATCCTGGACACGAATCTCCCATCTCTATCGGATATGATCGAGATAGGCACTCCATGATGTGCAACTATCTCTCTTAGGTACAGCTCAGCTAGCTTATCTGTGTTATCCTTCTCTCTGATTGACAGAAAGTGCGCAGATTTTGTTAACCGGTCCACGATTACCCAAATCGTATCATGACCTCTGGGAGTCTTAGGCAACTTCGTTATGAAATCCATTGAGATTTGCTCCCACTTCCACATGGGTATCTCAGGTTGCTGCAGAAGACCTGAAGGCTTCTGATACTCGGCCTTTACTTTGGCACAAGTCAAACACTTCCTAACATAAGTTGCAACATCACCTTTCAGTCTCTGCCACCAGTAGAAATCCTTCAAATCTTGGTACATCTTGTCCAATCCTGGGTGGATCGTGTACCTCGATTTGTGAGCTTCATCAAAGATAACATCTCTAAGACCACCAAAGAGGGGAACCCAAATTCATCCCATAAAACACAAGGTTCCTTCCTCATTGGGTACTAACTCTTTCTCCATCCCATGGAGATATTCAGCCTTAAGGTTCTCCTTCATAAGAGCTTCTCTCTGTGCAGCATGAATACGTAACGAGAGGTCTGTCTGAATGATCATCTCTAAAGCCCTAACCCTTATGGGCTTAATCCTCTCCTTCCAACTTAAGGCGTCTGCCACCACATTCGCCTTTCCTGGGTGATATTTGATTTCGCAATCATAATCATTTAACAGTTCTACCCATCGCCACTGTCTCATATTAAGCTCTTTCTGATCGAATATGTGTTGAAGGCTCTTGTGATCTGTAAAGATCGTGCATCGGGTGCCATACAAATAATGTCGCCAAATCTTTAAAGCAAACACCACTGCGCCTAATTCTAAATCATGCGTGGTGTAGTTTTTCTCATGAACCTTTAACTGGCGCGAAGCATAAGCGATAACCTTCTGTCGCTGCATCAGCACGTAGCCCAATCCCTGACGCAAGGCATCACAGTATACCACGAAGTCGTCGGTGCCTTCGCGTAGGGATAAAATAGGTGCATCGCAAAGCTTGTTCTTAAGCAATTGAAACGCTTCCTCTTGTTTATCTCCCCACTCATACTTCTTATCCTTTTGAGTAAGGGAGGTCAACGGTTGAGCGATTTTAGAAAAATCCTCAATGAATCGGCGATAGTACCCAGCTAAACCCAAAAACTGACGGATCTCGGTTGGCGTCTTCGGAGTCTCCCAATTCTTAATTGCCTCGATCTTGGTGGGATCCACATGGATTCCATCTTCATTCACTACATGACCAAGGAATTGTACTTCACGTAGCCAAAACTCACACTTCGAGAACTTAGCATACAGTTTCTCCTTCTTGAGCAGCTCTAGAATGGCTCTAAGGTGTTGCTCATGTTCTTCCTTTGTCCGTGAATAGATCAAAATATCGTCGATAGATACAATCACAAATTTATTGAGATATGGCTTGCAAACTTGGTTCATCAAATCCATAAATACTGCCGGCGCGTTTGTCAGACCAAACGACATTACTAGGAACTCATAATGTCCATAACGAGTTCTAAAGGCAATCTTCGGTATACTCTCTTCTTGAATCTGCAGCTGGTGATAACCTGATTCAAGATCGATCTTGGAGTAGTAACTCGAACCTTGAAGTTGATCGAAGAGATCATCAATCCTCGGCAAAGGATACCGATTCTTGATGGTTAACTTGTTTAGCTCTCGGTAGTTAATGCACATACGAAAACTACCGTCCTTCTTCTTTACAAATAGAACTAGAGCTCCCCAAGGCGAGAAGCTTGGTCTAATAAATCCCTTGTCCAAAAGCTCCTGAAGTTGCGTCGACAACTTTTGCATCTCGGAAGTCGCAAGTCGATAAGGTGCCTTGGCTACAGGCGTGGCGCCTAGAACCAAGTCAATATGGAATTCGACTTGTCGTTGAGGCGGCAATCCTGGCAAGTCTTCAGGGAAGACTTCAGGATATTCCCTTACCACAGGGATATCTTCCAGCTTCGGCTCTTCGGCTTCTTTATCAACAACGTGAGCCAAATAGGCAACACATCCTTTCTACAACATCTTTCGTGCCTTCAAGCAGCTAACAACTCGTAGAGGCGTATCATGCTTTTCCCCATGAACTACAATCGTCTCTCCATTCGTTGTCGGGATACGAATAATCTTCTCATGACATACGATCTCAGCTCGGTTGCTCGACAACCAATCCATTCCAACTACCACGTCAGAGCTTCCCAACTCGACTGGCAGAAGATCAAGCGTAAACTCACGCTCTCCAAGTTCTATCACACAACCTCTAATCACTTCATTTGCCTCTACTAGCTTCCCATTAGCTAGTTCTATGGAGTATGGTACATCTAACTTACTTGCAACTAACCCAAGTATATCCTAAAATTCTAGGGACACGAAGCTATAATCGGCACCAGTATCAAATAGCACAGATGCAAAGTGTTGGTTGATAGGGAACATACCAGTGGCTACGTTCGGATCCTGATGAACTTCCCTAGCTCCAATGTTGAAAACTCTTCCTTGAGCTTGGTTGTTCTTTGGGCAATCCCGCTTGAAATGCCCAACATCTCCACAACCAAAACAACCTTGTCCTCAACCATTCCCATTTCCATTTCCATTTCCACAACCAAAGTGTTGGTTGATAGGGAACGTACCAGTGTTGTTTGTGAAGAAGAAGGATGGGTCCTTTCAGATGTGTATAGATTACCGTGAACTCAACAAAGTGATCGTCAAGAACCGTTATCCTCTACCACGTATCGACGATCTGTTTGACCAGCTGCAAGGGTCAAGTTTTTATTCAAAGATCGACTTAAGATCGGGCTATCACCAGGTGCGAGCCCGAGAGGAGGATGTTCCCAGAACGGCTTTTCGAACGCGGTATGGCCACTATGAGTTTTTGGTTATGCCATTTGGGTTGACTAACACACCAGTGGTTTTCATGGATCTCATGAACCGCGTGTGAAAACCGTATCTCGACGATTTCGTTATTGTGTTCATCGACGACATCTTGATCTACTCCAAGAGCAAGGAAGACCACGAGTGACACTTACGTCTTATCTTGGAGCTCCTGAGGAAGGAGCAACTCTACGCGAAGCTCTCTAAGTGTGATTTCTGGATTCGGGAAGTACACTTTCTTGGGCACATTGTTAACGAAATGGGGATACACGTGGATCCTGCCAAGATTGATGCTATTAGAAATTGGGCGGCACCGAAGAATCCTTCGGAGGTGTGACAATTTCTTGGTCTCGCGGGGTCCTATCGTCGGTTTATTAAGGATTTCTCGAAGATCGCTCAACCTCTCACCTCATTAACTCAGAAGAACGTTGTTTATTCTTGGGGAACGAAATAGGAGGATGCTTTCCAACTCTTGAAACAGAAACTCTGCAGCGCACCGATCTTGTCTCTACCTGAAGGTACCGAGGATTTCGTGGTATATTGTGATGCTTCTATTCAGGGTCTCGGTTGCGTGTTGATGCAACGCGAGAAGGTGATAACATATGCTTCTCGACAGTTGAAGGTTCATGAGAAAAATTATACGACTCACGACTTGGAGTTGGGGGTCGTGGTATTCGCGTTGAAAATCTGGAGGCATTATCTGTACGGTACCAAATGCACTATCTACACCGATCACAGGAGTCTCCAACATATTTTTGACCAGAATGAATTGAATATGCGACAACGTCGCTGGATAGAACTTTTGAACGACTACGAATGTGCCATCAAGTATCACTCGGGTAAGGCTAACGTTGTAGCTGATGAACTTAGACGAAAGGATATGAAACCTAAGCGTGTTCGCGCTCTACAGCTTACTATTCACTCTAGCTTGCCTAGTCAGATTCGTTCTGCTCAGATCGAGGCATTGAAAGAAGAAAACATCAAGGCTGAATACTTTCGGGGTATGGAAAAACGACTTGTGGAGAGATCTGACGGTATTCATTATTTTATGGAACAGGTATGGGTTCCTTTGTATGGTGATCTTAGGGAGCTTGTGATGGACGAAGCACACAAGTCTCGGTATTCAGTTCACCCGGGCTCAGATAAAATGTATCAGGATCTCAGAGTTATGTATTGGTGGCCGAAAATGAAAGCTCACATAGCGATGTACGTGAGTAAGTGTTTGACTTGTGCTAAAGTCAAAGTGGAATATCAGAAACCCTCAGGACTACTTTAGCAACCAGAGATACCCACGTGGAAATGGGAGCAAATTGCTATGGATTTTGTCACTAGTTTGCCAAGAGAACTCAGGGCGGAAACGATACCATTTGGGTAATCGTTGATCGTCTCACGAAGTTAGCGCATTTTCTTGCAATTAAGGAAACGGATAAGTTCTCACAGCTTGCAGTGGTTTATCTTAAAGAAGTGGTTTCTAGGCACGGGGTGCCAACCTCCATCATCTCAGATCGAGATCCGCGTTTTATATCCGATTTATGGCAGTCGATGCATAAGTCCTTCGGTTCACGTCTCGATATGAGTACTGCTTATCACCCACAGACGGATGGTCAGAGTGAGCGAACCATCCAGACACTTGAAGACATGCTGCGGGCATGTGTGATTGATTTTGGGAACGGGTGGGAGAAACATTTTCCGTTGATAGAGTTCTCCTACAACAACAGTTACCACACTAGTATTCAGGCAGCTCCATTCGAAGCATTGTATGGGCGGAAATGTCGTTCTCCTCTCTGTTGGGCTGAGGTGGGTGACAGCCAAATTACGGGTCCTGAGCTTGTACTTGAAACTTTAGAAAAGATTGTTCAGATCAGAAACCGTATGGCAGCAGCGCGTGACCGTCAGAAAAGCTACGCTGACAAGCGTAGGAAACCATGAGAGTTCGCTGTAGGTGATCGTGTTATGTTGAAAGTTTCGCCGTGGAAGGGTGTTGTACGCTTTGGGAAGCGCGGCAAGCTTAATCCGCGTTACGTTGGGCCATTTGAAATCCTAGAGCGGATCGGTAAAGTGGCTTACAAGCTCGAGTTACCTGCTGAGTTGGGTAACGTTCATGATGTCTTTCATGTTTCGCAATTGAAGAAGTGTTTATCTGATGAAACACTGGTGGTGCTATTTCAAGAGCTGAAGATTGATGACAAGTTGCAGTTTGTCGAAGAACCTATCGAGATTATGGACCGGGAGGTCAAGGTTCGTAAGCATAGCCGAATTCCGATTGTGAGAGTTCGTTGGAACTCAAGACGAGGACCGGAGTTCACGTGGGAACGCGAGGAGCGGATGAAGCTCAAATATCCTCAACTATTTCCGGATGACCAAACTAATGCTGGTAGCACTGGTGAATTTCGGGACGAAATTCCTCTTCAAGTTGGGGATGATGTGGCACTTGAGGAAAATCTGCAGCAATCTTGATCTATCACATCACTTCTCTGTGCTTACTTATCAAATTTCGGGATGAAATTTCTTTCAAGTTGGGGATGATGTGACAACCCAAACTTTCAAGGTTTGTGCCGTTTAACCCCTTAATCCTACTTGTTTTATGTTTTGCGCTATTACAATCTTGTTCAACTTAAACGCATATTTTGACCCCGCTAAACTTTATGTTTTATAATTGGGCCGCAAGTCTGATTGGGCCACACCCCTCTTAATCCTGGCCCATGTAGGTTAAGTCCAAACCGCTACTGTAACACCCTAACACGCTTTAACTGAAAAGACGCAGCGAAAATTCGTACTATAAAAATTTCCTTCGTTAAAAACATTTTTGACCTACTTGCAAGTTCATTATAAAATACCTTCTTACATTATAGGTATCTTTTGTACACATTTACAAAATAAAAGCATAACTTATAACTATCATTTTGCATAATCAAGTATTCCCGTACAATCTAACTTGTGACTCGGTCTTCGATCTCCACTCCTCAGTGATCCTCCGTGACTCGTAAAACCTACACTTACCATACAATTTCAAACATTAGTACACAATATGAACGTAACAAGATTCATACACTTTTACTTTCTATTCCATTACCCTTTAAACTTAGGCATTTCCGTCTGAGTATCCATTCTCCGGAGAGACTTCAACATTGTGCCTGCATTATTCTTCATTCTCAAGGTACACTGTTATTTGCATTAATACACAATCATATTAAAATCATATGAGCATACGTACTTACCCTCTGGCATACGGTTACACATGCATACTAACATCCGCATATATACGTTCACACCTACACGCGTATGCACCTTCACACTTAAATACATAATACTTACACCCATGTATGTCTACCCGCATACGCATCTACACCGTTACCTACATATATACCTACCTACGTACATATCTACATACTTACACCCATACTTAAAACGAAACATAACTATACACGTACATACGTTCACTAGTGAAATCTATACATAAATACATACATACATACATACATACCCACGTACTTAATTCGTTACCCCGCATACTCGCTTACATACCCCGATCTTATTCGCACATCTTAAACGCTTTCAAAAATATCTATCGGGTATGTTTCGGTTCTTAAAAATGAGTTTCATACTCCTCCGTAACTTACCAAGCCATTTAGTAGGGTTAAGGAACAATATAAAAGCTTAACAAGGCTTGGAATAGGTCCACGGGGTCCGAATTCGAAGGAAAACAAAGGAATCCACAAACTTTACATTTGCACCTGACCTCCACCGTAAGCTACGGTGGCTACCGTAGCTTACGGTGGCCCTCAAAAGTCCTACGGCAGCTTTAAACTGCCTTACGGCAGAAATAAAGCTCCAGCTCCCACCGTAGCTTACGGTGGGCACCGTAACAGTTCAGCATCCCATTTTAATACTAAATTTGCATAACTTGCTCGTTTTGCATCCGTTTCACTTGAAACTTGTTCCCAAACCTCCGTAAAACAATTCCTTACATATTAGACTAAGAATCCTTATCCCGGGTCCTTAATCATTACCAAATTTATTACCGTTACCTCACTTATTCTTATTTATTCGACCCGTTTGGTCCCACAAACTACCTTTGACTATCTAGATCAATACTTATCTTAATACTTTCAATCATTTCATACCATACATGACTTCCCTTCATTTAATATCCAAAATAAATTCTTATGTATACTAAGAAGTGAGTCGGAAGTCACTTACCTTGTGCATCCGTGCTCGTAACCGCTTCCTTGTGTCATCTTGACCCGTTAGCCTTCCCTGCTTGGTCCATGCTTGTGTAGTTCCAATTCTTTCATGTCGTCATGCCATAATAATGTTAGTATTCATGCCCATTCAAATTAACACACATTTACCAACTCTTATCAACATTGACTTTCACTAACATGCATATGACATGATTTGTCAATCACATTATTCAATATCTTCGAAATCCAGATTCATTATCACACATAACACATAATTGGTCTAACACATATTCCATGATCTCTTGATTCTTATGCTTGTGTCAAAATGCCTAACCATACTATAATTTTTCGGTTGACTTTCAGAAAGTCAACCTTCTAGCATATAACTTCTAATCTTTGAATCATGCATTCATATTAATATAGTAGACCATATTAATAACATCACATTCATTTCATACGTAATGTTGTATGACACATACCACTACATGATCACCTAGTCGCATACACAATATACACATAATCAAGTTACACATACTTATGCTTTCATGATCCTACAATTGACAACTACATACCAAGTTAGCCATTTTAATGAAACATAACATCATACTTAACTAGTAGCTCACAACTTCTTCACTTAGTACATTTTATCCTAAATTACCATTAAGCCACTAGTCCGTCTCATGGTGTGCACCACCTTTCAAGCATCGGGTACTAATTCCTAATGCATACTTTCACGGAACCATCTCATCAACTAACTACTCACATGTATTTCATCCAAAACACGTATCTCATGCTAACTTAACTATCTAACATAACATTATCACATTCTACACCAAATTACCAAATTCTTGCAATAATTTTACTTTCTAGCTTCACCTAGACATTTCATCAAACACTAGGCGTGCGTACTAACATTTATGCATAATGTACAAGTAATTCATATCAAGATCATCAAATTCCACTAGAATCATGTAATTTTTCATACTATACTCAAATTAACTAACAATTACTCATTACATACAACATCATACATCAATTTTACACAACTATTGAACATGCATGATTATCCATATCATCATCTTCACTACTACAAGTGGGTTTCATCCAAAATCATCAAATTACTTAGAATTTTGCATAGTTCATGATCTATATTGTAATTCTAACACATTTACATGACAAATTTCATACAAATTCATGGATTGATTATAACCCACTTCATGGCAAGATCATCAAATCATAATTTACAACTTACCACATATTTGCTAGGGCTAGATCATCAAGAAAACAAGTTCATGCATCGGATTTGAGCCTAATTTCCTTGTCAATTTGAAGCTTTCTTGGGAACTAGGGTTTCACCCTTTTCTTCTTCCTCCTGATCGTCTCACGCACACACACATCTAGTGTGTGTGAGATTTTTGTTTTTATTAAATTCAGATTCATATTTGGCAATCTTAGTCCCTCATGTTCTCTCTTACTTATTTGACCCCCAATGTTTTCCATTCTTGATTTATAGCCAACACTATCTAACCAAGTTAGATAACTTGGTTATTAGTGAAATATCCCACTTAACCAATAAATCCTACTTACTTATGCCAACCTAATAAAATGTCCAAATAAAATATTTAGACCCAAGTTTTGGGGCGTTACAAATCTACCCTCCTTAAATGAGGTTTCGTCCCCGAAACCTTTCTCATTTCCATTAGAAACTAACATCCTTTCCCTTGCCCTATCAACAGGATCACTAGCCCATCTTAGTAACCACCCTCTATTCTCAAGAACCCGTCCTGAAGTTTTTTATTAGTGTCGCTTTCATCAATAACGCTAGCTTCCAATACATTTCTTAGCTAATGGTTCATTCGTCATTCTATTACCTGTATATCCTGTGCAATATACCATTTGCTTGAAACAATTTCAACATCCTAATAATAACATTCCGTCCTGTTTATTTCAAATTTCATATTATCTTAGTTGACTATACGATCTAAATTCGCAATTTATACATACACATCTACGTTTAATTTCGATAGGTACGTCGTAGTGCTAAATAACTATCCATTCTCAATTCATGATTATTCGAATATTTGACTTCTTTCTAACAAGCCCATACTTCTCATACTTTACCTTTAAATACATCCCCATTCCCTTGGCCCGTTTGTAGTGGGTCAAATTTACGCATCTCTTCATACTTAGTATCATACTTACAATCGAATGATCCGTTATAGCAGATCTTAATATCTTCATCCATTTCTTAGATTATATTTTATACATATATCACATAATATTTAGTTCTTGTTTTGTTATCGTAACAAAACTAATATTTCATAATCACATATACATGCTTAACTCCAAAGCTAGCGTCTTTCTACGTTTCCTATAGTTATTTGTATTATACGTACCCTTACGTTACCTTCAACTCATCTCATTTATCCTACATTACTATTCTTCTCAATTCATGCATCACTTAAGTTGCCTAAGCAAACGCATCATGCAGGTTCTTCATACGAGAGTTTAACCCATACCCGAAAGTTTCGCTCATATCTTATAAAAATCTGGTTCTCAAGGACATAGTTCTCTCCTTATGTTAACTACAAGGAATCAAACATTCCATACTATACCATAGTCCTTCCACCATTCAATTTGCAGGGCGTTTTCAATTTTCCAATTCATACTTATCCATCATAATTTAAAACATTTTACTTACCTCGATTTCATTCCATACTTCAGCGATCCGTAATTCAGATCTGTCCACATTCTTCACGTGTACTAGCCGTACCAGGCTAGATTTCATTCATCCATGTAGTGTGCCTCCACTCGTACGCATCATTCCACCAATTCGGTTGGTTTCATCACACCAAGGATTCTAACATTATCATCAAGAAATTTAACAGTTAGTACATTTCATTTCTCACATGAAACTCTTTCATTCTAGTTACTTATTTCGTCGACCTTCCTAATTTGATCCTTCAAGGCTAACTGACATTTCTTATTTATCGTATATGCATCGAGGTACACGTTCGTACTTCTTTCCATTCATGCTTACTTGCAAAGACATTCATTACATTATTTCGGTACTCATGACCAAGCTTACTCTTCTCATTCATACTTAAATTATTGTCTGGGTCATAGCCCGCCCTACATTACGACTCCTACGGATCGATTACTAACACATCTAACACCTAACGGGTTTAAAACTTCTTTCTTTCATTTTAAAACTTAGCTTTGTGTGCCCATTATGATCATCCTTTTGTTCATTTACTTTACATTTACTCATAGAACTCGTTTGACATAACTATGGTCAATTATCGACACAATACTGATGTGGGTAAATTTTATCCTTTATATGTTTTAAATCCGTCTCGCGGATTCAAATGTAACATCCATACCTTTTACTACTTCTATATTTTGAATCCGTCTAGCGGTTTCTAACCTACCATTCATACATTTTCTTCCTTCTATGATTTGAATCCGTTTCGCAGATTCAAGCATGTTATTCCTGCATTTCATTCCTTGAATCCGTCTTGTGGATTCAAACATTCCCTTCGAGCCTTTCATTCCTTGAATCCGTCTCGCGGATTCAAACATTCCATTCATATCTTTCATTCCTTACACGTGTTGAATCCGTCTCGCGGATTCAACAGATCATTCATACTTCATTCCTTTCATGCTTCGAATCCGTCTCGCGGATTCCAACATATCATTCATACTTTCATTCCTGAAAGTCTTACATTTCTTTTCACCCCCCCCCCCACGTCCATCTACTACCTAATTCTAATGGACATACCTGTAACAATTATCACGGTCTCACGAACGTCATACGTTTCTTGCGTGCTGGCCAGGTACACAATCCACATACTAGTTTCGTGCCTTCGCGTAATCGCCACCTTATGTCCGCAGAATTAAGTTTCGGCACGTGTAACATTTTCAAAACTTCCTTACTCTGTCATTATTATATTTCATTTAAAATTTTCTTTTACTTGCTTAATTATACCCTTTCATGCACCAATAAGCTAAATCTACGTACCTCGGTCAATATGTCATATTACATACCTTGGTGCCAGCGTTAGACCGCATTTACAGATCATCCTTTCCAAGCAATCATGCCGACCTTATACATAACATATTGTTAATTATCTTCAAATACATACTTAATGTACATACTTACCTTGGCTTCCACCCTTAGATCTTGATCGAATCTTGGATTGTACGGGTCCTTGTCAGAAGAGCACACAGGCTTGAGTTCAAGTGTTTACCTCCTCATACTTGATTTCTCTCAAACCAGGGCTCTGATACCAACTTGTAACACCCTAACACGTTTTAACTGAAAAGACGCAGCGAAAATTCGTACTATAAAAGTTTCCTTCGTTAAAAACATTTTTGACCTACTTGCAAGTTCATTATAAAATACCTTCTTACATTATAGGTATCTTTTGTACACATTTACAAAATAAAAGCATAACTTATAACTATCATTTTGCATAATCAAGTATTCCCGTACAATCTAACTTGTGACTCGGTCTTCGATCTCCACTCCTCAGTGATCCTCCGTGACTCGTACAACCTACACTTACCATACAATTTCAAACATTAGTACACAATATGAACGTAACAATATTCATACACTTTTACATTCTATTCCGTTATCCCTTTAAACTTAGGCATTTCCGTCTGAGTATCCATTCTCCGGAGAGACTTCAACATTGGGCCTGCATTATTCTTCATTCTCAAGGTACACTGTTATTTGCATTAATACACAATCATATTAAAATCATATGAGCATACATACTTACCCTCTGGCATACGGTTACACATGCATACTAACATCCGCATATATACGTTCACACCTACACGCGTATGCACCTTCACACTTAAATACATAATACTTACACCCATGTATGTCTACCCGCATACGCATCTACACCGTTACCTACATATATACCTACCTACGTACATATCTACATACTTACACCCATACTTAAAACGAAACATAACTATACACGTACATACGTTCACTAGTGAAATCTATACATACATACATACATACATACATACATACATACATACATACATACATACATACATACATACATACATACATACATACATACATACATACATACATACATACATACATACATACATACATACATACATACATACATACATACATACATACATACATACATACATACATACATACATACATACATACATACATACATACATACATACATACATACATACATACATACATACATACATACATACATACATACATACATACATACATACATACATACATACATACATACATACATACATACATACATACATACATACATACATACATACATACATACATACATACATACATACATACATACATACATACATACATACATACATACATACATACATACATACATACATACATACATACATACATACATACATACATACATACATACATACATACATACATACATACATACATACTCATACATACATACATACATACATACATACATACATACATACATACATACATACATACATACATACATACATACATACATACATACATACCCACGTACTTAATTCGTTACCCCGCATACTCGCTTACATACCCCGATCTTATTCGCACATCTTAAACGCTTTCAAAAATATCTATCGGGTATGTTTCGGTTCTTAAAAATGAGTTTCATACTCCTCCGTAACTTACCAAGCCATTTAGTAGGGTTAAGGAACATTATAAAAGCTTAACAAGGCTTGGAATGGGTCCACGGGGTCCGAATTCGAAGGAAAATAAAGGAATCCACAAACTTTACATTTGCACCTGACCTCCACCGTAAGCTACGGTGGCTACCGTAGCTTACAGTGGCCCTCAAAAGTCCTACGGCAGCTTTAAACTGCCTTACGGCAGAAATAAAGCTCCAGCTCCCACCGTAGCTTACGGAGGGCACCGTAACAGTTCAGCATCCCATTTTAATACTAAATTTGCATAACTTGCTCGTTTTGCATCCGTTTCACTTGAAACTTGTTCCCAAACCTCCGTAAAACAATTCCTTACATATTAGACTAAGAATCCTTATCCCGGGTCCTTAATCATTACCAAATTTATTACCGTTACCTCACTTATTCTTATTTATTCGACCCGTTTGGTCCCACAAACTACCTTCGACTATCTAGATCAATACTTATCTTAATACTTTCAATCATTTCATACCATACATGACTTCCCTTCTTTTAATATCCAAAATAAATTCTTATGTATACTAAGAAGTGAGTCGGAAGTCACTTACCTTGTGCATCCGTGCTCGTAACCGCTTCCTTGTGTCATCTTGACCCGTTAGCCTTCCCTGCTTGGTCCATGCTTGTGTAGTTCCAATTCTTTCATGTCATCATGCCATAATAATGTTAGTATTCATGCCCATTCAAATTAACACACATTTACCAACTCTTATCAACATTGACTTTCACTAACATGCATATGACATGATTTGTCAATCACATTATTCAATATCTTCGAAATCCAGATTCATTATCACACATAACACATAATTGGTCTAACACATATTCCATGATCTCTTGATTCTTATACTTGTGTCAAAATGCCTAACCATACTATAATTTTTCGGTTGACTTTCAGAAAGTCAACCTTCTAGCATATAACTTCTAATCTTTGAATCATGCATTCATATTAATATAGTAGACCATATTAATAACATCACATTCATTTCATACGTAATGTTGTATGACACATACCACTACATGATCACCTAGTCGCATACACAATATACACATAATCAAGTTACACATACTTATGCTTTCATGATCCTACAATTGACAACTACATACCAAGTTAGCCATTTTAATGAAACATAACATCATACTTAACTAGTAGCTCACAACTTCTTCACTTAGTACATGCTCATCCTAAATTACCATTAAGCCACTAGTCCGTCTCATGGTGTGCACCACCTTTCAAGCATCGGGTACTAATTCCTAATGCATACTTTCACGGAACCATCTCATCAACTAACTACTCACATGTATTTCATCCAAAACACGTATCTCATGCTAACTTAACTATCTAACATAACATTATCACATTCTACACCAAATTACCAAATTCTTGCAATAATTTTACTTTCTAGCTTCACCTAGACATTTCATCAAACACTAGGCGTGCGTACTAACATTTATGCATAATGTACAAGTAATTCATATCAAGATCATCAAATTCCACTAGAATCATGTAATTTTTCATACTATACTCAAATTAACTAACAATTACTCATTACATACAACATCATACATCAATTTTACACAACTATTGAACATGCATGATTATCCATATCATCATCTTCACTACTACAAGTGGGTTTCATCCAAAATCATCAAATTACTTAGAATTTTGCATAGTTCATGATCTATATTGTAATTCTAACACATTTACATGACAAATTTCATACAAATTCATGGATTGATTATAACCCACTTCATGGTAAGATCATCAAATCATAATTTACAACTTACCACATATTTGCTAGGGCTAGATCATTAAGAAAACGAGTTCATGCATCGGATTTGAGCCTAATTTCCTTGTCAATTTGAAGCTTTCTTGGGAACTAGGGTTTCACCCTTTTCTTCTTCCTCCTGATCGTCTCACGCACACACACATCTAGTGTGTGTGAGATTTTTGTTTTTATTAAATTCAGATTCATATTTGGCAATCTTAGTCCCTCATGTTCTCTCTTATTTATTTGACCCCCAATGTTTTCTATTCTTGATTTATAGCCAACACTATCTAACCAAGTTAGATAACTTGGTTATTAGTGAAATATCCCACTTAACCAATAAATCCTACTTACTTATGCCAACCTAATAAAATGTCCAAATAAAATATTTAGACCCAAGTTTTGGGGCGTTACAGCTACCCTTGCTTATTTGATGGCAGCCTTGCCCAATTACTTATGGCAGCCCAATGTTGTGGGTTTAAGCCCAGTTCGGCCAATTATCACCAACCGCCCCAAACCTAAACAATATAGGGTACGTACTATCTCATTTCATAATGCAACTCAAAACAAAAACCCTACCATTCTCCCTTGTACGTACGGCAGTAGCAGCCCCCCCCCCTTCGAGGCATTATCTCACTCGGTCAAACTCTCGGTTAGTTTATGTGCTCTCAACCTTTGTGTTTATGAGATTTTAGGTCTAGTTGATTGTGGTTTTGTTTGCATCGTTACTTATGAAAATCATAATGATGTTAACTATAGGATGTTGGTTTCGTATTGATGGTCCTGATCATGTGTAGATGATGTATAAATTGTAACGATGATGAATATATTTGATGATATATGTTGATAAATTGACGGGTTAGGGTTCATGCTAGGATTAACTATGTGTGATGAAACATTATGTGATGAATCTAATTGTTGCGGCTCGATCTTAATATTAATAGGTTAAGATTTCACATATATGAATTAGTGATGTATAAAACTTACGGATATGACTTCTTGATTTATGCATGAAATTGGTTAAGAAGATGATGAATATTATTGTAATGATAATGGTATTGATTATGGGATGTTTTTAGATGATAATGATGAAACTGTTGACATAATTGATATAGGGATTAACTGTGTTAATTGGGTATGTGAAAATAGAAGGTAAATCAATTGTAAATTTATGCGGACAGTGGGCTGGGCCAGCTATATGTCGTGTAGTCTGGGCTGCAACTGCACAAGGCCCATCAGGACTTACTCGGGCTGCAAAAGGGGCCGGCATAGAAGTGCAGTCGCACACTGGTTTGGGCTGGGCTTAGATGTAGGCGGTCCAAACAGCATATCTTGGTTGGGCCGTATGGTTCGAGTGTGTTTGGGCCGGTCAGTTTGCGTATGAAAGGAAATGGGCACGGATTGCGTAAAACAGGTGTACTTATATCACGGGTCGCACCAAAAATTAAGCGGATCATTTAGTTTAGTAATCCGCCAATTTTAGTGTCAATAAGTGAAGTGTGTGTCCTTTAAATCGGACGTGAATCTGCTTTAGAACCACTGCATGCTAGATGATTACATAATGACAATCGGCTTATTATGTCGCATGATTTCTTGTCACAGCTAACATGGTTACTTAAATGTGAACCGAACCATTTGACATGTGCTTTGGTGTAACATGAACTTGTGTCGTGAATGTAACTATGACCCGGATACTTGTTATGACTTACGTGATGATATGTACTTGGTTTGCTCGTTACTTGAGTAATGCGTGCGATCAATACGTGAATAATGAATATATGGAACTGACTGTTATTGGTAACCACACTAGGATTTGGTTGATCAATTTGGAACGAGTAGTGTAACGTAACATACCGAGCACTCTAAGGTGAGTTCATTTCTCTTGAGCATGCGTCCCGGTGGGTGGGACAGTCATGTGGGTATCCCTGAGAGGGATAAATCTTTTGGGTAAAACTGGAATGTTAGATAATACACTCTTCCTATCATTTTAAGTCCCATCTTATACCGAATAGTTACCTGAGAGGTAACGGGGTATTAGTTGATAGCGCTATTAGGTTTGGTAACCTCACACCGTACCTGAGAGGACGGGCGTGAACTAATGACCTTAATCATAACCAATGCTTAGATAGGGGCATTGGGGACGGGCAAAACAATCTGGTAGCCATCTTGTATGGTACTCGAGTTATTATCTACATTATATTCAATGAACTAAACTAAACACTTGGTAACTAACGTCACAAACTATGAATTCGCCAGCTTTGTCTGATACACTTGTTGCATGCTCGCAGGTCGTTAGATTACTTGGATTTGGAACTTGCTGTCTGAAGTAGCTGGAGTGGTCATGTGTCGAGCTGATTGGATACTCACGATGTGATTGTTGACATTACATACTTGCTTTGAAACATTTAAACTTGATTTACTTACTGCTTCCGCTGAACTTGTTGAATTTCATTAAACTTATTATTGGTACATTTCATTAATAATTGGCAATTTCATTTTTAAACTTGTTATGAGTTCAACATGATTAGTGGCTCGTTATTGGTATGTCACACGCCTAGCGGGGTTTCCGTAGGTGGTGTTTTGGGGGTGTGACACATAGAATCAATACCAATAACTGCGATTCGAGTTGCGATGCGACAACGATGTGACTAGCATTTAGTAGATTAGCGTTTAGTTGCGTTTAATGTGATAAATGTGTTTTGATTAATCGTTATAAAACGTGTTGTAAAACTCATAGTTTAAAAATATCGTTACCATATATATCGTTTATCGAATTTCGAGAGTACAAGCAGTGATTAAGTAGGAAAAGACGGATCTGAATGCTGACATGTCTTGACTTTGACTTTGACTTTAAAAAGTCGGGTTGTTACAGAAAGCAATAGAAGTTTGTGAAAGCATCTGATACTTGCTCTGCATGAAATCTTTCCTGAGAAGACATGCTGTGAAAAATGTTTATATCTGGTGTTTTAGTAACAAGTTTCCAGGTCTCATTTTTAATGAGAGCACTAAATTCATCGTTCATAGCATTATTCTCTTAACATCTGTTTACTAACTCTTTTAACTTTTGTTGACTAACCCTTTAACATAGGTTGACTAACATCTGATACTTAACATCTATCAATGTAGCAACTTCTGTTGGAGATAATGGATGACAGTTGTTAGCAAACGTCTGTTGAAAAGGAACATATGTTTTTAACAGTCGATAGACAAAAGTGGTTAGGTTATCAACATAATGGAACTCCTGTTGACTAAACCTGTTAACCATCAGTTTGTATGAATTTTGTAAATCTACACTAATTATTTTTTACTTTCTACTAAAATGTGTTATGCATGGTTTTATAAAAAACACTCGTGTTTGAAGATGCTCTTACTGTTAGTATTAAGTAATACTGGTTGGGATAATGAAATGACCAAAAATATAGGCACGTGGCTTGATTTAATTGAAAATTTTAATTGAGAAAATTTTACAAAATTGCGTATTCCCTTTTCACCGTCTTCGCTGAGAAACACCAAAGTTCTACGCGGTCGGAACCCTAGAATTGCAGAAAATTCCCCAAAAATCAGTACATCACCGGTCACCAAAACCGAAAAACTTTTTGGATGATCAGTTTCCATAATTCAAACACTTGTAGAGATTCAACAACAGTTCATCGAATTCACCAATGGGAGCGAGCAGAAAGCTTCAAGGCGAGATCGATAGAGTTCTGAAGAAAGTTCAAGAAGGTGTTGAAGTTTTCGACAGCATATGGAACAAGGTACGTTTGAAAGTGTTCAATTTCATCAATTCATTGACGTTATTCGTTTATGTGTGAATTTTGTGTTTTAGGTTTACGATACCGATAACGCGAACCAGAAGGAGAAGTTTGAGGCTGACTTGAAGAAGGAGATTAAGAAGCTTCAGAGGTATAGAGATCAGATTAAGACATGGATACAGTCTAGCGAGATTAAAGATAAGAAGGTTATTCTTTTCCTCATCTTTTACTTGGTGAATGTTTCGGTTCAGTTAACCGTTGGCAATGACTCATTTGATTCTCATATCTATGTTGTATTTCGATCTTTGTATTGTTGGCACTTACATTTTCAGCCACTGTAGCTTCTATGTCTACTTTAGTCAGTCGGGTTCTAGTTTATATGCCGGATTTAGATGCTTGTATTTTGTTCACTTACTTAGTTCCTTATTGACATCCGATTCTTCTTTCTGCTACGTGTTGACGTAGGTTAGTGCCTCTTATGAGCAGGCTTTAGTGGATGCCCGCAAGCTTATTGAGCGCGAAATGGAACGGTTCAAGATTTGTGAAAAGGAGACTAAGACAAAAGCTTTCTCCAAGGAAGGACTGGGACAGCAACCTAAAACAGTAGGTGTTAGATTTTTTTTCCGTTGTAAACTTTACAAGTTTTTTTATTTTTATTTTTTTAACTATTGTTGGATGATACATAGTAAAACATCGTTGGATTTAAAATTGTCTAAAGTTATGTTTATTTGTTGATGATCTGATGTAGGATCCAAAGGAGAAAGCCAAGTCAGAGACTAGAGATTGGCTTAACAATACGGTATGAGTGTTTGTGTTGATGTACATCTGTGTATTTTTATATATACATATACATATACGTATACACACACACACACACACACACACACACATATATATATATATATATATGAATAATCTTGTAATTGATTAGGTGTCTGAGCTGGAATCTCAAATCGATAGCTTTGAAGCTGAGATGGAGGGGCTGCCTGTAAAGAAAGGAAAAGCAAGACCTCCTAGACTTGTAAGGCGGTGAATAGTAGCTTTAATTGATCTATTTATCACATTATAATCGACTCTTATTTAATGTTTACCTTACAGTTTATAATTTTTTAACACTTTTGTTTCGTAGACACATTTAGAGTCATCAATCACTCGCCACAAGGCTCATATAATGAAGCTAGAGTTGATATTGAGGCTGCTGGATAACGATGAATTGAGTCCTGAGCAAGTCAATGACGTTAAGTATTTCATTGATGACTATGTGGAACGAAATCAGGTTTTAATTTATATTTCTTTTCTTGTTATCTCAATAGAATTATGTTGTCTCCTCCGCAAAACGTTGAAAACTACAAGTATCACTTTTTCCGGTGTTTATCAAAGTAATATCTTATGCAGGAGGATTTTGATGAATTTGAGGATGTTGATATGCTATACAACAGCTTACCACTGGACATGGTTGATGTACTAGAAGATCTAGTTTCCATTGTGCCACCTGGCCTTGTTAAGGTATATGATTTCTGTTGTTGAAAACCTCACTTTCTGAATGTAGCTTCATTTCCTCGTATCGTCAACATTCGTTTTAGTTAGCTACTTAGCTCTTTTCTTCATTTCAGAAAATGTTTTTTGTCACTAACTGAGTTTATACATGGACAAATTTAGATTTATTTTCATTATCTTGAAATTAGTTTTAATCATTGCATGAATTTACTTTTCTAAGCATGTATGTTACTACTTACCAGTGATTCTTCTTGGCACCTATTTACTGTGTCATCATTGTATGAATGGAAAAACTGTGCAGCTACCTATTATTTGATCATCGTTGGAGTATACTACTACTTAAGGCAGGTGGATTTTATATTTATGTTAATAGAAAGGACACCAGAATATCTGAAGTGCATGTACTTATTTTTACAGTTTGATCCGTGTATTGATTTCTCAGCCATGTGGCATAGAAAGATATGCAGGAATTTGTATCGAGCGTTATATTTACAACTTTAGTGGTCAATATTAAGTTGATCTATCTTGGCAGGGTGTTGGCTCTACCGGTGCTGTTTTAACTGTGAAAAATGCTTTGTCTTCACCTCCTGTTCAGTCACCGGTATGTTTAGAAATTAGTTTGGCAAAAATATGACCATTGCATCTTGCTATAAACTTATAAAGCAGTAATTTGTTAATAATATGCAAATTAAACTGACATGGATCACATTGGGTCATGATCCATCATCCATGAACCATAGTTATCAATAGCGTCCATAGCGGACGCTATCGCGAATAGCGTAGCGACGCGGCAACATGCCGCTACAAGGTACTATGCGACCACATATCGACCAAATAGCGACGTCTGATGGCAAATTCCGGCAACGGTGCTGCAACTCCTGCCGGAAACGAGGAAGAGGGAGCCAGAGGCTCAAATTGATGGAAAGAAAGAAGCAAGTACCTTGTTTTGATGGCAGTCATAGAAGTTTTCCCACAGATTTTCTGTAATTTCATGGTGGTGGTAGACTGGTAGCGTATATGGATCTGGACGGGAAACGGCGGAGGTAAATGGGGGTGACAATTAGGTTTAACTTTATGTGAGTAGTTTTACAATTTAACCCCTCTGTCTTTCTGTATTTTACATTCATTCTCAAAAGATGTAAATTTTAACATAAAAAGAGTGAAATTAATTGGTGTATTTTAACATTTAACCCCCTATATCTTCACTAGTTTACATTTAGTTCTTAAACTTACAAATCTAGACATATAAAGTATAAAATTAGCATTATAATATATGTATATGATTATAAATAGCTATATTTTTATTTTTAAAATTTTCTACTGCCTTATCGCTAAACACGAAATAGCGAGCGCTATTTTGTCGCTATCGCTACGTAGCATATAGGTAGTCTGTCGCTATTGACCGCTATTCGCTATCGATAACTATGCCATGAACGATAACTATACAAGATTTGCATATCGAGGTAACCTTGCAATTAGAGGTGGCACGATGGCCGGGTCAGGCTGGCTGGGTAATGGGTTAATGTTAAAACATCTCTATTTAGTATGGGCCGGATCAGATTGTGTTGACCCACAAACACTTTATGACCATTTTTAGTATACATAAATAAGGTGTTAATCATGATTACAAAATAATCTATTATTACATCTTTATCTAGCTTGTTTTTTTTAAGTACTTTTTTTCAGCAGGGAGCTTCAGTCCAGGAGCAAGCTGAGGAGACGTCCCAGGACAATAGTTCAGATCACGGGCCAAAAACCCCACCTGCAAAAAGCTCCACAATCTCATCTTCTCCTCCAACGCCAGCTGGCAGTCACGCAGCCACACATGTTTCTGTTGCTGCTTCTCCTATCCTACCAGGTGCAAGTCCTGTCAGGGGTATTTTAGGTAATACAGTCTCCGCCATTTCATCCTCACCCTTAACCAAGGAGGAAGAACCTGTTCGTAAATCATCTCCCGCTCTCAATCTGGGTAGAGGCAGTTTGACTTTGACCAGTCAATCTTTAGTTACTACGGCTAGTAATATTTCTACCAGTGGTGTTGCTTCTTCAGTTTCTGAAATGGGCAAGAGAGTTGGCGCCAGTAGTGGCAGCATGGTGCACTCATCACCAGTTTCGTCTTTGAGTAACAGAATGATGTTGTCGCAAGGTGTTGGTAAAACCAGTGATGGCGGCGATAATGGAAATGGCGGTGAGGGTAGTGGTATGCCGCCTAGAGTCTTTTCACCTTCATGGAGGCCTGGAAGTCCGTTTCAAAATCAACATGAAGGGGTATGCATATTAGTTTTCCAAAGGATTAGGGCTGCAAATGAACCGAACGAACACGGGCATGTTCTTGTTCGTGTTCCTTAAGGAAATTATGTGTTCACAAACTGTTCATGAACACTTACCGAACAAGATTTTCTGTTCGTGTTCGTTCGTTAAGTTTAGGTAACGAACGGTCGAACATATACGAACGTTCATGAACATAAATGAGCACAAATGAATACAGACGGACACAACACAAAGGAACATGTATTAGATTTTGATTAAAATCGGTATCTTTCATCACAAATATTATGTAGATCCACGCATAGTATACTAACCTAATATTTATTAAATAATTTAAATAAAATAAAATACAATACATTAATATATATTTTAGTGTAAATTACAACCGGTGTCCTTTACGTTTGCATCAAATTACAACCGGTGTCCTTTAACTAAAGAAATTACAGGCTCTATCCTTTATGTTACTAGTTTTTAACATGTTATGTCCTTTAGACCTAACCTAGTTAAGTTTTTTTGGTTAAGTCTTAACATGTGTCTCTCACTTGAGGGCAACATAATCTTTTCATCTCAATTTTATATCAAAATATGAAATAAATAAATCTCTTTTATCCCCTCCATTTTTTCAGCCAGTTGCTCCTTTTTTCAGTTAATCCAAACAAAAATATAATGCACGGTTGGAATTGGATTTATAAAGTCAAAGTAAAATATTTAAATAATGAGTAGCCTTATCTCTTCATTACCTGTTGACAATTTTGGAATTAATCTTTGTTTTGTTATCAAACCAATCAAAAGAACTGACCATTAGAATTGTTGGCTTATATGCAAACAACTTCTTATGAAAACTACAATGGGATTAATAGATAAAGCTACGATGACGTTGGGAGCTTACCATAAATTTCATCGATGTCCTTTTGTTCTAGTGCTTGTCGTATGTAAAAGTCACCCATTGCAAGGTTTGATTCACATTCCTTTTTTCTGTAGTGTTTTTTTTTTCGAAGTTTTGAGAGACATAGACAGTAGCGATGGTTTTTGAGATGAATATGAACAATCAGATGTTATGAGATGCAAGGGGGAAATTGAGATTCATGTTAAATTGAGATGAAAAGACCATGTTGCCCTCATGTGAAAGGCACATGGTAAGACTTAACCAAACAAAATTAACTAGGTTAGGGCTAAAGGATATAACATGCTAAAAACTGGTAACATAAAGGACAGAGCCTGTAATTTCTTTAGGTAAAGGACATCGGTTGTAATTTGATACAAACGTAAAGGACACTGGTTGTAATTTACTCTATATTTTATTAATGGGAATTTTGAAGTATTTAAATATAAAATATAAAAAATTGAAACCCCAATGAACTATCGAACCCAAGCGAACATAAACGAACACGGTACTGAACGTTCACGAACATAAACGAACGCGGCCTCTGTTCATGTTCATTCATTTATAAATGAACAAACACAACGAACTTCCTGCCGAACTGTTCGCTGAACGGTCAGTTCATTTTCAGCCCTACAAAGGATAATGAAATGTTTAAACAACTTTTAGTTAATAGTGGTTATTGTTTGCTTGCTTTATAGGGACAGGTGCGTGGGAGACCTGAAATTGCACCCGATCAAAGGGAGAAGTTTTTACAGCGTTTCCAGCAAGTGCAGCAACAGACTCAATTCTCAGCACAGCAGAGCCCTCTTCTGCAACAGGTACAATCTCTTATGTCATTGCTAGCTTTGTTTTAGGCATAATCTCTTATGCAGATATCAGATGATACTTTGATTAAGATTCACTTGAATTGTGTATTTGTATTTGCAGTTCAATTCTCAAAGTTCAAATGTATTGCCACAAGGTGGGTTAGGTGGAGCACAGTCAGCAGGTCCTAACACTGTCACATCTGCCCAACAACAACCTAGTTCGATTCATTTACAATCTGGTCAACCGACACTTATCTCCGTTGGATCTAAAGATACTGGTACACTCTGTTGTATATCGTGGTTGACTTTGTGTTTTCTGTGGCCTAAAAAGCTGGCTGTTACAACTCACAACTCACTTTTTTTTTAACAATCCAAACATCATTGTCAAGGTTGCATAAATTTTGACCCTTAAAGTTATGAATTGCTTTGGGTTGCGTTTTAGCTTAAAGGGGTAAAAAAGTAGCTAAATATGAACAGGTCAAATTGCTTTGGTGGTCAACTGAACCCGACCCGTTTTGTTCTGTACTAAAAAACGATATTTTTTAACATAACATATTTACTAATTCATTTAAAAAGAAAGTATGTTTGTCACACTTTTTATCTTTAACATATGATCTCTGTATTTTTTCTAAATATGAACATGGAGCAGAAATGGGCAATGCGAAGGCCGATGAGATGGAGCAACAGCCAAACTTATCTGATGATTTAGCTGCTGATCCTGCCCAAAGTGTTGGTCTTAGCAAGAATGCTGCCAATGAGGAAGATCCAAAGGTGTCATATGCATTAGATATGCAGGTAAAGCAATTCTCAACTTTATGCGTCTTTTTTTTATCTTTCATTTTTTCGTCATCTATGCAAAGTTGCATGCGCACAGACATGGGCATCTGTTACAAACTCACGCAAATTGCATAAGTATTTAGCATGTTTTTGTTTTGTATAACTATGAAGCGTCATAAGTTATTACCTTATGTTTCTTCCCATATCTTGTCCATATGGTTATGAACCTCTGAATGACTAGTGGAGTGGCAAAACGTGTGGGTCGGGCTAAGGGTTACAAATGAACCGAACTTTCAGCGAACAGTTCGTGAATCGTTTGGTGGAAGTACGTTTGTGTTCATTCGTTTAATAAATGAACTAACATGAACACGAAATTTTGTCTGCTTAGTTAAATTAACGAACAAGAACATAGGCCGCTTTTGTTCATTTATGTTTGTGAGACGTGAACGTTTGGTAACATATTCGTTTGTGTTCGATAGTTATTAGTGTTTTTAGGTTTTGTATTTTATTTAAGTACTTCTCAATTCCGACAAATAAAATGCTTAATACGTATCAGACTATCATGGACGTTCGTTTGCGTTTGGTACCTAAAATTAACAAACGAACGAACACGAACAAAAGATCTCGTTCGATAAGTGTTCATGAACACTTCGTGAACACATTTATTTTCTTAACAAACGAACACAAACAAGGTCTTTTTCGTGTTCGTTCGGTTCATTTGCAGCCCTATTCGGGAATCGGGATGATAGGATAATCGGTAACCTTTTGGTACGTTTCGAACTGGTCCGGTCAGTTTGGCTTGACCTGAAGCACTTTCTTTACAAATTTCTTTGATTGTCATAGTAAACTTATTTTTTGAACGAAAAGATCTAGGAGGCTTCTTACTAGTCTATGGTGTAAAAAGCAGCTGACTCATGATTAATGTGATTTAATAATCATATATATATCATATAAAGATTGTGTTATGGTTGTATGTTGTATGTATGTATGTATATGTATTATATAAAAATTGTGTTATGACAGAGTGGAGCATCGACAGAGGCTGCACAAACTACACGGGATGTTGATCTCTCACCTGGACAGCCTTTTCAATCCAATCAGTCGGGTGGCCTTGGGGTTATAGGTAGAAGAAGCCATTCCGACCTTGGTACAATTGGAGACAACCTTGGTGGGTTAGCTGTGAGCTTAGGTGGCGCTCATGATCAGCAATACAACCTGCAGATGCTTGAGTCTGCCTTTTACAAACTTCCCCAACCCAGGGACTCTGAACGAGCCAAGAGTTACACTGCAGTACTTTCTCATTCTTATTCCTTGGCACATACCACACACACAGATATATAGTTATATATAGGACCTTTTTTTGTGAGAAGGCATAGGAATTGACATGTAGGCATCATGTTTTAGACTTAGGCATGATGTTTTGGGTTGTTTTGGCAAGAAAACACCAAACATAACAATTTAAACCACAATGCAATGTATTATGGGCGCGGAATTTAAAACACAACCAAAACACACTGCTTAAGACTTAAAACACACTACTTAACGTTCTTGGCATGGTTTTTAAGTTTTAAGCCTAGAATTAATTGCATTGTGTCTTAAATTGTTATGTTTGATGTTTTTCTTGCCAAAACAACCTAAAACATCATGCCTAAGTCCAAAACATGATGCCTACATGTCAATTCTTTGACTTCTCACACTTCTCACGAAAAATGTCCCTTTTACAGGATCTTAAGAATATATATAGGGTTGGGTTCTACAGTGAACACTAGTGTATTTGCGAACTAAGTGAACAAATCCTGGCCATTGATTTACACACACGTATGGCTAGGATTTCATATCAAATCGTAAAATACACTAGTGTATTTCATCGTCAAATCCTGGCCATTAATTTACACACGTGTATGGCCAGGATTAGTTCGCTCAGTTCGCAAATACACTAGTGTTCACTATTGAACCTAATCATATATATATATATATATGTATATATATATATATATATAGGGTGGGGTTCGGCTACAAAGTCCATTTTCCTACAAAGTGTACAAAGTCATAAAACACCACAATTTCAGCCATAAAACACACTCAAAACCTACAAATAACAGAGTGAAGATCACTAAAACACAATATCCAAACCTTAACAGTCCATAAAAACTTCAAACACACCATCATAGAACTATGAATATAAAACAAAATATGATAATCAACTTAAAACACACTAATGTTATTCGAAAATCAAAGCCTTATCATCCAAAACACAACACAAAACCCACAAATATGGCGTTTTACTAATCTTCACTTATGATTTGTGGGTTTTGAGTGTGTTTTATTGCTGAAATTGTGGTGTTTTATGACTTTGTACACTTTGTAGGAAAAATGGACTTTGTAGCCAACTCCCACCCTGTATATATATTCATATTCATATAGATAGACACGCATATATTATACATATATACAACTAAAGGTGGCAAGATGGGCGGGTTGGGTATGGGTCGGGTTCGGTTAAGTTCGGTTGATTGTGCTATGCACTTTTTTTCCTTTTTTTTGCTTTCTTATAGATAAAAATAGTTCAGTTATGGTTTTTTAAGCTCGGTTTTTGTTAACTAATGTGGAATTATGCATCATGGGGTTCAATGGTAACCATGAATCGAACTGATGAAGATGTTATTCTCGAAAACATAAAGGTATTTTTGTATAGAAGTTTTTACGAGCAAACTAGACAAAAATAAAAACAAACTTTATACTTTTTTTCCAAATCAGCAATCACTTCAAATAGAAACGAATTACATTATAAAAGCTGGGATATCACAAACATACAAGGTTCATTTCGGTTAAAGTTGGTTAACGAAGACACATTAACCGTAACCATAACTGGATGGTCGGTTAATTAGATTCACTTAACCATAACTGTTCGGTTTTGTCAGTGATGGACGATCGTTAAATTTCGGTTATGGTTCGGCTTTTGCTCATCCCTAATTTTTAGTACGGGTTGAAATGGGCTGGATCTGGTTGCATTGTCTGCACACACTTTTTTTGGTCACTTTTTAACTTTTATTATTAGTGTAGGACATAAAATACAATTATAGAAAGGATACCATTACATTACAATGATAATAATTTAGAAGGTAAACACTGGATAACTTTTAACCGGATCAACCTGTTCAATCCGTTGGTGGTCTCCCTCCTTTTATATTTGATCCATTCTTAAGTAAATGGGTTGAAATTGCACGAACGTTTTTCTTTTCTTTTTTAATGTATATCAGTGTTTCTTTTGTTGATTTCAGAGACACCCTGCGGTGACCCCTCAAAGCTATCCTCAAGTACAGGCTCCAACTGTCAACAACCCAGCTTTTTGGGAACGTCTCGGATCTGATAACATTGGCACCGATACTTTGTTTTTTTCATTCTACTATCAGCAGGTATTTTTTAAAGGGTATTTGTCATAATTCCTCTGGAATTTTGTTTTTCGATGTTGAAATTATTATCATGTGTTCTTAATCGTGCCATGTCATCCAGAACACATATCAGCAGTATTTAGCCGCCAAAGAATTGAAGAAACAATCATGGAGGTACCATAAAAAGTACAATACATGGTTTCAACGACACGAGGAACCTAAGTTTTCCACCGATGATTATGAACAAGGAACATATGTGTACTTCGATTTTCATATTGGCAACGATGAGATGCAAAACGGCTGGTATGATGACTAGTGCTTTCCTTTTCATCTAGTGTTTTCGTACTTGATCATATATTTGGATCCATTTTGTTATTAATGGGTTTATCCGGGTTTTGTTGGATCTCTAGCCTGTCAAATAGGTCAAACTTACTGAACATAGGGTTATTCACGGTCCAGTCCAACCGGTTTTGACGAAGTTTAGGGCTTAACCACTAACGACGGTTTTGGGAAACAACAAACCGAACCGAACCAGCTAGATTGGATGGGTCACCCGAACCCGCTATCGTTTTATAGTTTGGTTTTGGCGGTTTGGCAGTTAAACCTAACCTTTTTTATTCTAAAATCGTTGGCTTGTATTGGAATTTTAAATGATAAAACATGGTTCACAAATATAATAATATTTCAAAATAGAAAAGTTTAAGTGGCGTTTTCAGGTCCCAAACCGTAGGTAGGATCGTTAAGTCGCCAAACCTAATACTGAAATGTGAACGTAACCATATAAATCTTAAACAGGTTGAATTGACCGACGTACTTCGGTTTGAGTACTTTGTTATGGCGGTTTATGAACACTCTCAGTTTAAAGTCAACCGAAGTGTATTTTCAAAATTAATTTTGTATTATGCGTGGCTAATCTTTTTAAAACAATTATTAAAATAAATTAATAAAAATTGCTGGTATTTTGTTACAGGTGCCAAAGAATCAAGACGGACTTCAAATTCGAGTACAACTTTCTTGAAGATGAGGTAACCGTGTAAATAGAGTTTGGAGGCACTGCAAATCCTTATCCATTTAGCTTAGAACCAAGAAAACAAAACAAATGATAAGACCGTTATATTATCAATGTTTGTCGGATTTAATTGAACTTTGCTTATATTTAAAATGCACCACATCATTTCTAGATATGGAGTATAAGTTGGCCAAAAGTCTATATATTTAAAAGAAATCAACAAATAAAGCAGCCATTTTGTTGAGAAATATCAAGAAACGGTCATGGGTTCCTTTTTGAAGTATGACTGATTGATCCATTTTGGAAAATATCAAGTTTTGTGGCCTATGAAGAGAACAAATGTGTGGGTTGGATTATTGTGTTTTCATTAAATTAGCAATGAAATAAATGTGTGGTCAATTGAATGTCTCCTTATGTTTCAACATGCCCATGAATTAGTATGCAGCTATCTTGTAGTCTAGGCGCTGACGTGTTTTTTTTGACACCAATCATGCTTAGGCTTGATTAGAGTCGTTATCTTTGTTACGCTAACCACAAAATGAAAGCGTAACGACGGGGCTGTAGAAGCATTACTTCACTGACCACGTAAGCAACTAAGCAAGGCCAGTGCTTACTAGAGGTGGGCAAAAGAACCGGTTAATTAACTGGGAAAAAAACAGGTTTAGAAACCGAAACTGAAATCAAGTCGGTTTGGAACGATTGAACCCGTAGGTTTGAGACAGGTTTAAGAACCCCTTCCAAAACATTTTACATGGAAGCTGTTTTGTAACCAGTACTGGTTGATCATTTTTCACTTGGAAACCAGTTTGGAACCGGAACTGGTTTGGGAATAAACCTATTTGGGCACTCCTATGCTGCTTACCATCTCTTGGTCATTGCATCGTCATGTGCTAATGAGCCAAATGGTTTCCAAGAAAGCTTTTAAGACGTGGTGCTTTTGTACATATAAAGAGAACCTTAATGTATATCGCTGATTACTACAAAGATCAAACACTATAGTTAAAGTCAAAATCAAATTGAAGAGTGAAAACTAACAATTGTTCGTGGGTGTGGGTTAGTGTGAAAGGTTGAAGATCGGTACATGTTCACTTCTATAATATTTCACATATGTTTCTTAAGTGGTTATTTGCAATAAAGATTGTTAAATAGATTGGTAACTATTACACATGAGATAATGTCATTCCGATTTAAGATTTTTACGTTGGTGAAGATAATGACCGAAGAAAATAATTTATTTCTAAATTGAGGTTCTTTTCATAATCAACACATATGTAAGTACAATAAACTAGATTTTTACCCGCCGCGCTTTGCGGTGGCGTAAAGACTTATGTAATTCGATTCTGATTATTGTTAGTTTTGAAAAGTCTTCGTCTTCGGTGATAGCTATTTTGCCGGCGTGTTTTGCTAAAATGTTCCAAAGACACATTCTGGTACACCAATCCCACGTAACACACACCAAACCAGACCAAAATAATAACACACTCCATGTGCATTGGGAAGACAAATAATTAAAGGTGCACCTGAACAAACTACTAATACTAAAACCATCTATTCATAGCTCACATGCCCTTTATTCAATTATTTACAACCGTGTCCTCTTCCCTATCGAATTTCCTGACACGAATACCATCCTTAACCGCTGCTAACTTCTGGTGTCTGCCCCATAAGCTTGTTGCAACTTTGCTGCACAAAATGTAAACATGAGTCAAATTTTAAACACGTTTTTCCAGATCCATGTAAGAAGATACATAATGCTGAAATACACTAAAATCCTCTCTGGTTGCTCGGAAGTTGATAGTAGATAGGCATACATATTTGAACGGTTTTCCCTGGTTAAAAATAAAAATCCAAAATCCAATTATTTTCGTGTTTTAGAGGTTTTGTGTTAGAACACTATGCCAAGTTGTTTGATATGCTAAAAATGATCAAATACGCCAACATTTAGGTAAAAAAACAATTTCATATATACCTTGGGTATCGGTTACCTTTAGTTACAAATCGTACAAAAGTTTTACAAATCGTATACCTTTAGTTACAATTATAACCTTGGGTATAGGGATGATCATTTGGTACCGGGTATCGGTACCGAACTGTACCAGGTATATTCCGTACCGGTACCGGTACCCATTTTCTCTGTTTTTCAATACCGGTACTGGTACGGTGCCGGTAGGTAAAACACCTGTAAATACCGGTACCGGTTCAGCACCTAACGGGTACCGTGCTCATCCCTACTTGGGTATTACAACCAAAAGTTACAGGTTGTCTAAAAACTATTATTTATTCCTTGGGTTAACTATATAAATACTGAAATTACGTATATAGTTTTTACTGTTTACTTACAATTAAATTTATAATCTACACTAATGCAAGCATTAAAGATAATGAAATTGTGGGTTACCTTCAAATTGAAGTAATCCATTCAGCAAACGAATACCAAAGTCGCAATCGGCCATAGAATACCCTAAAATTAAAAGTAAAAGAGACTAATTTAATATGTATCATCATTCAAGTTGTCGTAGAATCTAGATTGTTTGAAATTTAACTACATCGTGCATCAGCACAATCACTGTGTTAACAACTAAAAACTTTTATCAAAAACAAAACTATCAATTTATACGATACGTGATAACAACTTGCAAACACCCACCAACCTAAGTTATCTTCATACCCCAACAACAATGCTGCAAAAACATACAAAATCTCAATAATAAGGCAAGCCAATGAAAATGTAATCTCACATATACAGTATAACACTATAACCATCTGTTTCCATGACATAACAATTCGCGATAACTTGAATATGACATTATGAATACCGTTTTCTATTGGCTCTACTCATGTCCACTATCCGTTAGGCGAGTCAGCCAAGCAAAAGAACCCTTTCCATTTTACCAAACGCCATACACATACTATTTCTAAAATAAATGACTTTTACAATATAGGGGGCTCAGATAACCACACAGCCCCAAAATCTTCGGCAACGACTACCTCATAGAAATATGTCAGCACCAAACAATTTCAAAATTAACACAGTATGTGCCAAGTCTTAAATTTTCACAATAAGGTGGCTTAGATTTCTCATCATGGCCTTTGAATCTCGAACACCTCATGGCATTTATTGGCACAATTCCCAAGCCTCAAATCAACTAAAAAAACTGCAAAACGGTCTCTGGCAACAATTGGTTTTCACAACCCCTAAAATCAGAGTTTAAAACAACAATGGCGTAATCATCGAGAACAGAGTCTGCATAAGAAATAACAACTTTGATTCATCCCTAATCTCGTACAATTAGGCTCAGAGTTTGCGAAATAGGGAAACCACCATGGCTGCAGGGGAGGTTGTAGGTGTTCACCTACCATCCTGCAACGCTAAGGTGGGATCTTCAGTAATCTTTTCTCAGACCCTCAAACACACCACAACCCTTTTGTGAACCCTAATCGAGCAAAAGGGTTGCCATAGAAAAAAAAATAGAGAAGTCAGGCACTAACAATCACACAGTAATCGACTTCGACTGTAAGATGTATTTACATACAGACCCAGATCAGTGACTAGAGAAGTCGCCTGAGCTTCACCAGAGTTCTGTAAAATCGAAAATAGTTCAACGGAAACAATGTAAAACGATATAACTGAAAAAGAAACATGCGAGTGAATCGAGGCTTACCAGAATTCTTGTTGGGGTTAAATGGAGTCACGTTACAACCCTAGCATACGCGACGTTCATCGTGCTACTGTAAGTAGACCCACCCGCGTCACCGTGATTACACCTTCGTCGGAGAGGTGCATGTATCGTCTGAAAACACAACATCGCATCTCTCTTCGCACCACTGATATCATCATCCGATTCACCATTTTCTGTTCTATACATAGGGGTAGACCATGCGCCGTGAATTAAGGGGCGCCGCCAAAGCTCCGCCGTGACTCCACTACCGCTCCGCCGTGGCTCCGCTCTAACGATTTGCTTTTTGTAACTTTCCTTATTTAGAAAGTTTGTTTGTATTTCTATTTATGGAAACCTATAACCTCCTTGTATTCGTTTTCCTTTCCAAGCATTGTAATCCAAGACTTGAATCATAATAAAACTCTAGCATTTCATACATTGTTTACACATACTTGTTATACATTCGTTACATACTTGTTATACATTCGTTACATACTTGTTATACATTTGTTACATACTCGTCATACATGCAAACTCTTATATGTAAACTCATACTTGTTTTACATGCAAAATCAGTTTATACATGCATTTATTCATACATAATACTTTTACACTGCACTTGTACGCTTAAAACACTTAAAATTTGCTGAAATACACGAAAACGAAAAACTTGGACCTTTAATCAACTGAGCCAGCCGCTTCATGTGAAAAGACTGTCCCACTCGCACGAAGGGCCATTCGTCCCAAGGCCCAACCGTTGAAAGTCCAATCTGTAACATTCCATAATTATTGTATTATTCGTTTCTGTGTTTTCGTATTCAACCATTGTAATCCGAGACTTATGATCATAATGAAATTCATTTTATTTATTTTTTCTCTCTCAATAATTATTCAATCAAACATATGTGTTATTTATATAATCATCAAAACACGTTTAAATCATTTGAAAACCGACGTATATTGTGTAAATTCGATATTCGAGACCCAATCAATCAACTATTGTATCATACTATGTTTATAAATTATGTTAGAAACTAAAATATATACAAATAACAAAAAAAGAAATGCATGAAACAAACAAGCCCATGACATTAGGCCCAAAAATAAAAAATATATAAATGAGTCAATTTTCAACTTTCCATATTTCTTTCACCACCTTAAACCCTAATCTCTCACCTATAAATACCACACTCATTCCACCACTTTTCTTTGCCATTTCTCAAAGAATTTTTCCTTCCTCTTGAAAGTGAGCTCCATCTCCTTTCACCTTCTTCTCTTCTTCTTGTTTTTCTTTGTGTTTTCATACTTCCCTATATTGGAGAAATCCTTATGGAATGTCACCAAATGTTTACCATGGTAAACAAAGATGGTGTATGTCACACCCCAACCGATGGCGGAAACATCGGAGTGAGACGAAATAGATTGCTCGAGACATCATAACACTAATAATTGTGACAAGTATTTAAATAATAAAATTTCATTCCATTTCTAAAGAATCAATTACAAGGATTTGAGACAGATATATCAACATGAATAATGAAATACAACATAATAGGAGTACAAAATTTAAAGTGTGTATCTAAGCATCCTACTAGATTCCATGCATCACCAACATCATCGCTAAACCTGCAACATGTTTTAAAAAGCATAGTTCAATACAAAGGTATTGGCGAGTACACTAGTTTTAGACGCGTGGCATGTGTATAAAAGTATTTTCAATCCAATATAGCATTTGGTACACAAGGTCAAACTATCATGCATAACAATATGTCAACTCTAGTGTCCACTAGTATTTAGCATCCCTCGTCACAAAAGCAACGAGACCGTTATAGAATAAAGACTTAACAAAACCCCGTCGGGTGGTGTGCTACTCCTATAGCGCTATAATTGTTTAAGCCGAGTTAACAAGTAGTATGTATTCTAGCATTGTGACACCTGTGTCACCGCGACCATCAAACAAATACCAAGCCGATGAAATATTGTATTTCATACTTGGGATCTTGTATAAATATGTGTATGTTTTGCACATATCAATTATTGTTCAAATTCAAACTCTACATCGCTTTCTGGAGCATTATACGCAAACTGGTGCGTAAACGTACTCAGTTTATTGCGACAAATACTCCGGAACATCAACATACACTCAACGTACCTTAAATAACCTTTACATAACTTAGAAATAAGTTTTGAAGGCTTTGGTATAGCAAAAACAAGTTAATTCGCTTACAGGGACTAAACTTGACAAACTGCGAAAGTATGCCAATCTGAACTATAACGAACATTCCGGAACATGTCCATAAGTTAAACATACCATAAATATCCTTTACATGGCTTAGAAATAGGCTTTGAGGGGTTTGGTATGCTAAAATAAACTTCTGGGTCATTCAGGGACTAAAAGTGTCAAAAAGTGCACAAGTTTGCACTTTCGCGCATAACTTACGTTCTGAATACATCCGGACATCCAAAAATTTATGTAAGCATCCTTATATTATGCCTTAGTTTTTGGCATGAGAAAAATCCATTCGTCGCGTCATTTGGATCGTCTTTCACACTTATGCGCATTCCGTCGTAATTAAGCGAACACCGCGATCGTACGGCCAAACGAACCAACATCCGACACATTTTTGAGCATGTTTCATGTCCACAATGTTTAGGCATCATTTTAGGGCATTAAAGTTGGCTTTACGGGCCTTAGAAGTGTCGGAAATGGCTTAAACACGCAACAGGGACCAAAACTGTCATTTTTCAAAGTATGTGCAGATCAGACGGGCTCAGGCGGCCCGCCTGAGTTTTTGCATATCCTGATGCGGGCCGCGTGAGGATGTCTGACAGAAAGATTTTGCATTAAATGCAGAATCTGGCCTTTCGTTCGATCAAGAGGCAATGCCTTTTCACCCAATGAAGGGCCAAGAGCCAAGTTCAGTGAATTTAACCCCTGGACACATGTACGCACGAGATCAAGGCACGATATTCGATAAAACGATCCTAACAGTTCCACTTTTCCTATAAATACCCCCCCTTAGTGTAAAAATCACAACAATCTGATCTTGAAGCTCTAAGTTGAAACCATTGTTTCATACCTGAGCTATTTGATCTAGATTAGCACTCGGGGACCCTCCGTAAGTCTTCTTTCGCTCTTTTATTCGCTTTTCGAGTCCGAAAGTCAACGTTTTGTTGACTTTCTGCATTGACCAGCTTATGGTCGATGCGAAGTTCATGGAACTTCATAACGTGAGCGTGATCACGATGGTTATGGTCCTTAGTGACCATACCTACTGATTACCCCGTTATCTAGGCTCAGTGACGAGTCGTAGTTTCGGCCAGAATGTGCATTCTTGCATATTTTGTAACCAAACTACTCGTGAGCATCAAAGCCGTTTGTTTTGATGTCAAACCTGTTTTCAAACTTAGTTAAGCATGTTCTAACATGCTTAGCTCGTCACTTTTAGTTTAGTGCTTATATAGGGTCGTAAGGTAAGCGATCTAAACCATCGCTTATACTTTCGAACCCGACCCATTTGGTCGGTCATTAGGACCTGACCAAACACATTAGGTGACCATAGCTATAACCTTCCGAGGTTATACCTTGTGGTCACGATGTTAGGCGTTCCAGACGCGTTCTACGCGAACGACGCGTAAGGTAGCATAAGCTACCTAAACGGGTCGTGATGGACCGTAAGCACTTAGGTTAAGTTTCATTTTAGTATGTAGGCTTTGTTAAACCATATTACACGAGTCTCCATACTCGTTTGGTTTTCGAACCCGCGTACTGTCCGATCCTTCCGATTTGGTCCGGTATATTAATATAGCTACCTATTAGGTGCCGTTTGATATCCCGTGATCTTTAGCATTATCTGGTTATTATACAAGAACTCCAAAGCAATCTCAGGTGAGTACATTGAACCCCTCTTTTACTGTTTTCTAAACTGTTTTGGGGTGAAACACATGTGCCTATCTGTTACTTTCATGCTTTCCTGTTTTCACATCATATACTTGCTATGTTCAATAGTACATATATAGTACATGATTTCATTGTGTTTATGCTATGTATGTCCATCGTGTGCATACTTAGCACAACACTTTACATTACATTTTCATGCTATGTATGCCCATTGTGTGCGTACTTAGTACATCGTTTTACATCACATGCTATGTATGCCCATTGTGTGCGTACTTAGTACATTGTTTTACATTACATGCTATGTATGCCCATTGTGTGCATACTTAGTACATTGTTGCACATTGCATTACTGTTGCATATGCTCATCCAGCATATGAACACATTACACTACATTTTGAACCGTTGTACTCTACAATACATTTCATGCTACGTACGCCCATTGTGTGCATACGTAGTACATTGTTTCACATTGCATTACTGTTGCATATGCTCATCCAGCATGTGAACACATTACACTACATTTTGAACCGTTGTAACCATTTGACTATGTGAACCGTCTTAACCCTTCAATTTCATGAACCGTCTGTAACCATTGAACCGTGTAAACCAGTTGTATCCGTTGACATGGATTACGTTTGACAATAGACATTTGACTATACATGAACATTTCTGCCGTTGTTAAACATTTCATCTTGATGGTTTGGTTTGAGTAAGTGATTTAAGTAACGAGGTATGTGTAATATGATACAAGCATGGTGGATACGCCGCTGGTACTTCCTATATATAAGTGTTTGTATGGTATTACATATCGTAGCGTTATTTGAATCATTTCAATTTGAAACATAGAACATTTTATACAAATAACACGCTTTTCACAGGACATTGATTTACAAACAACAAATCTTATACAAACTCTTTTTACATGGTTATTCAGTTAACCATGCATTGTTCTCTTATTTATACATATCATCTGATCTTACCGTTTTTCAAATGATTTACAAGACAAAGCAAAATACGAGGTTCATGACTAAACATTTTCTCAAACTCAAGTCATGAATTCCATTTTCACAAAACCAATGTATCTCACAGGCATTTTTATGCTGACGTACCTATTTTCACATGTGTTTTCAGGAGATGATGCATAGGACTTATCAAGACATACTTAGGCGGACCTGTGCCTTAGTGACTTAAAACGAGACAAGAACTAGTTAATTTATGTTATGTTCACTTTGATTCTTGTTTAGACAATGTAAACCTTCATGTTTGATTTATAAAACGAAACTTCATTCGCCATGGATTTGAAACAATTGATTCTGTTACAACACTCCCCGACGTTTCCGCCACGTTTTGTATGTTCTACGTGGTCGGGGTGTGACAGAAAAGATGGTATCAGAGCCAATGGTTATAGGGAATTAGGTTATTAGTAATGCTTTGACCTAGTCTATAACCTTCCTAGGAACCTAACGCGAGTTTACTTGCGTTTAGTCACAAAACAATACCGTCACCTACCTTTAGGCGACGACCACAACAAGAACATAAATTTCAAAACCGCCTTGAAAGCTAATCATCTGTTCTAGGATGATTGATTACTAGGTTTTGAACCCTCTATTGTAAGGTTTTGAACCCTTTGTTATAAGGTTTTGAACCCCTTTGAATTTTCAAAACTCCCGTCAAAGTTTTGGGTCCTAAATAGTGTGAACACGTGCGAACTGGAAGGGTGAATGCCTGTACCCTGGGTTTTCTGTCTAAGGTTAGAGTGTTCGTACAAATCCGCATAATCGGACCCGTCACTCTTACCTGGGAACTCTTGGGGTGAGTGTCCACTTATAGGCGAGCATGTCTTCGCGATACACTATGAGGATCTATTTGCTTTGATTCAGTCCTGGTGTTGTTTGTTTGCTTCATGATTCAAACAAGTGACCATCAACCGTGATTATGGTCAGTGATTGTAACATCCTATTCTTACCCAATACCATTTTATTTGTTTCCTTTCATGTTTTCCTCTTTTAGAATGCCTCCTCGACGCGAACACCAGATAGCAACTGCCGAGCTGGCAGAAATTATTGCGCAGCAGATGGCTGCTCAATTCCCAAATCTCTTTGCTCAATGGAACCAAGCCAACAACAACAACAATGGTACATGCAATTTCAAGAACTTTAACTCGGCTAAACCACTCAAGTTTAGTGGTTCTGAGGGAGCAACTGGGCTTCTCCAATGGTTCGAGAGCATCGAGAATACCTTTCGCCACGTGCAGTGTCCGGAAAATCGCAAGGTCGAGTTTTCTTCGAGTGTGTTTCAGAAGAGGGCTCTTACATGGTGGAACGGGGTAATGAGAGACCGTGGTGCAGATGTTGCTCTAGCACAAACATGGGCTGAACTGAGAGCACTTATGATGAGAGAGTTTTGTCCTCGTCATGAACAACGAGCGTTGGAGAAGGAGTTTGATGATTTGAAACAAGATAGTGGCGAACACAGGGCATATACTGATAGGTTTGAGGAGTTGAGTCTACTTTGCCCGACTATGGTCGCCCCACTCGACAAGGCTATCGAAAGGTACATCGACGGCCTGCCTGACTCGGTACAAGACATTGTCACTGGTAGCAACCCTACCACACTCCGTCAGGCCATTGAGCTATCTGCAACCTTGACTGAATCGCAGATCAGAAAGCATAAACTTTTTCGAAAAGGTGACAAGAAATCGGCCGGGGAATCGAACCCAATCGAGGAATCAAAGACCATGGATGAACAGACTGAATCTCCTAAGAAGTCAAGGAAGCGAAAGGCTTCTCAGAACTTCGCCGTGGTCGCTCACAATGGTCAAGCCGTCCCCAACCAACCAGCTCAACCCCCTGCTAGAAAACCATACAATGGAACTGCACCCTTGTGCCACCAATGTAGCCTCCATCATCACGCTAATGTACAGTGCCGCAAATGCCAAACTTGTGGACTCATAGGCCATACAACAAGAATCTGCCCAGCTGCAGCTGCACCAAACCAAGCTGGCAACAATCCCGCTCAAGGTCGTTTCCTACCAGGTTCTTGTTTTAACTGTGGCGAGATGGGTCATTTCCGAAGAAATTGCCCAAAGCTTGCTAATGCAAATCCAGCACAAGGATGATCACCCGACTGACTAGAAGACAACATCGTTTAGAAATAATCATGTCTTATGTATTAAGTTTCTTTTGTTGTCAAGATCCAAGGAACAGTTGATATCGTTGTTTATAAATAAATCTTTCATTTACATTGCAATGTATTTCGATGGTTGCATGTGTAAACGACATATCCCTTGCAATACCGACAATCAAGGAACCGTATTCCTTGAAGAACAAACTACCCCCAAAATTCTCCCATTCTATAATCGCTTGCGTCTTCCACGGAATTCCTAAGTACTCATTTATTCTAAGGAAACGAAGTACAAGGCGCAGGTTACAACATAAGACGAATACCCAAGGTACCACTATAAATCCTTAATAGGGTACCTAGGAATTTCCCGTAAGTCTTTAATTGTTGTATACCTTCATTCGAATGTGGTGATTCCTTGTAATCAAACATCGAATTTTGGGAGATCTTTCTATCTTCTCAGATAGATTCCAGTGAACCTTGAGATCCGTCGACAGGTTTCCATATCCGTATTCAATCGATAACAAGTTAATAACAAATTATGATCAAATTAAACAATTATGTGACCATGTGCTTATGTGTTTCCTTATGTATTGTTGTGTGATCCAAATTATGTTATCCAAATCTTCGTAGAATCTTACATATCCGTGTACAAGAGATTCATAGTAGGATGCCCAAAGGTATTACTTAAAATCCTCAATGGACTTCTATGTTATAGTTAAGTCCCTCGGATTATAAAGTACTACTTCATAATTAGACCCCTTGAGTGGTCTAGCTAAACAGATTCATCCAAAAATCTGGTTAGGGATATCATGTGATGATATAGCTGAAAGGACTCCTTGGTGGCCTAACCAAGAGGATCCCCTGTCGATCTAATTAAAAGGAACCGATGGAAGTCTAGTCACCCTCGTCACAAGTTTGATATCCTTCCCCAAAACATTACAAAACAAACTGTGCGGACTGTGCAAGGGATTACGTAATTATGGATGCATACATAATTATGGAATTTAGTGCACAGAAATCACAGCAAGTTCTGTCATGTGTCTAGAGATAACCCTATTCATTTCCAATTCTGATGAAGCATCCGTTGAGGAAAAATGAACTAGCTATTCATTTTTCGCTTCTGAAGAATATCCGTTGAGGAAATGAATATCCGTTTATCCTTCATTTCCAAATCTGAAGAATACCCGTCGAGGAAAATGACCCCGTTTGTTCATTTTCGTTCTGAAGATTTATCCGTTGAGGAAATGAATATCCGTTTATCCTTCATTTCCAAATCTGAAGAATACCCGTTGAAGATGACCCCGTTTGTTCATTTTCGTTTCTGAAGATTATCCGTTGAGGAAATGAATATCCGTTGTGTAATCCTTCATTTCCAACTCTGAGGAAGCAACCGTTGAAGATGACTCCGTTAGCTCATTTTCGTTTCTGAAGATTTATCCGTTGAGGAAATGAATATCCGTTGTGTAATCCTTCATTTCCAACTCTGAGGAAGCAACCGTTGAAGATGACTCCGTTAGTTCATTTTCGTTTCTGAAGATTATCCGTCGAGGAAATGAATATCCGTTGTGTAATACTTCATTTCCAACTCTGAGGAAGCAACCGTTGAAGATGACCCCGTTTGTTCATTTTCGTTTCTGAAGATTATCCGTTGAGGAAATGAATATCCGTTGTGTAATACTTCATTTCCAACTCTGAGGAAGCACCCGTTGAAGATGACCCCGTTTGTTCATTTTCGTTTCTGAAGATTTTCCGTTGAGGAAATGAATATCCGTTGTGTAATACTTCATTTCCAACTCTGAGGAAGCAACCGTTGAAGATGACCCCGTTTGTTCATTTTCGTTTCTGAAGATTTTCCGTTGAGGAAATGAATATCCGTTGTGTAATCCTTCATTTCCAATTCTGATGAAGCAACCATTGAAAATGACTCGTCTGTTCATTTTCGTTTCGGAAGAATGACCGTTAAGGAAATGACAAGATATTGCCTTACATATCATTGGTGGTTATTTGGCAAATTCACAAATAGACTCCTACGAATAAATTTCGGGACGAAATTTCCTAAAGTAGGGGAGACTGTGACACCTGTGTCACCGCGACCATCAAACAAATACCAAGCCGATGAAATATTGTATTTCATACTTGGGATCTTGTATAAATATGTGTATGTTTTGCACATATCAATTATTGTTCAAATTCAAACTCTACATCGCTTTCTGGAGCATTATACGCAAACTGGTGCGTAAACGTACTCAGTTTATTGCGATAAATACTCCGGAACATCAACATACACTCAACGTACCTTAAATAACCTTTACATAACTTAGAAATAAGTTTTGAAGGCTTTGGTATAGCAAAAACAAGTTAATTCGCTTACAGGGACTAAACTTGACAAACTGCGAAAGTATGCCAATCTGAACTATAACGAACATTCCGGAACATGTCCATAAGTTAAACATACCATAAATATCCTTTACATGGCTTAGAAATAGGCTTTGAGGGGTTTGGTATGCTAAAATAAACTTCTGGGTCATTCAGGGACTAAAAGTGTCAAAAAGTGCACAAGTTTGCACTTTCGCGCATAACTTACGTTCTGAATACATCCGGACATCCAAAAATTTATGTAAGCATCCTTATATTATGCCTTAGTGTTTGGCATGAGAAAAATCCATTCGTCGCGTCATTTGGATCGTCTTTCACACTTATGCGCATTCCGTCGTAATTAAGCGAACACCGCGATCGTACGGCCAAACGAACCAACATCCGACACATTTTTGAGCATGTTTCATGTCCACAATGTTTAGGCATCATTTTAGGGCCTTAAAGTTGGCTTTACGGGCCTTAGAAGTGTCGGAAATGGCTTAAACACGCAACAGGGACCAAAACTGTCATTTTTCAAAGTATGTGCAGATCAGACGGGCTCAGGCGGCCCGCCTGAGTTTTTGCATATCCTGATGCGGGCCGCGTGAGGATGTCTGACAGAAAGATTTTGCATTAAATGCAGAATCTGGCCTTTCGTTCGATCAAGAGGCAATGCCTTTTCACCCAATGAAGGGCCAAGAGCCAAGTTCAGTGAATTTAACCCCTGGACACATGTACGCACGAGATCAAGGCACGATATTCCATAAAACGATCCTAACGGTTCCACTTTTCCTATAAATACCCCCCCCCCCTTAGTGTAAAAATCACAACAATCTGATCTTGAAGCTCTAAGTTGAAACCATTGTTTCATACCTGAGCTATTTGATCTAGATTAGCACTCGGGGACCCTCCGTAAGTCTTCTTTCGCTCTTTTATTCGCTTTTCGAGTCCGAAAGTCAACGTTTTGTTGACTTTCTGCATTGACCAGCTTATGGTCGATGCGAAGTTCATGGAACTTCATAACGTGAGCGTGATCACGATGGTTATGGTCCGTAGTGACCATACCTACTGATTACCCCGTTATCTAGGCTCAGTGACGAGTCGTAGTTTCGGCCAGAATGTGCATTCTTGCATATTTTGTAACCAAACTACTCGTGAGCATCAAAGCCGTTTGTTTTGATGTCAAACCTGTTTTCAAACTTAGTTAAGCATGTTCTAACATGCTTAGCTCGTCACTTTTAGTTTAGTGCTTATATAGGGTCGTAAGGTAAGCGATCTAAACCATCGCTTATACTTTCGAACCCGACCCATTTGGTCGGTCATTAGGACCTGACCAAACACATTAGGTGACCATAGCTATAACCTTCCGAGGTTATACCTTGTGGTCACGATGTTAGGCGTTCCAGACGCGTTCTACGCGAACGACGCGTAAGGTAGCATAAGCTACCTAAACAGGTCGTGATGGACCGTAAGCACTTAGGTTAAGTTTCATTTTAGTATGTAGGCTTTGTTAAACCATATTACACGAGTCTCCATACTCGTTTGGTTTTCGAACCCACGTACTGTCCGATCCTTCCGATTTGGTCCAGTATATTAACATAGCTACCTATTAGGTGCCGTTTGATATCCCGTGATCTTTAGCATTATCTGGTTATTATACAAGAACTCCAAAGCAATCTCAGGTGAGTACATTGAACCCCTCTTTTACTGTTTTCTAAACTGTTTTGGGGTGAAACACATGTGCCTATCTGTTACTTTCATGCTTTCCTGTTTTCACATCATATACTTGCTATGTTCAATAGTACATATATAGTACATGATTTCATTGTGTTTATGCTATGTATGTCCATCGTGTGCATACTTAGCACAACACTTTACATTACATTTTCATGCTATGTATGCCCATTGTGTGCGTACTTAGTACATCGTTTTACATCACATGCTATGTATGCCCATTGTGTGCGTACTTAGTACATTGTTTTACATTACATGCTATGTATGCCCATTGTGTGCATACTTAGTACATTGTTGCACATTGCATTACTGTTGCATATGCTCATCCAGTATATGAACACATTACACTACATTTTGAACTGTTGTACTCTACAATACATTTCATGCTACGTACGCCCATTGTGTGCATACGTAGTACATTGTTTCACATTGCATTACTGTTGCATATGCTCATCCAGCATGTGAACACATTACACTACATTTTGAACCGTTGTAACCATTTGACTATGTGAACCGTCTTAACCCTTCAATTTCATGAACCGTCTGTAACCATTGAACCGTGTAAACCAGTTGTATCCGTTGACATGGATTACATTTGACAATAGACATTTGACTATACATGAACATTTCTGCCGTTGTTAAACATTTCATCTTGATGGTTTGGTTTGAGTAAGTGATTTAAGTAACGAGGCATGTGTAATATGATACAAGCATGGTGGATACGCCGCTGGTACTTCCTATATATAAGTGTTTGTATGGTATTACATATCGTAGCGTTATTTGAATCATTTCAATTTGAAACATAGAACATTTTATACAAATAACACGCTTTTCACAAGACATTGATTTACAAACAACAAATCTTATACAAACTCTTTTTACATGGTTATTCAGTTAACCATGCATTGTTCTCTTATTTATACATATCATTTGATCTTACCGTTTTTCAAATGATTTACAAGACAAAGCAAAATACGAGGTTCATGACTAAACATTTTCTCAAACTCAAGTCATGAATTCCGTTTTCACAAAACCAATGTATCTCACAGGCATTTTTATGCTGACGTACCTATTTTCACATGTGTTTTCAGGAGATGATGCATAGGACTTATCAAGACATACTTAGGCGGACCTGTGCCTTAGTGACTTAAAACGAGACAAGAACTAGTTAATTTATGTTATGTTCACTTTGATTCTTGTTTAGACAATGTAAACCTTCATGTTTGATTTATAAAACGAAACTTCATTCACCATGGATTTGAAACAATTGATTCTGTTACAACACTCCCCGACGTTTCCGCCACGTTTTGTATGTTCTACGTGGTCGGGGTGTGACAAGCATGAACCTAAGCATAACAAAGCATGTATACGAATCGAATGAAATAAAGCATATTTGTGAATTGTGCGGTTTAACAAGTAAAACATGTTGCACCCAAAGTGTATTAAAAGGAAAATGGGTCAAGTGTACTCACAAATTTGCTAAGTCTTCCGATTATCCGAGTATTGATGAGTTAATGAGATTTAGTGTACGAACGGGTTTGGATTGAAGATTAAGGGACGTGTAGATTTGGAATTTAAAGTATAACGAGGTAAGTATACACGAAAATAATCATCTACACTTAGTACTCGTTCTTGACACTATAGAACCCATAGGGGTTAGAATGATTTCATAGGTTTAATATCCATTATAATCGTAACAAGTTACTAGGTCTTAGATGATGTAATCTAGTACTTTGATGAATGAACACAAATTCATCATCAAAGGTTCGAATACTTTGATAGTATATATATAAGTATTATATAGATTATGTAATATATCAATAAGTCCAATAGTTCAAGCATGAGGTAGGAGGATAAATCCTCCATTTAGGAACCTCTTTATTGTCATAAAAATCATGTAGGAGGTAGGAAGGAATGTCTTCCATTTAGGCACCTCTAAGTGTTCACCACTACACTTGATGTAAGAACATACAAGGAGGGTCATGAACTACAAGTAATACAAGAATACTAAACACTACATCTATAAGAAATCATCAAGCAATGTGTGGATTTTATGTAGGACACCCCAAGTTAATCCTAAATCACATCTACATCAAGTCTTGAACTTGAACATTATTTGTGGATTAAACCCTTGAACAAAGCAGAAAGTTTGTGAGGATTAATCCTCTGATCTTGAATGTCTCAACCTTGTTTTTAAGCCTACTAACCATAGAAGTGGTTATAAGCATAAGGACATAGGTTTGAGATGATGAAGGGGTATGGTCCCAGAAAGTCGCGCAGACCTTCATCCAGGTCGCGCGCAGGACCATACTCCTTATTCATCAATCTGCTTATAACCAACCTCGCGCGGTTACCGCCATCACACATTGACTGCGCGCGAGGTATAAACAAGATAAAACAACACATTCAACACTTAGCATTCTGAACAAGAGCCTTCAACCACACATACCCTGCGCGGGCTAGTTACGTGTCCAGCAGAGGTCGCGCAGGCTATGCCGCAGGGCCACTTCAGAAGGTACGAAAGGTACAAGTGGCAGAAGAAAAGAGCCAATCCGCGTCCTCCATGCAGTGCTCAATTGTGCTCCACGATCGTCTGACGTGTAGGAGATAGAGAGTACACAAGGACGCCTATGTGGCACCAATTACAGGGCAGAGACATCTGCCCCATGATCTCCACTTACCTGCTGATGGCAGAGGGACAACAAGGCCGACAATAGTGACACGTGGCTCCAATCAAGGTGCGCCAGCACCTGAGAACTTCTAGAAGACACTAACGGTCGACACCAGTGAGACAAGAAGCATATCCGCTATGTTGTCGCCTTCCGGCCCAAGGCCCATCAGCCCACATCCTCTTACACCTCTCCGGCTATAAATAAGGACCCGTCATTCACAGGTTAAGCCATTCTATTCCCTCTACTCTCACTTTTAATACATAATTATCTCCTCAAAACAGTCGCTTATTCTCTGCCGGAGTCTGATTAAGAGGGAAACCCCCATATTCCCCTCTTAACGAGCTAACGGTGTTCTGTTTTGCAGGATTAGCAGATCATTGAGGGGCTCAGAAAGCCAAAGAAGATTAACCCTTATGGTAGAAACATAAACCAAACTAACTAAAAATAAAATTAGTTCCGTGTTTCTTCATTGGCGCCCACCGGTTTTCTACAAATCACTCTCATCTTCTTTTTCTGAGTTGTTTTTCCTTCGATCATGGCTGGTCAAGGAATCATTCCCGAGTTTGGTTTTGGAGCAAACTCTAATGCAGTGCTGGGGGAGGACAATCAAAACGTCCAAGTCCAGCATGTAGAAGAAATCGCTGAAACCGAAGTAACCAACACTAGGGGACCCCGCGTGAGCATCACTCGCATCACTCAGACGGTAACCCCAGGAAACAATGGTGCGGGACCTTCAAATCCAACCCCACCTCAGAACATTTCGGCGCTATTAGGGCTACCCGAAGGCGAAACTCCAGCCTCTTGGTACGCCAAGCAAATTGCCACCATTAATGCTGCGTATCAATCTTTGAGCGCACAGCAAGCAGTTCTACAAGCAGAACCTTCCTTGGTTACACCTCAGGGCCAGAGTCAGGGGGCGCGCCAGATACCCCCACAACAAAACCTCTAAGGAAGAACTAACAGATCTCCCCCCACGAGAAGGCTGAGCGTGCACGACACGCGAGACACACGGGGAGAGACAGAAAGCTATTATGACTATCCGTCAAATGTTCAAAGAGGCCCAGTTCAGACCCGGCTCGGGCCGCGCAACTTGAACAATGAATGGGATGACACAGACCCAAACGACCCAACTTGGCAAGATGACGAAGGGTCTTCAGTCTTCAACCGCTTACAGAGGAACCATGAATATTACAAGCCAAGGCAGCACGTCGGATACAGCGAAGAGGCAGAGCGAGACTTTCGCCTCGCCTATCGACCAACTGAAGCTGCAGAATACTCAAAGTTAATTCCAAAGATTGCTCTGGCGCCGCTATCAAGAGAAAAATTACCTCCAACAGTTGGAAAGTTTAACGGGCTGACTAATCCTGATGATCACGTTAGAGTATCGATGTCGTAAGGTCGGTCAAAAATATAATTAAAGTGTCCTATTCACCTTTTACTAGTAAAGGGCAAGTAGGGTGTCGAATCCACGGGGAATCAGTGGAAAGTGTAATAGTTCGTTGTTTTAATTATCATCTATTTCTAAACTAATTACTTTTTGCAGTTGTGAGAGTAGTTATGAAAACGAATGTAAAGTGGGATTTGTAAACAATAATGAGGAAATGGACCAATCTCCGGGTTTTCAGGTTATGCGGAAAATCAGGTTACTTAATTACGACTAGTTGGAAATCACATAGACATGATTTGATAAAACTTGTTTTGATAAATAATTAACGGACAATATATTTGATTGCAATGATCCACGATCGAAACCGAAAGATTGATGCAAATGAATAGTAGTCCAATTAATTACCAACTTTAGATTTCATAAACATAGTCAAGTTCAATGATTAAAGATTTAAAACAATGACAACCTAGAATTTAATCCCGGTCGTTGATGAACAAACCAAATAATTGATGAACTCAAACGATTACGATAATCAAATATTGTTTAATCGAAACAAAAACAATAAGACCGACTAACTGAATGTTTAATCGAATCCTAATCCAAAAAGAATCGTAACAAAACGCAACCTAATGTTTAAACACAAACCCTATTCCCGGAGACGGTCACGGGACGACTAGCCACTCATGACACTCGTGCAACCTTCAATAGCTTGGTAGAGTGTTGAAAGCATGACCGAGTCGGTATTTCGCGGATGATGAGTGATACGAATTGAGAGCCCCAAATAGTGTTTTTTTTTTGTGGCTCCCCCAAATCGAGATGGTGGCTACCCTTTTTCTAATAGATGATGTTGCTAATTGTCCGATTATAGGCTGCCAATATTCGTTGATAAAGATGTATATTGTGGCTGGCCTAATTCGATGGATATATGATGATGTTGTGTGAGTTTGAGAGCCCACCAAAAGATGTGCTTATCAAAGCCCAAAGTAAAATAGGTGGCTGCCACTACAAATCATTAATGTTTGCTGCCCCCAAATTCTTTTTGGTCATATGTTGCCAATTATCGATAGATGAGATGTCCCCCAAATCGATGATGATGTGTGTTGACTTTTGTTTTGTGATACCCATGCACAACAACCGTAGGTTACGATCTCGAATCCGTAAGCTACAAGTCAATGTTTCTGTTACTTTTGTCGACACATGACACCAACCGTATATCGCGGTTCGGCAACCGTAAGCTCCAGCGCAAATCAAAGCCTCCATTTCTTTCTCTTTTACAACTTTCAACTAACGCCATTTCAACCTCCTCACTTTTAATCTTTCATGAAACTCGATCTCTTCACTATATTTAACTTTCAAATACTGACCGAACGGTCCCTCAACTTTCAGTTCTTCGTATTCTTTATAAATTTAAGCTATCAATTCAACACGGACCGTACCCGAACACTTCCATTGGCTGCACTCATCAATTTTAAACGTTTCGCTTCATCTTTAAACCCGCTAACTTCTCTGACTTAAGCAATTAACCTGCAAAACCACAATTTCTCGTAGTTATCTTATTCAACGCATTTAATTACTTAACACCGAATAAAACACACAAAATAGACACTTTAAGGCTCGGGTTTCACCGGCTACATCAGTATTCACAAGCGTTGGTTGCATGGGAGTATGGAATATGCCTATGTGGTGCCACCTGTTTATCCAAACTTTCACCGGGGCTGCTCGCGCCTGGTTTGACAGCCTCCCACCGGGAAAGATCAAGTCATGGGTTGATTTCAGGACACAATATGTAAACCACTTCAGTCAGCAAAGACGTTACCAGCGCGACACAACTGAGGTAACAGACATTTGGCGAAGAGAGAACGAAGGTTTAGAAGATTTCATCACTCGCTTTAATAAGGAGTGTCTGGAAGTCGGTGGTGTAAGCGAACAACTCATGCACGCTCACTTCAAGAAAGTCATTCGCCGTGATAGCCTCATCAGGACTATCACAGGAAAGGATGGAATGCCCAAGGAATGGGATAAGCTAATGGAAGCTGCGAAGATAGTCGCGCAAACTGAGGAGTCATTGGCCAGTCACAAGAACTTTTACACTGAAAAACCCATGTATAGTTGGGTTGAAAAATCTACCAAATAATAAAAAAAAATATATCCTTAAAAAACCTCGTGTGTTACACGTGTTGAATAAATCTAATTTTAAATAGCAAATGATAAAAAAATTATATCTTTAAAAACTTCGTGTATTACACGGGTTATATAAATGTAATTTTGTATAGTAAATAATAAAAAAATTATTTTTTAAAAACCCCGCATTTTACACGAGTTGAATAAATATAATTTTGTTTACCAAATAATAAAAACGTTATTTTTTAAAAATTAGGATAACATTTAATATTAATTTATTATTTATATATTTAATATATAATAAGTAGGAAATAGAGGTATTTGTTTTAAAAATATATTAAATTAACAATTTAGATTTGAGGATAATGTTTTATTAAAGTAGGATAAGATTTAATATTAATTTATTATTTATTCATTTACTTAATATAAGATAAGTATAGATTTGAGGATACCTTCAATGAATGACACGTGTACAAAAGTTGGTTTCTTTTATTATAGTAGATAGATAATAATTGCAAGCTTATGTTACGTTTCTTATTAAAGAAAAAAATTCCTTTGTCTTGCAAGCTTATGTTACGTTTTATATTAAAGGAAAAAAAAAATTTGTCGTCTTTCATAACATTCATAGTGCCTTAGATCATACGGTGTGGCGTGGAAATCCAGCGTAGAAGTCAGTCCACGCCAAGCTAACCACCTCGTGTCCGGCGTGGAGCATAGTGTTGTGATTGAGGCTTGAGGATCTCCGCCGGGGTGTGGGCAAATGTGTGGGTGAGGTGGCGCCGTTTCATTGATGGGTGGATTTGGGTTGGTTTTGATTGGTTAATGTTTATTTTTTTTAATATAAAAACGCCACTTTCCACGCCCCATTCCACACCTCCCTTTTTGCACCACGCCCCATTCTGATGCGTGCTTATGTGTGGTCCACGTGTCGCATACGCCCCATTTTCAAACCCCTTCACAACATATAGTTTTATAAATAAATAATTTAAATTTTCAAGCCCTTAAGTGTTCTAAGACCACACGGTGTGGGCGTGGAAACACAGCATTGTTGTCAGTCCACGCCCACAAAACCACCCTTTGCCCCGCGTTGTGAACGGCGTTGTGTTTGGGGCTTGAGGATTTCCACCAGCGTGGGGGCATATATGTGGGTGCGGTGGAGGCTCTTTATTGGTGGGTGTAGTTTAGGTTTGTTTTGATTGGTTGATGTTTATTTTGTTTTTAATTTTTTTTATTTTCTTCAACGCCACTTTGTCACCCCGTACTTTTTTTTCCATGCCACCATGCTGATGTGGTTGTCGGATTTGGGTTAAGTATATTCGTTTTTTAACCATATGCGAGAGGGCTAAATAAATATTATAAGATTGTATGTATATTTACGATCGATCATCAACTTTAGGGCCGCATTTTTGCTGGTATTAAAATTAAACACACAGTTAGTTATATACAACTTTATTAATTTTCATTAAAAACCATTTGTTTACTTTGAAATTCAAATTAGAAACCATGTGAATTATAAAGTGAGTCAACAATCTTAGAATTAAACTTTTAAACCCATTTTCCAATCTTATTCTTATATGAAAATTCTAAAACTATTTAACAATGTGATCCACAAACCCTTTGATAACCCCATCATTTACTGTTACAACTAAGTTAGCTTAAAAATATGACCTTAATTCAATCTTTATTATACCTCATCATTTACTGTTACAACTAAGTTAGCTTAAAAATATGTTAATTCAATCTTTATTATGATCACTATGGAAACACAGACTTCTTGGTGGGTAGTGATAAACTTTTAGGAAAAAACGAGGTTTTATTTTAGCAATATAGATTAGGTTATTGTCATCCGGTTTAATCCGTGCCTTTCGGTATATAGCCTATACGAATCAAGGAAGAGTTTATAGTGAAGCCGATTATCCGAGCAGGGATGATAACTATATCCGTAAGGGAAGACCGTCTCAAAGGATAATCAACGTGTAGGAGCGGTGGAAGGAGAGAGAATCGGAAGAGAAATGGGAGGCAATGTGGTGCCAACTGCCTTCAAGTCTCTCTCTAACTAACTTTTTGGGATTTGTGTGAAAATTCAAAAATCTCGCTCAAGATTTCAGGAATATTATGATTTAAAGAAATCCCGCTCAAGATTTCATGAATGTTTTGATTTAAAAGCATTTTCAACATCTTAAGCTTCAAATACTTGTACCATGTGCTTTCAAGACTTGTACATGTTGAAAAAGTGGCAAATGACCATTTATGTCCTTTGGATATGCTTATATATAGTACTAGTCGTTTACCCGCGCGATGCGGCGGGAAACATATCACTTAGGTTGGTGAGTTTAGGGCTATGTATGGGGCAGCGCCGATAATTTACAACTCAGAGCTCGTTTTCTGTTAGTTTATTAATACTCTAGGGGGTTCACCGTGCTTTGCGCGAGACACGCCGATTTCTAACAAAAATTTAAATAGAAACGTAAATGCAATGACACCTCTATTCAAAACGAAAATCATGATATTCAATTACCAACAAGTACACACAAACATCACGTAAAAGTCCCTTTCATACATTGTCTAAGTCAACTAATCAAATCAGCCACAATCACAAGAGCGAAAAGCCAACAATATATATTAACAAAATTGGGAAAATTACAAACTGGTTCGAATTTTGTTGCTTTATTTTGTTGGTGGTGAAAATTACAACTTTATCATCTAAAACTCAATTAAGAATCAAGCCCTTACCATTACACCCCTCATATCACATCACCTAAGTATCTTATTACAACATGAGTCCCTACTGGACCTATATTAACACATGTAACAATTGCCAAAGTTGAGATCAATAGGTTAAACTTATAAAGTCTAAAATCTTAGCTAGCTTTCAGCAATTGGAAACACTGCTAACTTGCTAAGTTAATTTCAAGGCTTGATTAGACAACGTGATGAAAGAAAAAGATTAGAAGACGGTGGGAGAGAAAAAGGATGAAGAATAAATACGATTAAAAGACTTAAGATTATGATTAAAAGACATAAAAATATGAATATTAACCATAAGACTATTTTTTTTATAGTTAGAACCACTTTCTATTTGTGTACTATACTCAAAAAAATAAAATTATAAATAAATACATAACAAAATGTGGTTTCTAGTAAATTGTGTTATACCCCACCAACACTGATAGCCACACGGTCAACTCACTAAGTCAAACATGATATTCGTATTCGAGGTCAAGTAATGGTGATGGGTTTGAGAATAGTTCGACACCTGTTAACCAACTCATCAAAATCGAGCCGTTAAAATAGCATAACCTGCCAATTTGCTGACAGACTCAACCCGGTCAGTTTTTTTTCTTGTTGACTGAAATCTTTGTCAACTGGATTGTGAATACACCTTAGCATATCTATTGTTGGCTGCAAAAGCCCCATTATCTCCACATTGAAAATTTTAGGAGAAAATATATAAAGAAAAAAAAAAAACAAAATTATATCCAATTTGTCATCAGCAATAACCAAAACAAAAGTTTATATCTTATATCTATCTATCTCCTAACCAAAATCGCCCAACGGGTCACCCGTATAAATTTGGACTAACAAAACTAAATTTTTTTTCCAAATGCCAGATTTTGTACCAAAACAGGAGAGATATCAGGTAGGACTGTTACTACCTTTCTCCAAATATATATAGAAACCAAAAAAATTGCATATTTGGCCCGTCATGCTGGGCCTGATAAAACTTAACTATCTATCATCAACCAGCCCTTAAGGCTTCTTGACGGTCTTGTATAGCATTGAGGTTCCTTGAAAAACCATTAGCTGGAAATTCTTCCTGTACTGCTTCAACTGTGACATAATTTCAAATGTGTAATCATGTTAGTGCCTTTGTACTATATAACAATATTTGCAAATCATATTCTCCGCGTGAGGCCATTTTAGTCATAACCACGTAAAATATAACAAGTATACAAGTATTAGAGAAACGATAAAGAGTGCATACCTCTACATCCGGCATCCTCTCAAACCCAAACTTCTTGATCCACATATTAGCTTCATCAGCAGTAGGAAGTGCGAGAATTTTTACATTCAATGAAGCTAGCGGTTCTTCAATACATGATAATTAGACAAGACCGACGAAAAGCAAGTAGAATAGGCAAAATGGGCAGAGTTCGGGTAACAGGTCAAAACAGGTCGGATTGGGTTATTGATCGGCTGTACGTCCCTTTCCTCTTGTACTGTCTGTACCTCAGTGTTGGCGTGGTTCCGCGCCCGCTGTAGGACCTTATAACCAGCTGAGTGTTTTCTAAGTTAAGTGTGGGTATGGTCATGCACGTGTTGGAACCATACCCCCCTTCAAAAACCTATATAGGTTTCGAGGCTAAAAAACATGTTTATCAAATATGTGCTTCATAGCATTTACTGCGTATTCTGTTTCAGCTTTCAGTTATCTTCACGGGGGTTGAGGACTGTTACAGATGTAAACGAACATACAAGAACATGATAGTAAGCCAAGATGAAAGAAAAACAGGTATAGGTGTCAAAATCGGAGGCTCGGATAGCTGGCCAAAACAGGCCAGATTGGGCTGTTTACCAACATATTTTTTCCTCTGCAGTGGCTTAGACTTGACTTCATTGGGTACAGTAGGTGGCAAATAAACAAATAAAAAAATGCAGAACTGTGGCAGACTGTCATTAATAAAAGCAACAACCTATGACCATCACAACTTACACATATATCAGTTTCAATGTCTTACATTTTTCAGGTCAAATGGTTTAACTAAAAAGAAAATGGATCAAAAGGGCCGAACAAATTAAAACCCATACAAACTGAACTCAAATTTTTAAAGACCTATTGAGTCATACTTTGCATATTTATAACTTTATAAAATGAAAAAAATTAATAAAAAGAAGAGTGTAAGTTGGCCCAACCCATTTCGGTCCATTTTGACCCATTACAGATCAGGATGGGTTAACATGAAATACTTTGTCCAGGACCTCTATTGTTATATAAATAAGAGTCAGAATGATTATTTAAATCACCAAACAGAATCATTTTGGCCGGTCTCGGGTTTGGTTTTCTTTTTTTCAGAACCGTACGGTTCAGCCAAGAATTTGTTCATAGGCGTACTTAGATCCATAAGGTTAGCAGGATTATCTGTTCGACATTTAACCTTTGCATATTGGTAATGTTAAATTAATAACGAAGACTTGTATAATCTTTTATAATAGTAGATAGTGTTTGGGTGTGCTTAAACCTGTTTGAAGTTGTAATAATCAGATAATAAACCGTTATAAATACAATTATTTAAAGAACTCACATTAAAAAAAAGGAACATAAAGATAATAAGAGAGAAATCTCAAGAACTATTCAAATAAAATGAAACGCTGCCAAGACAAAGATAGAGATAATAACTCAAATTCGATGTATCCCTCTTAATGAAGCACTGAATCGTGGTATCCCGAGGCCCTGGCTGTAATGTAATTTAGTCAGGTTACTGAACGTTGATAATAACTTAAATATACGGGTGAGCTAGAAAAATCGAATAATCTAACCGTAAGTAAATAAACAAAAAAACCAGACAGAAATAACCAGGCTGATTGAGAAAAACCAGTGTTTCAGTTATGTGTATAAGTAACTGAACTAACCGAACATACATTAAAATCATCCTTTATATATATTTTTTATAAATAATATGTTATAGTTTTGTTATAATATTTATAAATAGCATATTAGTTGTCATGTATTCTCCTTTTAAATTAAAAACACTACTAATACTTTATTTTGCCCGAGATATAACTGGATTTACTAATTCAAGTCATCTTGAATCCACCTACACCTGCGTCTAGGGCAGACGATTAACTAATCCGTATTAAACCGAACTGTTTATAACCAAACTAATAAGGTATGAAGATATAAAAAGCAAAACCTCGTTATAGGTTCGGTTTTAACCCATAACCAAACCAGACCAAACCAAACCAAACCGACCCATGCATACCCCTATAGTCAAAACCATCTGACTAATTAACAATCTACCTGTTTCAAAGCGATCGGAAACGTAATCTTCCCTAAAGATTCAGTGGAATCAACGATTTCTTTGCACATTTCCCTCCATGATCTACACACTGCTGCACACGCAACAACATTTTTTCGCGCGGGCAATGTACTTTCACTTGCTTCTAATCTCTTTATCACATCAGTTAACAATTCAGACGGAAAGATTTGCCCAACCGCTATGAGATTCAAAATACGGGTGATCGTGTCTGTCCAACTTATCAGATTACACAAACATTTTATAAATTTATCTAATACAAATGCTATAAAAAGATATGATGAACATAGCACAACACACCTGCCTTTAGTGCCTTTAGTGCTCGAACTACCCTCCTTATTGTGTGTAACCCATTTCCTAGGACGCTAATTGGAACAGAGAACAAGGCCTACCATCCTTCAAAATACATTTAAAATCATCACATTAAAACACATAGATATGTAAATACATGAACTCACCATCAACGTCATCTTCTTCATCATCGGTTCCGGAGCGTCGCAGCCACGTAGCTTCCTCATGCTTCCAAATCACTGAACCCTAGCAAAGAAGGTAACGAAAACTGACAATCAGTAAACAAACCTATCAGATCTGGGCTTGTAAAATTCTTGAATGTAGCATAAAAACTTAGATCTGCAAATAGATGGTTAAAATTGTCATTTCTAGTATTTGGCCATGGAAATTAGACGTTACAAATTACAAGTAACCTTAAATGTTCTTGATTTTCTTGCCATGTGTATATTGGAAATGAAATACACTGTGAGTTGTTTCTTTAGCAAACCCTGAACCCTACTTGGCCCTGGGAACTCATATTTGTCATCATCCTATATTCAAATAAAACGCATCAATTCAACTTAAAAAATACAAATAAATTATCACAAGCAGCTTTTTATTATACAACATTATAGAATCCTTATACGAAAAACATATTTACTACCTCAAATTACATGTTATTTCTGTCTCTCAGCTGATGCTTCCCAAAGGTTTTGTTTGTCTGATTTGGAACTCTTTTTGGACAAAGTCACCTATTTATTTAAAAAACAAAATCAATAGTCAAAAAACTTTAATTACCAAATCACAAACAGTTATGTGGGGAGAATGTAAATGAAGACCTTTTCATCAACCAAAAATGTGACAACCCGTGATTTACGGCTCTTAATTACATGATTAACAGGTAATTAACGCTATAATAATTAGTGTTTACAAAGCAAATTAATGTAATTAGGCATTTGGAATGCCCAGGAACGTTTATCCGACTTTACAGTGAGCGAACGGTGGTTTACAGAGAAGCTTGTGAAACGTTAAACGGTAACGGATTGAACCGTACAAAATACTGACGACACCGACAAATATGGATGTTACACGAAAATTTTTAAGCTTATGGAGTTTGACTGGCGATATCGGGTCCCGTAGGAATTACGGGCCACTTATACGTGAGATGGGCTTGTGGGCGTAAGGAGGTTTACTACTTAGATCATGTGAGTGGGTAGGCGGAAACTTGAGGCCATTAATCCTCATGGTAGGACCGAGGGACAGGAGCGGTAGATCTATCTGGGTGTAGCGAGCCCAGCCCCAGGCCAAACAGAACGGACCTCGGGGTGACTTTGTGCCCGACGCATAAATCCGCTAGGTTTGAGTCTTCCTACTTGCACTTCACACATATCAATGGCCTTGCAAACCATTGGTGATCTCTTTTTCCTTATTTGCTACATACCAGGGATTTTATACTTACAGAAACTTCTTGTTCATACAAATTAACTACCATGTTTTATACAAATACAAGGCTTTACAAATACATGGTTTTATGAACATAACGTGTTACAAACACAACATTTCCATATAACTTGGCAAGAAAATGATTTTTAAATTCATTTTCTCAATACTATTTCAAAAACCGGTTATTCAAAGATTTATTTCAAATCTTTCACAATACCAAAGATTTATTTCAAACCTTTCACAACTCAAAAGATTTATCTCAAATCTTTTACGAACAAACTATGAACTCGCTCAACTTTATGTTGACTTTTTCGCATGTTCTTTCTCAGGTTGCATTTCTAAGACCAGGCACGGTTGGAATAGGAGGACCATGAAGAGTCGAGTACTTAGTGGGCGTTCAGTTTCTAGAAAGACTTAGCTTATTTGCTTCCGCTGTGCAATGAAGATACCAGTCCAGTCACGCCAATGCTCTGATAATTTCGGGGTGTGACAGATTGGTATCAGAGCTATAGGTTACAGCGAATTAGGTTTCTGTTGCGACACCTAGGCTCTAACCTCACCTTTCCCCTTGGGGACTTAGATCATTGAGACGTTGAATACATACAGAACGCCTAGTACTCGACTATGGTCTCAAACCGTTGCCGGAAAAACAAGCAGTCAAAATATTGTTTTCAAACATACGCTATTATGGTGTTTCATACACGGTGCATAAAACAATTACATACAGTACACAACACTCTGAGAGTTTAGGAAACATGCATTTAAAACCTTCGGAAAAGGGAATTCAGTCTGAGAGGCTGGGAGGATAGTCTAGTGGGACTAGGAGATTCAGTCTGGGAGGCAGGAAGGATAGTCTAGTGGGACTAGGAGATTCAGTCTGAGAGGCTGAGAGGATAGTCTAGTGGGACTAGGAGATTCAGTCTAGGAGGCTGGAAGGATAGTCTAGTGGGACTAGGAGATTCAGTTTGAGAGGCTGGAAGGATAGTCTAGTGGGACTAGGAGATTCAGTCTGAGAGGCTGGAAGGATAGTCTAGTGGGACTAGGAGATTCAGTCTGAGAGGCTGGAATGATAGTCTAGTGGGACTAGGAGATTCAGTCTGGGAGGCTGGAAGGATAGTCTAGTGGGACTAGGAGATTCAGTCTGAGAGGCTGGGAGGATAGTCTAGTGGGACTAGGAAGTTCAGTCTGAGAGGCTGGGAGGATAGACTAGTGGGACTAGGGGAATTACTTGATTGCTTATTGGTGACTAACATGCGTATTTGATTATATGATCGATTATTTGTGCATGGGCATCACGTAGGAATCGCGAATATTAACTCGGGTACACACTATTATCCACATTGTCTATGATATTTTAACTCCCCGAGCAGGCAGCCTACGCATAACAAAACGCTAGCGCACGGGAATACATGGAACTCAATTTTTACGTCCACAGATGTCGGGGTACATCACCTTCTACATGGCACACGACGCTAGCGCACAGGTATACGTGGAACTTAAGCTTACATCAACAGAGGTTGAAGTACGTCACATACGACTATCGAGGCGAGGCCTTTGAAAAGACGCGATGGCGCAATTCAACGACGACGCTAGATTCCTGTCAGCAGGAGAACTAACGGCCAGGAAACGACAACTTGTCCCGCGATCCTGCAACGACACGAATCACTCCAAGGGAAAGACGTATGTCTCCACATCCCCCTATTTCGGTTAACGACGAATACGATATGTTCGACATTCCATGGTAATGTCACCTAACAATTGGTCGTCACACGAAACCCCAGGTAAAGTCCTCAAATTTCTATTATTGAAATTTCGAATTTCACGCTCACTGAGTAGATTTTCGTATCTCTACTCCTCTTAATGGTCATTGTATCACGATCGTTTCTTTACAAGTTACATACATGGTTTTTCGTTGTAACCATGCCAAAAGTTTTCTTGTCGATACATATGTTTATTGTCGGGTTGCGCTAAAACCAAGTTCAACTGTTTGAACTTGTCCATTACACATGTTCGATTCAAAACACCATATGATGTATTGAAAACATCATATTCAAATTCGTATTAACAAGCGTTTCATTTGTTCCGAGTCGAGGTAAACTTGTTTGGTATTCGACTCCATTAAATTGTCTGTTGATTTCGACACCATGTGATGGTGATTTTCATTAGTTTGAAGCTTGCGCTAAACTCGTTTACGCATCTCATACACGGATCTAAAAATTTATTGATTGTTTTCCAATTCACTTCGATTTATTATATCAAAACAGTCTTAACACAATCGTGTGATAAGACAAGGGTACACAAAATTCGTTTCATGTTCCGGTGTACCTTCTAACGGTCCTTTCAACATTGATCGAATGTTTTGCGATATTCATTGCTTCTTCATCTTCGATCGAGAACATTATTTCTTTGATGTTTCATTTTCAATTGAAAGTTCTATGATGTCATTTGAAACGAACTTTCAGATTCCCTTTACTGCGCATTCATTGGACTTCAAACACGGTGAATTTGTTTGATCACCGCTATTATTGGATTATTTAAATCACTACGACACCTTGTGGTGTCAGTACAAACTTGTAGCTTGGGCTAATGATGATCGATCGTTTCATGCAAAACACAGGTGATACTTGTTCGATCACCGGTATTATTGAATTATTTCATTCATTACGACACCTTGAGGCGTCGGTATAACTTGCAGCTTGTGCTGATCACGATCGAGCGTTTCATGCAAACCATTATATTTGAGATTGTTGATCCTAAGTTCATCCAGTGGATGTTATTGCTTCTAGAACTCGTTTACATGTTATAAACGTTCACATGGAATTCGATTGGTCGAAGATCCTGTTCATTGTTGGATCCTGTTAACTTAGTCACACGAGTGACTCTATCTATACATCTTGTTTCCCTTGACATCAACTCTTGAAACACAATTCTGAAGAGATAACATAATCTAAATTTCGAGGACGAAATTTCTGTAACAGGGGGAGAATGTGACAACCCGTGATTTACGGCTCTTAGTTACGTGATTAACAGGTAATTAACGCAATAATAATTAGTGTTTACAAAGCAAATTAATGTAATTAGGCATTTGGAATGCCCGGGAACGTTTATCCGACTTTACAGTGAGCGAACGGTGGTTTACAGAGAAGCTTGTGAAACGTTAAACGGTAACGGATTGAACCGTACAAAATACTGACGACACCGACAAATATGGATGTTACACGAAAATTTTTAAGCTTATGGAGTTTGACTGGCGATATCGGGTCCCGTAGGAATTACGGGCCACTTATACGTGAGATGGGCTTGTGGGCCCTGGGCCCAAGCCCAAAGCACACAAGCCTAATCCTGCACATGACATATTAGATCTTACAAGATCACTACAAAATATTATGAAATCTTTACAAGATTTGAAAATCTTTGCAAATCTATAGTAAATCTATACAAAAGATCTTAGCTCCAAGGTTAAAACAATAGACCTGATTGTCATTTGAATACTCAAAAGGCAATAAAAACCTTAAACTCTATATAAAGGGTGTTGCACCCTATTTACTTACACACAAGAACAATACACACACAACTCCCATCTCCCTCCCTCGATCTAACATCAGAGAACAAATAAAAACACTTCCTACTCTCCTTTATCTCCTACATAAGAGAAGCCCTAATTCTCAAAACTCATATGACCACACCTTATCTCCTCAAAGATGCAACAGACACAAACCTCACCCTCTCATCTCTCTCGATTTCCTGTCCAGACAAACACACGGCCGGCTGCCGGTCGTGTTACCGGCGACGAGTCCCTCCGACGACACACACAATTGCAGACACTCAACCTCCACCGCTGATATACACGTACCCCCCCCTTCTGATGACGACCCGACGGTGGAGAACCGTCGGCATACGGCGGCGGTGGCGATGGATCTTCACGACGGCAAACAACCCCCCTTCTTCTCTCCCCTCCGCTGGTGTGCAACCGGGGACGATAACAACCACCACCACCGTCTGGTGGTGGTGCGACGGTGAAACAAGAGAGAGAGCTGAAGAGATGAGAGAGAAACGAGACGGAGGGAGAGAGATGTCGGAGAGAGAGAGACGGTGGCGCGTGGCGGCACGTGACGGCGTGGTGTGGCGGCAATCGGAGCTGCAGGACCAACGGGTTCTGGCCGGTAAACAGGCTTTAACCACCATTTTCTTTTGACCTGTTTTGGTTCAGTTTTAGTGATTCAAAGTTTGGTTCGGTCTATGTTTGACTCGGTTTTCAGGTTCGGGATTTAACGGATCAGATCTGTGCTCGACTCAGTTCGACTCGGTGAAATTTAGCGCGACTCAGTTCGACTTGGTGCATTTCGACTCGACTCGGTTCAACTCGATTTGACTCGGTCAAACCGAGTCAACTCGGGTCAATGGGTCAGACCTGGTGTGGTTCGGGTTCAGCTCGGAACGGGTCCGATGCGGTCAGATTTGTTGTGGCAGAAGCGGTTTGAGTTGACTCGGTCAACTCAGCGAGTCGACTCGGCCCAACTCAGTCAACGAGAGCTGACTCGGTCAACTCAGCTTTTCGACACAAGAGTTTTGGTAATGGTTTAAAGATGCGGTTTCGTTATGTTAAAATACTTTTATATAATTTTATATAATTTCGTGATAACGAGCTCGAACTGATTCATACTGATTATAGTTTGCATTTGCGGAAATATTTAGCAAAGTTGATATATTATAATTGAATCTTGAAAATATAACGACAACTTGGTTGTCCGTGGCGTCCAAAAACAGAGGAAACTCTGTCCGTTTTTCGAGAGAACCCGTAAAATAAAACGAGTTTTTATTATAAAACAAAACGCGTCTTGGTTGTAAAACGACGATTATTGTTATAAAGCGACTTTTATAAAACGAGATACAAATATAAAGTTTCTTTATCAACAACTTACAACCTACGAGAACAACGATACGAAGATTATTTTGACAACAAAAATAAATATAGTTATTATTATATTTATTTCAAACAAACTCGAATCTTTTATAAATAAATATAGTATATATATTTATTTCAAGCATCGCGTAACACGAAGCCGTTTCATCAAAATAAATATAGTTTATATTTATTCCAAATATCAAACGACACGACGATTGTTTTGCTAAATAAATATAGTTTATATATTTATTTGAAGTTATATACGACACGAATCCTTTTATAAAATAAATATAGTTTGTATATTTATTTCAAACTTCAAACAACGCGATGATACTTTCGCAGAATAAATATAACTTTTTACATTATTGAAAACGCCTAAACGGCATATACGTATATTTTTGGCAAATATACACAAGATGTGATATATATAATACAAATTATTATATATTAGTTGCATACGACCTCTCAAAAACGAGCTAACGAGTATAACTCCTTCGCTTCTTTTAAGTTGACAAATTACCGTCAAATCGTTCGATCAACGATTCGGTAGTGCTCGGTAACACGTAGATTTGTTACCACATTATTTAGAAACTTATTAGATATTCCATGTTAGGAATATTGTAGAATGCACGCTAGCAAGTCAAGTCTTGGAAGCGACATCACGAAGTCGTAATTAGCTAGCTTGCACAGGAATATTCAGGCGAGTTCATAACCCCCACTTTTACTGTTTTACATTTTTGTAAATGTTTTCGGGGTGGAAAGACATGCACGTTTTTCAGGACATACAAAGTTTTCGATAAACAAAGACTGTATATTTTTAGACAAAGTGTTGCAAGAACATACAAAGTTTTGAACAAACGCAAAACTAATCATATCACGAATGGATTTCGAGGAACTCAAATGATTTACGAAAGGTTTATACTAAACATACCGGTTTTTACAAAACAAATGCGTATTTTCGAAATGTGAATGATTTTTCGTAACTAGGGAGTCAGTCAGGGTGGCTGGGTAGGTTCAGCCAGGGTGGCTGGGGAGGTTCAGCCAGGGTGGCTGGGAAGGCTCAGTCAGGGTGGCTGGGGAGGCTCAGTCAGGGTGGCTGGGGTGGAATATATGTTACAGTAATTACGAGTACTTTATACATGGTATGGTTAGCGTAAGGAGGTTTACTACTTAGATCATGTGAGTGGGTAGGCGGAAACTTGAGGCCATTAATCCTCATGGTAGGACCGAGGGACAGGAGCGGTAGATCTATCTGGGTGTAGCGAGCCTAGCCCCAGGCCAAACAGAACGGACCTCGGGGTGACTTTGTGCCCGACGCATAAATCCGCTAGGTTTGAGTCTTCCTACTTGCACTTCACACATATCAATGGCCTTGCAAACCATTGGTGATCTCTTTTTCCTTATTTGCTACATACCAGGGATTTTATACTTACAGAAACTTCTTGTTCATACAAATTAACTACCATGTTTTATACAAATACAAGGCTTTACAAATACATGGTTTTATGAACATAACGTGTTACAAACACAACATTTCCATATAACTTGGCAAGAAAATGATTTTTAAATTCATTTTCTCAATACTATTTCAAAAACCGGTTATTCAAAGATTTATTTCAAATCTTTCACAATACCAAAGATTTATTTCAAACCTTTCACAACTCAAAAGATTTATCTCAAATCTTTTACGAACAAACTATGAACTCGCTCAACTTTATGTTGACTTTTTCGCATGTTCTTTCTCAGGTTGCATTTCTAAGACCAGGCACGGTTGGAATAGGAGGACCATGAAGAGTCGAGTACTTAGTGGGCGTTCAGTTTCTAGAAAGACTTAGCTTATTTGCTTCCGCTGTGCAATGAAGATACCAGTCCAGTCACGCCAATGCTCTGATAATTTCGGGGTGTGACAGATTGGTATCAGAGCTATAGGTTACAGCGAATTAGGTTTCTGTTGCGACACCTAGGCTCTAACCTCACCTTTCCCCTTGGGGACTTAGATCATTGAGACGTTGAATACATACAGAACGCCTAGTACTCGACTATGGTCTCAAACCGTTGCCGGAAAAACAAGCAGTCAAAATATTGTTTTCAAACATACGCTATTATGGTGTTTCATACACGGTGCATAAAACAATTACATACAGTACACAACACTCTGAGAGTTTAGGAAACATGCATTTAAAACCTTCGGAAAAGGGAATTCAGTCTGAGAGGCTGGGAGGATAGTCTAGTGGGACTAGGAGATTCAGTCTGGGAGGCAGGAAGGATAGTCTAGTGGGACTAGGAGATTCAGTCTGAGAGGCTGAGAGGATAGTCTAGTGGGACTAGGAGATTCAGTCTAGGAGGCTGGAAGGATAGTCTAGTGGGACTAGGAGATTCAGTTTGAGAGGCTGGAAGGATAGTCTAGTGGGACTAGGAGATTCAGTCTGAGAGGCTGGAAGGATAGTCTAGTGGGACTAGGAGATTCAGTCTGAGAGGCTGGAAGGATAGTCTAGTGGGACTAGGAGATTCAGTCTGGGAGGCTGGAAGGATAGTCTAGTGGGACTAGGAGATTCAGTCTGAGAGGCTGGGAGGATAGTCTAGTGGGACTAGGAAGTTCAGTCTGAGAGGCTGGGAGGATAGACTAGTCGGACTAGGGGAATTACTTGATTGCTTATTGGTGACTAACATGCGTATTTGATTATATGATCGATTATTTGTGCATGGGCATCACGTAGGAATCGCGAATATTAACTCGGGTACACACTATTATCCACATTGTCTATGATATTTTAACTCCCCGAGCAGGCAGCCTACGCATAACAAAACGCTAGCGCACGGGAATACATGGAACTCAATTTTTACGTCCACAGATGTCGGGGTACATCACCTTCTACATGGCACACGACGCTAGCGCACAGGTATACGTGGAACTTAAGCTTACATCAACAGAGGTTGAAGTACGTCACATACGACTATCGAGGCGAGGCCTTTGAAAAGACGCGATGGCGCAATTCAACGACGACGCTAGATTCCTGTCAGCAGGAGAACTAACGGCCAGGAAACGACAACTTGTCCCGCGATCCTGCAACGACACGAATCACTCCAAGGGAAAGACGTATGTCTCCACATCCCCCTATTTCGGTTAACGACGAATACGATATGTTCGACATTCCATGGTAATGTCACCTAACAATTGGTCGTCACACGAAACCCCAGGTAAAGTCCTCAAATTTCTATTATTGAAATTTCGAATTTCACGCTCACTGAGTAGATTTTCGTATCTCTACTCCTCTTAATGGTCATTGTATCACGATCGTTTCTTTACAAGTTACATACATGGTTTTTCGTTGTAACCATGCCAAAAGTTTTCTTGTCGATACATATGTTTATTGTCGGGTTGCGCTAAAACCAAGTTCAACTGTTTGAACTTGTCCATTACACATGTTCGATTCAAAACACCATATGATGTATTGAAAACATCATATTCAAATTCGTATTAACAAGCGTTTCATTTGTTCCGAGTCGAGGTAAACTTGTTTGGTATTCGACTCCATTAAATTGTCTGTTGATTTCGACACCATGTGATGGTGATTTTCATTAGTTTGAAGCTTGCGCTAAACTCGTTTACGCATCTCATACACGGATCTAAAAATTTATTGATTGTTTTCCAATTCACTTCGATTTATTATATCAAAATAGTCTTAACACAATCGTGTGATAAGACAAGGGTACACAAAATTCGTTTCATGTTCCGGTGTACCTTCTAACGGTCCTTTCAACATTGATCGAATGTTTTGCGATATTCATTGCTTCTTCATCTTCGATCGAGAACATTATTTCTTTGATGTTTCATTTTCAATTGAAAGTTCTATGATGTCATTTGAAACGAACTTTCAGATTCCCTTTACTGCGCATTCATTGGACTTCAAACACGGTGAATTTGTTTGATCACCGCTATTATTGGATTATTTAAATCACTACGACACCTTGTGGTGTCAGTACAAACTTGTAGCTTGGGCTAATGATGATCGATCGTTTCATGCAAAACACAGGTGATACTTGTTCGATCACCGGTATTATTGAATTATTTCATTCATTACGACACCTTGAGGCGTCGGTATAACTTGCAGCTTGTGCTGATCACGATCGAGCGTTTCATGCAAACCATTATATTTGAGATTGTTGATCCTAAGTTCATCCAGTGGATGTTATTGCTTCTAGAACTCGTTTACATGTTATAAACGTTCACATGGAATTCGATTGGTCGAAGATCCTGTTCATTGTTGGATCCTGTTAACTTAGTCACACGAGTGACTGTATCTATACATCTTGTTTCCCTTGACATCAACTCTTGAAACACAATTCTGAAGAGATAACATAATCTAAATTTCGAGGACGAAATTTCTGTAACAGGGGGAGAATGTGACAACCCGTGATTTACGGCTCTTAATTACGTGATTAACAGGTAATTAACGCAATAATAATTAGTGTTTACAAAGCAAATTAATGTAATTAGGCATTTGGAATGCCCGGGAACGTTTATCCGACTTTACAGTGAGCGAACGGTGGTTTACAGAGAAGCTTGTGAAACGTTAAACGGTAACGGATTGAACCGTACAAAATACTGACGACACCGACAAATATGGATGTTACACGAAAATTTTTAAGCTTATGGAGTTTGACTGGCGATATCGGGTCCCGTAGGAATTACGGGCCACTTATACGTGAGATGGGCTTGTGGGCCCTGGGCCCAAGCCCAAAGCACACAAGCCTAATCCTGCACATGACATATTAGATCTTACAAGATCACTACAAAATATTATGAAATCTTTACAAGATTTGAAAATCTTTGCAAATCTATAGTAAATCTATACAAAAGATCTTAGCTCCAAGGTTAAAACAATAGACCTGATTGTCATTTGAATACTCAAAAGGCAATAAAAACCTTAAACTCTATATAAAGGGTGTTGCACCCTATTTACTTACACACAAGAACAATACACACACAACTCCCATCTCCCTCCCTCGATCTAACATCAGAGAACAAATAAAAACACTTCCTACTCTCCTTTATCTCCTACATAAGAGAAGCCCTAATTCTCAAAACTCATATGACCACACCTTATCTCCTCAAAGATGCAACAGACACAAACCTCACCCTCTCATCTCTCTCGATTTCCTGTCCAGACAAACACACGGCCGGCTGCCGGTCGTGTTACCGGCGACGAGTCCCTCCGACGACACACACAATTGCAGACACTCAACCTCCACCGCTGATATACACGTACCCCCCCCTTCTGATGACGACCCGACGGTGGAGAACCGTCGGCATACGGCGGCGGTGGCGATGGATCTTCACGACGGCAAACAACCCCCCTTCTTCTCTCCCCTCCGCTGGTGTGCAACCGGGGACGATAACAACCACCACCACCGTCTGGTGGTGGTGCGACGGTGAAACAAGAGAGAGAGCTGAAGAGATGAGAGAGAAACGAGACGGAGGGAGAGAGATGTCGGAGAGAGAGAGACGGTGGCGCGTGGCGGCACGTGACGGCGTGGTGTGGCGGCAATCGGAGCTGCAGGACCAACGGGTTCTGGCCGGTAAACAGGCTTTAACCACCATTTTCTTTTGACCTGTTTTGGTTCAGTTTTAGTGATTCAAAGTTTGGTTCGGTCTATGTTTGACTCGGTTTTCAGGTTCGGGATTTAACGGATCAGATCTGTGCTCGACTCAGTTCGACTCGGTGAAATTTAGCGCGACTCAGTTCGACTTGGTGCATTTCGACTCGACTCGGTTCAACTCGATTTGACTCGGTCAAACCGAGTCAACTCGGGTCAATGGGTCAGACCTGGTGTGGTTCGGGTTCAGCTCGGAACGGGTCCGATGCGGTCAGATTTGTTGTGGCAGAAGCGGTTTGAGTTGACTCGGTCAACTCAGCGAGTCGACTCGGCCCAACTCAGTCAACGAGAGCTGACTCGGTCAACTCAGCTTTTCGACACAAGAGTTTTGGTAATGGTTTAAAGATGCGGTTTCGTTATGTTAAAATACTTTTATATAATTTTATATAATTTCGTGATAACGAGCTCGAACTGATTCATACTGATTATAGTTTGCATTTGCGGAAATATTTAGCAAAGTTGATATATTATAATTGAATCTTGAAAATATAACGACAACTTGGTTGTCCGTGGCGTCCAAAAACAGAGGAAACTCTGTCCGTTTTTCGAGAGAACCCGTAAAATAAAACGAGTTTTTATTATAAAACAAAACGCGTCTTGGTTGTAAAACGACGATTATTGTTATAAAGCGACTTTTATAAAACGAGATACAAATATAAAGTTTCTTTATCAACAACTTACAACCTACGAGAACAACGATACGAAGATTATTTTGACAACAAAAATAAATATAGTTATTATTATATTTATTTCAAACAAACTCGAATCTTTTATAAATAAATATAGTATATATATTTATTTCAAGCATCGCGTAACACGAAGCCGTTTCATCAAAATAAATATAGTTTATATTTATTCCAAATATCAAACGACACGACGATTGTTTTGCTAAATAAATATAGTTTATATATTTATTTGAAGTTATATACGACACGAATCCTTTTATAAAATAAATATAGTTTGTATATTTATTTCAAACTTCAAACAACGCGATGATACTTTCGCAGAATAAATATAACTTTTTACATTATTGAAAACGCCTAAACGGCATATACGTATATTTTTGGCAAATATACACAAGATGTGATATATATAATACAAATTATTATATATTAGTTGCATACGACCTCTCAAAAACGAGCTAACGAGTATAACTCCTTCGCTTCTTTTAAGTTGACAAATTACCGTCAAATCGTTCGATCAACGATTCGGTAGTGCTCGGTAACACGTAGATTTGTTACCACATTATTTAGAAACTTATTAGATATTCCATGTTAGGAATATTGTAGAATGCACGCTAGCAAGTCAAGTCTTGGAAGCGACATCACGAAGTCGTAATTAGCTAGCTTGCACAGGAATATTCAGGCGAGTTCATAACCCCCACTTTTACTGTTTTACATTTTTGTAAATGTTTTCGGGGTGGAAAGACATGCACGTTTTTCAGGACATACAAAGTTTTCGATAAACAAAGACTGTATATTTTTAGACAAAGTTTTGCAAGAACATACAAAGTTTTGAACAAACGCAAAACTAATCATATCACGAATGGATTTCGAGGAACTCAAATGATTTACGAAAGGTTTATACTAAACATACCGGTTTTTACAAAACAAATGCGTATTTTTGAAATGTGAATGATTTTTCGTAACTAGGGAGTCAGTCAGGGTGGCTGGGTAGGTTCAGCCAGGGTGGCTGGGGAGGTTCAGCCTGGGTGGCTGGGAAGGCTCAGTCAGGGTGGCTGGGGAGGCTCAGTCAGGGTGGCTGGGGTGGAATATATGTTACAGTAATTACGAGTACTTTATACATGGTATGGTTAGCGTAAGGAGGTTTACTACTTAGATCATGTGAGTGGGTAGGCGGAAACTTGAGGCCATTAATCCTCATGGTAGGACCGAGGGACAGGAGCGGTAGATCTATCTGGGTGTAGCGAGCCCAGCCCCAGGCCAAACAGAACGGACCTCGGGGTGACTTTGTGCCCGACGCATAAATCCGCTAGGTTTGAGTCTTCCTACTTGCACTTCACACATATCAATGGCCTTGCAAACCATTGGTGATCTCTTTTTCCTTATTTGCTACATACCAGGGATTTTATACTTACGGAAACTTCTTGTTCATACAAATTAACTACCATGTTTTATACAAATACAAGGCTTTACAAATACATGGTTTTATGAACATAACGTGTTACAAACACAACATTTCCATATAACTTGGCAAGAAAATGATTTTTAAATTCATTTTCTCAATACTATTTCAAAAACCGGTTATTCAAAGATTTATTTCAAATCTTTCACAATACCAAAGATTCATTTCAAACCTTTCACAACTCAAAAGATTTATCTCAAATCTTTTACGAACAAACTATGAACTCGCTCAACTTTATGTTGACTTTTTCGCATGTTCTTTCTCAGGTTGCATTTCTAAGACCAGGCACAGTTGGAATAGGAGGACCATGAAGAGTCGAGTACTTAGTGGGCGTTCAGTTTCTAGAAAGACTTAGCTTATTTGCTTCCGCTGTGCAATGAAGATACCAGTCCAGTCACGCCAATGCTCTGATAATTTCGGGGTGTGACAAAAAAGCCTAATAAAACCCCAAAAATAGTGAATCGAGATGAAATGCAAGAAAACAAATAACGATATGAAAAGGCTGAAACATCAAACGCTACGTGCGAACAATTTTGAAGCCAAAATTTATGAAATCGGACTTACAAGCGAACCCTAATTTGATGGGAATCGCATCTGCAACTCCAACCACCGTCAGTCCGACCTTTCTTGCTCTCCTTCCAGTCTCTCTCTCTCTCTCTCTTTTGGCGTTCACACTCTAAACTCTCTTTTTGCTCTCTGCCTCTTCTTTTCTTTTCTGTCACCGGTGTTACTCCGGCCGCCATGTACGGCGGAGATGATGTATGAAAACTTGCTGAAATCTTCCCTTGAGAGAGAAAAGACTCAGATATGAGCTTAAAAATCAACAAAAACGTAAAAGGCTAACAAAAATCAACAAAAACGTAACAATGGATGCAACAAAAACTCAGAGCCATACCTTTATCTATTACCGGTTGGTGTCAGATCAAGCACTTGAACAACAATTTCAAGAACATCAGCGATTTTGAGTGAAGATGCCATAAACCCTAGATCTACAAAATCGCCTTGATAGAGAAATGGAGAGAGAAAAGGATGGGTTATTAGGTTGTTGTTGTCGTTGAGAGAAGATGCCATAAACCCTAGATCTTCAATCCATGGCATTTCATGTTTTTCTACTTTGATTTAAAGGTAATTGACAGAAAGAAGCAAATCTAGATCTGATGGAATTTGAGAGAGAGAAGGATGAGATGAGGAGCGTTTGAATTTTGAAAAGTGATTTTAGGTTAAAGTATGCCGCCTAAAAAGGGTATTATTGGAAAGATAAATATCCATATGCTTTAAAGACTTGTACATTATGCTTTAAGGGTGTTTTAAGGAAATTTCAATAACTTTTTTGGATATGCTTATTAATATAGTATAGATAGATAATAATTAACAAAAGCAAAATTCACTATATGTCACTTTCAACTTTTTCAACTTTTTTTTACAACCATTCAATGACCGTACTTACATAGTACTTTATGTCTGATAGGTCATTTTCATTAAAAAAAAAAACAGAAAACACAAATTAAATTTTGAATATCAGATTAACATTTTCCTTTACTCTACAAATAAAGAACAATCCTTTCCCTCTTTGTGTGAGTGTTTGGGATTCCTTATTTTGCACAAACTTTTAACTAATTGACTTGTTAGGCTACATGGTATAGTGACCATCCTTTCTTTGAGGATGATCCGCCACCTAGGCGCCACATCATAGTCCTTATGAGGATGGTCCATCCCACAAAAACAATAGAAATGGGAGGATGATCCTACCCCACTAGTTTATTATTATTTTTTTTAAATCTTCCATTTTTTTAACATTTAACAAATAAAATAGGAAAATACTTTCATTAATATTAAAAAAAACAATACATAAACTTAAAAAAAAACTTAAATAAACCCTAATAACTTAAAAAAAAACATAAACTTATAAAAATCATCCACTTTGATGCTTCTTCATGATATCATTTTGCAATTTTGTCAAAGTCGAGCGTTTCGGTTCGGGATAACTATCAACATCCATCGTTAATATTTCCCACTCCTTGAGCCGAACCTTATCATCGGACAATCGTAACTTTTCTCCCGCCACGCGTGACTTTTCTTCGATTGCCCGCTCCTTCGCCTTCACCTTTTGGGCCGTGACCTTGGTGTATGTTTTAAATTGTGTCATAAACTCCTCCATCTTCGGATCGACCTTTTGCTTTTCTTTCTTTGACGCCGTAACTATCAACATCCATTGTTAATATTTCCCACTCCTTGAGCCGAACCTTATCATCGGACAATCGTAACTTTTCTCCCGCCACGCGTGACTTTTCTTCGATTGCCCGCTCCTTCTCCTTCGCCTTTTGGGCCGTGACCTCGGTGTATGTTTTAAATTGCGTCATAAACTCCTCCATCTTCGGATCGACCTTTTGTTTTTCTTTCTTTGACGCCGCCTCCTTCTTTGATTTGTCCCGGCCCGCGGGACGTTCCGCTTCCTTTACGGCGTACTCTTCTTCATCGAACTCGGCATCGTCGTTTCAATTTATGTGACATCTCGCGTCCGATCCGCCGGCGCTATAACTACCGGACTCCGATGTCCTTTGCCGCTTTGCCATCTCCACCTTGTTAGGAATCGGCGTCCATTTTTGGGCCGTTCGCATAACTTCCCACGCCCGAACGTGTGCGAATGTGGTATGATGGTTCGTCTTGTAAACATCCAATGCCTTTTTGAACACATCCTCGTCGCTCATCCCACTACGACGTCCACTTGAATATATTTTATTATATTCTTCCGAAAACTTGTTGACGAACCCGCTCATTTTTCGCCACTTAAAAAAGTACGAGTTATTTTTACGTACCTTTAATGGGGTGTGTGGACGTGCCTATATAAGCCTTCGCTAAGGCTTCTTCCTCAAGTTGCGTCCATGGTTTCGGCTTCGGTTTGGACAGTTGGCTTTGCTCACCCGCAACTTGCTTGCCTTTTCTTCGTTTGTTTTTTTGCGGTTGGGTCTCGGGAACAACTTCAACAACATCTTCGTCGGGTTCAGTTCAAATGGGTTGCGTCGGGTTCGGTTCGGGTTGAATGGGTTGCACGGGTTGGATATTAAAAGGATTCCGCATCAGCAATTGTTGTATGACTTGACTTTGTTGCGTGTGCGCAAAAACATTCGGTGAGTTTTGGAAAGCGGCAAAAGCGTTGGAGGAAAATTGACCGAATTGGTGCGGTTCTAGCGTGGGATAGTATCCCGGCACCGAAAATACATTCGGGTTGTTTGGTGGGTTCAGGTTGTTGGGGTTGTTCGCCTGTTCGGGTTGTTGGGGACGTTCGGGTTGTTCGGGTTGAAGGGATCTATGGTAGAATAATATTTTATAAAAAGGGAAGAATGTTATAAAAAATGAGAGAGAGAGATGAGTTGTAGTGGATGAAAAAATGTGAAAAATGGTGTAAAAGTGGGGAATATATATAATTTTGGGTTGGATTTTGGTAAAAAAAGGGGAAATAGCCGTTTGTTTGTTTTTTGAAATTGGAAATTATTTATTTATTTTTTTATTTTCAAACGGTCAACAAGCATGGGAAGGGGTGAAAGATTTGTCATTTTGTGCTCCGTCTCCAACGGCTTGCATGCGACGGAGAGGACGAGGACGCTAGGGGGGTGGTGGGGGGGCACGGTGTTTGAACCGGCGCCGTTCCTGAACGGGTGGGGGAGGTTCCCCATACCGTCTTGTTAAAAGTTAATAAGTTAGAAAAGGAATGTTGAAAAGTATGAAATTGTAACTTATCAATTAATTCAAAACCCAAAAGTCTTCTGGAACAAATTTCCCATTAAACCCTCACATATGTGCTGCCTTCAATCCTCCAACTACCTATCTGCCGCCTTCATCAATCCTCATGATCATCCCAGCTTCAATTACTCCCCCATCTACCGTACATACCAGCTTCAATTAATCACCCCAATCTCTGCCGATCTGCCACACTGAAGACGACGTACAACTGGTTTGACGCCGGAGACAGAATCAAGGCTCATTCTACTCTCCATTCTTCCGTAAAACCCTAAAGATCATCATCATCATCTGCAAAAGGTAATAATGCTCGTTGCTGCTGTTGATGTTTTTTTATAAAAATTTCAATCATTGTTGCTGTTTCTAGTTGGTTTCTTCAACCTTCTTTTGCTGCCTGATTGTTACTTTTTTTGGTGTTTATGATCTGATCATATATCTTATCGTTGTATTATATACCTAATTGTATATCTACTGTTATACGAGTAGATAATCTAGTATTACTTTAATATGCTGTAGACTTGTTGTATATCTACTGTTGAAGTTTGAATTTCATATTTTCATAGGTGAAATGCTTTCATATATATATATATATATATTTGCATATGCACTTTGTTAGTATTGTGATGAGAGATTATCTATGCAAACAAAGTGTAGGTTGTACTACAAGGCAAGGTTTAAAAGAACGGAAACGAGTTTCGATGCGTTTTCCCTTCGCCTCACGAGGCGTAAGCCTCGAGGCGAAACAAGGCGTAAGGCCGGGGCGGTATTAATAAATAAATATAAAATTATATATTATAAAAATAATAATACTAACTAATTCCATCATCAGATTCATCAAAAACACACTTAAAAAAGACATGAAATGCTTGAAATTGACACAAAAAGTCAAAAACATCAAAAACAATTATCGAAATCCCCTGAGGCGCATCAGCCCCTCTGAGGCGCATATACATTAAAAACACCATGAGGCGCTCCTCAGACTCGTTTTTTGGCCGTTTTGCCCCGAGGCGCGCCTTGAGGCGCACGCCTCAAACGTTTTTTAAAACTATGCTACAAGGACACTAATAAAGAAACACGTAACTAATCTTAAGGATAATTAGTTTGGTTTATGTTTCTACCATAAGGGTTAATCTTCTTTGACTTCTTGAGCTCCTTAATGACTGATTATCCTGCAAAACAGAACACCGTTAGCTCGTTAAGAGGGGAATATGGGGGTTTCCCTCTTAACCAGGCTCCAACGTGAGAATAAGTAACTATCTCGAGGAGATTAAAGTGAGTAAAGAGTGAGAGTAGAGGGAATCGAATGAATTAACCTGTGAGTGAAGTGTTCTATTTATAGCCGGAGTGTTGTAGAGGATGTGGGCTAATGGGCCTTGGGCCGGAAAACGACAATGGAATGGATATGCCCTTTGTCTCACTGTTGTCGACCGTTAATGCCTTCTAGACGTTTCTCGGTGCTGGCGCACCGTGAGTGGAGCCACGTGGAGCCACGTGTCACTGTTGTCGGTCTCTGCCACTAGCCAGTTAGTGGAGATCATGGGGCAGGTGTCTCTGCCCCGTGATTGGTGCCACGTAGGCGTCCTTAAGTACTTTTTGTCTCCTGCTCGTCAGATGATCGTGGTGCACGATTGAGCAGAGTCTGGAGGATGCGGATTGGCTCTTTTCATCTGACACTTGTACCCTTTGTACTCTAAGTCGTCTTTACGTCGCGTCCCTGCGTGGCTCTTGCTGCACATGGAACTGGCCTGCGCAAGGTATGGGCGCTTGGAGGCTCGACTTCAGGATGCTAAGTTGTTGATTTGTCTCGTTTAGACCCCGCGCGGCGTTGGTGAGTGTTGCCCTACCCGCGCGAGGTTGAGATCGAGAATGTAATTGATTAAGGAGTATGGTCCGCCGCGCGGCTCGGAGGAAGATTTGCGCGGGTTTTTGGGACCATACCCCTTCAAGTCCCCCCCCAGTCTAGTGCTGCACCATGCGCAAAGTAAATGGTTGGAGCTCTGGACTTAGAAAAAAGAAGTTAAATGCTCTGATGGTGCTTGCTTGACCCTGGTTGATGGCACGCGTGTAATTGCTTGGATTACTACGGCGCGGCTACCAGGCTTGTTCTTTTGACACACTGCCCTTGGTTTTGAAACGCGCAAGGTTGTTTGATGAACTGCAGATGATGCGCGGCCCTAGTATCTTCTGTATGAAGTTTGTATTAATTGTAGGTGGGAGAATCCTCGAAATTTAAATTCTGTTGGGTTGGTGCCAAGGAAGTTGATGATTTGTAATTGCTGCGCTTTTGCGCCGTTTGAATATGATTTTTACGTTTTGCTTTCCATTTTTCGAGTTACAATTATTGCACTATTGCTAGAAACTTTGGTTAAGTTATCGCGAATAAACGTAAGTGTGGCTCTTGTGTGAACGTAATTGTTCGGTCTCGCGCTATGTTCGCGGAGAACCTTGGCGGTGTAACTCTATAGCTCGTAATTTTCTGAAGTGTTTTCGTGCTAATCAAAAGTGTCACACCCCCAAAATCCACCCGCGGAGTACCACCGCTTGGGAGCGTGACTGACCAGGATCAAGCCATCAATCATATCAAACATAGCATTTAATAATAAAAGTAACCAATGTAAATCATCATGACATGATTGATGTTCCAAAACCAAACATCGTTTAAATAGCGGAAGCATAGTATGTAATCTCAAAATAGTTATACGAGTTATAAGTTCAAATAAGGTTCATGATCCGTATCCCACAACGACCTGCTCCTCCCTGTGCAAGCTCCATAATGTACCTAAGGTCCTGCAAGGCATGCAGCAAATAATCAACAAACTAGTTGAGCGAGTTCACAGAAAGTAAGTTCATAACATAGTGCATAAGTATAGCTAGTGGGGGCTTCCCATACTAGTGTGTACTAAAGGTGGGGGCTTCCCAAACCTTGTGTTCGTATTACTGGTGGGGGCTTCCCATGTTTAACTTGGCTAATGAGGGCTTCTCATTAACGGTACTTACTAGACTAACTTCCGACCATGTGTTCTTCTTTACTGAGAGCAGGAAAACGTACAGGGTCACGTAGGCTTTACGTGACGTGCCCTTCCCCGAGGACAGTGGTACGCGTGGGGGCTACGTAGGCTTTACGCAGCGTGGCCTTCCGACCTGGAAGCCAGTAGATGGTATTGGGTTACGTAGGCTTTACGTAACGTGTCCTCCCGACCCGGGAGACAAATGGCAATTATACTGGGTTACGTAGGCTTTACGTAACGTGTCCTGACTAACCTGAGGACGATGGTCTATAGTCTAGAGAAGGCGTAAGTACGAGTAATCATTCCATATTCAACATATCCAACCCAATTCCCAACCCGGGAATCCCATGCCTTGGCTATGTGAACTCACCTTGGTTTGCTCGGCAGATACACAAAAGAGTACAGGTAGCAAGTAAATGGTCAACCACGTCCTATCATGGTTATTATGCAAGTCAGGTTCGTATATAGCACGTTTGTATCACGTATGGTATCGAGTATGATCATGGCAATTCTCATAAACGTATCAGCAGTTCATATCAAGTAATGAGTCCAAGTAGTAGGCCCAATTAACATAAGCAGACCAATAAGCAACTATGTAGACAAGTCCAACAACATAACAGTCATAGGATTGGGCCCGTGACAGTGTAGGCCCAAAACAGTGTACGTGCAAAGAAGGTCTCGAGTCGCAACCAGCGATCTCGAGTCGCAACCGGTGGTCTCGGTTCATCATGGCCCGGTTACGAGTCACAGCCGGAGATTACGAGTCGCAACTGGTGATCTCGACTCATCATGGTCTGGTTACGAGTCGCAACGGGACTCGCAACCGTGGTCTCGGCTTGTGCTGTTTGTGGTCTCGAGTGGGGTTCCGACTCGCAATCTGAGTCGCAACCGTGTGTAACAGTTTTCCTGATTTCATGCAGTTCAGCTATACGCAATTATGCAAATCAATTATCAGTTTCCATAATAACTAATATTCCGTGATATCAGCAAACACTTTAGGCACTTTCATATTTCGGATCAAACACAGAAGTTTAACAGGTTCATCTTGACAATAACCCATGTTCATAGCAAAATTCATGTTATTAAGAACAGTAATAATTCATTCAAGCAGCATGCAATCGGATTACCATACAAGCCTTATACCGAATCCTTAACTATTATGCAACCTAGCCGATTAACAACATATTCTCGGACCAATTAGTGTACATGCAGCCGGTGATTCCCATTCCTAACATTAACATCGTACAATTTTCCACTCTACAATGAAATATATATATTATGTATGCAAACCGGTTATCACAAACATTAAACCTCAACATTCAATAAACAACAATCAATCATAATCAACATACTAACCGAGATGAAAACAAGAACGGAGCTGAGAGCTTCAAAGGGTGTGTGTGTGATTGCCGGTTCCGAGTCGCAAGAGGGAGAGAGTTTGTGTGTGTGCTCTAGGTTGCCAAATTGTGTAAACAAAAACCCTAAGGATGTGTGCATGTATATACGTATAAGAGAAGTGAGCCGAAGCCTCACTTGGGCCGGTTTGTGATCTCGGGTCCATTACATGGACCGAGTGGGTTTGCAAACAATAGTAAAGCCCAATTGATTTATGGATCGGGTGTAGTGTTGTGTGGTCCAATAACGCAACATTTAAACATTTAACCGTAACATTCATCCAATCAAACATATAATTTAGTTCACATATGCACATAGCGTTACACAAAGCAAGTCTAAAGTTCGAGTTGTCACATTATCCCCAACTAATTGGAAATTTCGTCCCGAAATTTGGTATGCACTCACTGAGGAAGCTAGATAAACTGTATTGTTCACTGATTTTCCTGGGGTGTCACATCCTCCCCCCGTTGATCTGGAATTTCGTCCCGAAATTCCGAAGTAGTAGCTTCAGCCTCAGTAGTGGTAGCATTGGTTTCGAATAACTGGGGGTACTTTTCTGTCATCCTGTCTTCGCGTTCCCAGGTGTACTCTGGGCCACGTTTGGAGTTCCAACGAACTCGGACAAGAGGGATTCTCTTGTGTTTGAGGACCTTTACATCCCGGTCCGTGATTTCAACTGGTTCCTTGACGAACTGCAACCGCTCGTCGATAGTGAGTTCTTTGAAAGGAATGATGAGGTTTTCATCAGATAGGCACTTCTTTAAGTTCGATACATGAAAGACATTGTGAACTGCCCCGAGTTCAGCTGGTAGGTTCAACTTGTATGCTACTTTGCCAATCTTTTCTATGATTTCGAATGGTCCGACATACCGCGGATTCAGTTTGCCCCGTTTGCCAAAACGAACCACACCCTTCCAGGGTGAAACTTTCAATAAAACCCGGTCCCCGACCTCAAATTCCAATGGCTTTCTACGCTTGTCCGCGTAGGCTTTCTGACGGTCGCGTGCTGCTGCCATGCGTTGTCGTATCTGTGCGATCTTTTCTGTGGCGTCCACTACTATCTCTGGACCCGTGATCTGACTATCCCCCACCTCTGCCCAACAGAGAGGTGACCGGCATTTACGCCCGTACAATGCCTCGAATGGAGCGGCTTGAATGCTGGTGTGATAACTGTTATTGTATGAGAACTCCACTAAAGGGAGGTGCTTTTCCCAGCCGTTGCCGAAGTCAATAACGCATGCCCGAAGCATGTCTTCAAGCGTTTGGATCGTTCGCTCAGACTGCCCATCCGTCTGAGGGTGGTATGCTGTGCTCATATCTAATCGTGAGCCAAAAGATTTATGCATTGCTTGCCATAGTTCTGACGTGAATCGTGCGTCGCGATCTGAAATGATGGACGTGGGCACCCCGTGCCTCGAAACAACTTCCTTAAGATAGACGTCTGCGAGAGTGGAGAACTTATCCGTTTCCTTAATAGGTAGGAAGTGTGCAGACTTAGTGAGTCGATCCACGATCACCCATATGGTATCATTCCCACGCTGGGATCTAGGTAGGCCTGTAACGAAATCCATGGAAATTTCTTCCCATTTCCACTGAGGTATCTTAGGCTGTTGAAGTAGGCCAGCTGGTTTCTGATATTCGACCTTGACTCTCGCACAGGTCAAGCATTTTCCAACGTACGTAGCGATGTGGGCCTTCATACTAGGCCACCAATAAGTAGTGCTGATGTCGTGGTACATTTTATCTGACCCTGGATGTACCGAGTAACGAGACTTGTGAGCTTCGTCCATCACAAGTTCACGTAGACCGCCATAAAGTGGGACCCAAATACGCCCCGTTACATAGTAGGCGCCGTCTGCCTTCTGTTCCATTTGCTGCCGTGAGCCGCGTAAGGCTTCAGCCTTGACGTTTTCGGGCTTCAATGCTTCTGCCTGAGCATCTCGTATCTGTGCTGGAAGGCTAGACTGAATCGTAAGCTGTAGTGCTCGCACGCGCCGTGGTAAAGTGTCTTTCCGACTGAGGGCGTCAGCCACAACATTGGCCTTGCCTGGGTGGTACTTGATAGCGCATTCGTAGTCGTTCAGTAACTCGACCCATCGTCGTTGACGCATGTTCAAATCCTTCTGCTTAAGAATATGCTCGAGACTCCTGTGATCGGTGTAAATCGTGCACCTGGTACCGTACAGGTAGTGTCGCCATATCTTAAGCGCGAAAACAACAGCTCCCAGCTCTAAATCGTGCGTCGTGTAGTTCCGTTCATGAACCTTGAGTTGACGAGAGGCATAAGCGATAACCTTGTCGCGCTGCATTAACACACATCCAAGTCCCCGAATGGATGCATCACAATAAACCACGAAGTCGTCTGTGCCCTCTGGCAATGAGAGGATAGGTGCACTGCAAAGTCTATCCTTTAGGTGCTGAAAAGCAGTCTCCTGGGGCTCTCCCCAGCGATAGGTAACACCCTTATGTGTCAGTAGCGTAAGTGGTTGCGCGATCTTTGAAAAGTCTTTGATAAACCGTCTATAGTAGCCTGCCAAACCCAAGAATTGGCGTATTTCTGTCGGCGTACGCGGTGCAGGCCAGTTCCTGATCGAATCTACCTTGGATGGATCGACATGGATCCCATCCTTGTTCACTACGTGGCCTAAGAAGTGGACTTCACGAAGCCAGAAGTCGCATTTAGAAAGCTTGGCGTACAGCTGTTCCTTCCGAAGGAGTTCCAAAATAAGGCGAAGATGCTGCTCGTGTTCCTCCTGACTCTTGGAGTAAATCAGAATGTCGTCGATGAATACTATGACAAACTTGTCAAGATAGGGTTTGCACACCCTGTTCATAAGGTCCATAAATACAGCAGGCGCGTTCGTTAACCCGAACGGCATGACAAGAAACTCGTAGTGACCATAACGAGTTCTGAAGGCTGTCTTGGAGACGTCCTCATCCCGGACTCTCAGCTGATGATACCCAGACCTTAAGTCTATCTTCGAATAGTAGCACGACCCTTGCAACTGGTCGAATAAGTCATCGATGCGCGGAAGAGGATAACGGTTCTTCACCGTCACCTTGTTGAGTTCACGGTAGTCGATGCACATCCTGAACGTACCGTCTTTCTTTTTCACGAAAAGTACTGGAGCTCCCCAAGGCGAAGAGCTTGGACGGATGAAGCCCTTTTCCAAGAGCTCTTGTAGCTGCTTTGATAGTTCCTCCAATTCTGATGGAGCTAGACGATATGGCGCGCGAGCTATGGGTGCTGCTCCTGGAGCGAGCTCGATTTGGAATTCGACCTGACGATGAGGCGGTAAGCCAGGTAAGTCTTCAGGAAACACCTGAGGAAAGTCACGTACGACTGGTATATCCTCCAATTTCTTTTCCTTTACTGATGCGTCTGAAACAAGAGCCAAAATGGCTGTGTGACCCTTACGTAAGCATTTCTGAGCCTTCAAGAATGAGATGATGCCAACCACTGCACCACTCTTGTCACCTTGAACTTCGAGAGGTTCCTGACCCGAACGAGGAATGCGAATTATCTTCTCGCTGCACAAGATTTCTGCATGGTGTTGGGATAACCAATCCATCCCAATCACGACGTCGAAACTTCCCAAAACTATGGGAATGAGATCAATAGAGAAGGCTTGACCAGCTAGGATAAGATTACAACCTTGTACTACGTGCGTGGCTTCTAGACTTTTACCGTTAGCTAACTCTACTACATGTTTGGTGGGTAAAAGTGTTGGTGCACGTTTTAGCAGTTGACACATTTTCACAGACATATAGCTTGTATCCGCACCCGAATCAAATAAGACAGTAACATAAATATTGTCGAGGAGAAACTTACCCATAACAACGTTGGGATCGTTCACTGCGTCACCTCGACCTAGCACGAATGCACGACCACGAGCTTCATTGCCGTTGTTGTTGTTTCCCCCGTTGTTGTTATTCCCGTTGCCCTGATTATTGTTGTTGCGATTCTGGTTCAATTGAGGGCAATCACGTTTGAAGTGACCTTCAGCCCCACACTGGAAACATCCCCGGTTTCCACGCTGTGGCTGCTGCTGCTGCTGCTGCTGGTTTTGTGGAGCTGGTTGTTGAGGCTGCTGATTCTGATTCGCAGGGCGAGGGCTCCTACAGTCTTTAGCCTCGTGACCCATCTTAAGACACCTTTGACAACGACCCTTGTTACACGGGCCGTGGTGATGCCTGTTGCAGTTGTGGCACCTAGGTTGACTACCCTGATATCTCCTCTGTCTGTGACTACCAGAGGATTGCTGACTGGGACTCTGATAGTGGTCGATCTTCTGCTGCTGAGCTTGTGGCTGAACAGTCGCTGAACCCCTGCTGGAATCTCCATCCCATTTTCTTTTACTGTCACCAGACGTAGCAGGAGTAACTGAGGTGGTGACGTTAGCAGTAGCATTAACACGCTTGGGCAGTTTATTCTGATCCACTGCCTGATCGGTGATGCGATGAGCGAGGCGCTGGATTTCCTGGATGTTTTCGAGGTTAGCCGACGTCACGTGGCTCTGAATTTCTGGCGCCAATCCCTTGAGATACAACTCAATGCGCTTGTATGGAGGGTCCACCATAGTTGGACACAGAACGGCCAGCTCATTCGACCGTTTAGTATATGCTTCGATCTCTGATCCAACCATTTTCAGATTATACAGCTCGTCTTCCAGCTTGTGAATATCTTCACGCGTGCAATACTCACGCTTGATGAGTTCCTTGAAATCGTTCCATGGGGTGGCGTTAGCAGCTGCCAACCCGAGAATTTGCACCTGCGCGTTCCACCAGGTTAGCGCGATTCCTTCCAAAGTGCCAGTGGCAAACTTGACCTTGCGAGCCTCAGGGCACTCGCACATTTCGAATACTGATTCTAGCTTCTCGAACCAGTGGAGGAGTCCAACTGCCCCCTCTGTGCCACTGAATGAGTTTGGACGACAGTCCATGAAGTTCTTAAAAGTGCAAACTTGCTGCGCTGGTTGACCTATTGTGTACGAATAGGACGAAGTTAAATACGAGAATTAATGTAGGATCCAAAGATCCTAGTGTGTGCCTATACTGCAGGATATACTACCTGCTTGAGCTGCTGCAACTGCCGCAGCAACTTGAGCTTGAACGAGAGCCTCTAGCTGGGCTTGTGTCATGTTGATTCGTCCAGACATGATCTTCATTGTAACAAGTAGCATACGTAAGAATGGTTCGCGAGTAGGGCGATGACAGAAAAGTGTAGGCATATAGGTGTTCTCATGTAATCAAAGCATGTGTATCTAAGCGTAATGCGAGCAAGTTCTAAGCAGGCAATAATCATAAACCTTATTACCTAGGATGTCGAGTCTTGCACGTGGAGCGAAGCGTCGTTGTGGATCGTTGAGAGCACTGTTCTGGTTATAGTCCGGTTTTAATAAAAACGTTTTCCCCATATTAAAACCAAGTTCTCTATAACCAATGGCTCTGATACCAATCTGTCACACCCCCAAAATCCACCCGCGGAGTACCACCGCTTGGGAGCGTGACTGACCAGGATCAAGCCATCAATCATATCAAACATAGCATTTAATAATAAAAGTAACCAATGTAAATCATCATGACATGATTGATGTTCCAAAACCAAACATCGTTTAAATAGCGGAAGCATAGTATGTAATCTCAAAATAGTTATACGAGTTATAAGTTCAAATAAGGTTCATGATCCGTATCCCACAACGACCTGCTCCTCCCTGTGCAAGCTCCATAATGTACCTAAGGTCCTGCAAGGCATGCAGCAAATAATCAACAAACTAGTTGAGCGAGTTCACAGAAAGTAAGTTCATAACATAGTGCATAAGTATAGCTAGTGGGGGCTTCCCATACTAGTGTGTACTAAAGGTGGGGGCTTCCCAAACCTTGTGTTCGTATTACTGGTGGGGGCTTCCCATGTTTAACTTGGCTAATGAGGGCTTCTCATTAACGGTACTTACTAGACTAACTTCCGACCATGTGTTCTTCTTTACTGAGAACAGGAAAACGTACAGGGTCACGTAGGCTTTACGTGACGTGCCCTTCCCCGAGGACAGTGGTACGCGTGGGGGCTACGTAGGCTTTACGCAGCGTGGTCTTCCGACCTGGAAGCCAGTAGATGGTATTGGGTTACGTAGGCTTTACGTAACGTGTCCTCCCGACCCGGGAGACAAATGGCAATTATACTGGGTTACGTAGGCTTTACGTAACGTGTCCTGACTAACCTGAGGACGATGGTCTATAGTCTAGAGAAGGCGTAAGTACGAGTAATCATTCCATATTCAACATATCCAACCCAATTCCCAACCCGGGAATCCCATGCCTTGGCTGTGTGAACTCACCTTGGTTTGCTCGGCAGATACACAAAAGAGTACAGGTAGCAAGTAAATGGTCAACCACGTCCTATCATGGTTATTATGCAAGTCAGGTTCGTATATAGCACGTTTGTATCACTTATGGTATCGAGTATGATCATGGCAATTCTCATAAACGTATCAGCAGTTCATATCAAGTAATGAGTCCAAGTAGTAGGCCCAATTAACATAAGCAGACCAATAAGCAACTATGTAGACAAGTCCAACAACATAACAGTCATAGGATTGGGCCCGTGACAGTGTAGGCCCAAAACAGTGTACGTGCAAAGAAGGTCTCGAGTCGCAACCAGCGATCTCGAGTCGCAACCGGTGGTCTCGGTTCATCATGGCCCGGTTACGAGTCACAGCCGGAGATTACGAGTCGCAACAGGAGGTTGCGAGTCGCAACTGGTGATCTCGACTCATCATGGTCTGGTTACGAGTCGCAACGGGACTCGCAACCGTGGTCTCGGCTTGTGCTGTTTGTGGTCTCGAGTGGGGTTCCGACTCGCAATCTGAGTCGCAACCGTGTGTAACAGTTTTCCTGATTTCATGCAGTTCAGCTATACGCAATTATGCAAATCAATTATCAGTTTCCATAATAACTAATATTCCGTGATATCAGCAAACACTTTAGGCACTTTCATATTTCGGATCAAACACAGAAGTTTAACAGGTTCATCTTGACAATAACCCATGTTCATAGCAAAATTCATGTTATTAAGAACAGTAATAATTCATTCAAGCAGCATGCAATCGGATTACCATACAAGCCTTATACCGAATCCTTAACTATTATGCAACCTAGCCGATTAACAACATATTCTCGGACCAATTAGTGTACATGCAGCCGGTGATTCCCATTCCTGACATTAACATCATACAATTTTCCACTCTACAATGAAATATATATATTATGTATGCAAACCGGTTATCACAAACATTAAACCTCAACATTCAATAAACAACAATCAATCATAATCAACATACTAACCGAGATGAAAACAAGAACGGAGCCGAGAGCTTCAAAGGGTGTGTGTGTGATTGCCGGTTCCGAGTCGCAAGAGGGGGAGAGTTTGTGTGTGTGCTCTAGGTTGCCAAATTGTGTAAACAAAAACCCTAAGGATGTGTGCATGTATATACGTATAAGAGAAGTGAGCCGAAGCCTCACTTGGGCCGGTTTGTGATCTCGGGTCCATTACATGGACCGAGTGGGTTTGCAAACAATAGTAAAGCCCAATTGATTTATGGATCGGGTGTAGTGTTGTGTGGTCCAATAACGCAACATTTAAACATTTAACCGTAACATTCATCCAATCAAACATATAATTTAGTTCACATATGCACATAGCGTTACACAAAGCAAGTCTAAAGTTCGAGTTGTCACAAAAAGGTTAACATGCATTTGTAACGTAGAAGTCATCATGCTAGGAGAAAACATAAGGCATATGCTTCCATTCATTTAAGAAACAGGCGCTTAGGCCGACATACATTGCAGACTCGTAGAGCGTTTAGCCAACATAGAAATTAGAAAAGGCTCGTGGCCAGTAAAGGCGCGGGGCCAAGGGTAGCTACATATAGTACTTGCGCAATTGTTGCGCATTCCATGTGCGTGGGATGATGTGTCCATCCAGAGTTCGCAACTTGTATGCCCCTTTGCCTAGTACCTCGTGTACTAAGTATGGGCCTTCCCATTTGGGTGCTAGTTTCACTAGGCGTTCGGCGTTTGAAGCTTCATTGTCTCTGAAGACGTATTCTCCTGGAGTAAAGGTACAGATGCGGACTCTCGCATTATAGTACCTTTTTCCAGCTGTGTTTTGTACTTTGCTTCTTTAATCTGCACAATTTTGCGCCTCTCTTCTAGTAAATCGAGGTCGAGACGATGCTCTACTTCGTTACCAATCGTGTTGACCGCCGTCAAGCGCGGTGAGGGGAGTCCAACTTCAGCTGGGATAACTGCCTCTGAGCCGTATACTAGGCTAAAAGGAGTTTCGCTAATGCTTGTCTTCGGCATGGTTCGGTGAGCCCATAGGATGCTTGGTAGCTCATCGACCCATCCTCTTCTCTTTGTGCCCAGATGGGCTTTTATCCCGTCAACAATACTTTTGTTGACACTTTCTACCTGACCGTTGCCTTGAGGATGCGCAACGGAGGAGAACGTGTGCTCTATCTTCATTTCCTTCAGCCACTTTTGAAGATCCTCTGAAGCAAAATTGGTGCCATTGTCTGTGACAATTTTGAGTGGGAGACCAAATCTGCAAATGATGTGTTCCCAAATAAACTTGCGCACGATCATTGCAATGGTTGACGCGAGAGCTTTGGCCTCCACCCACTTAGTAAAATAATCAACGGCCACGATTATGAATTTTACAACTCCAGGGGCATCGGGGAAAGGTCCCACCATATCGATTCCCCACTGTTGGAAGGGCCAAGTAGTGGATACAGGGATAAGATCATTCTTCGGGTGCAGGGTCTTCGGGGAGTGTCTCTGACATGAGTCACATTTGCACAACTCCCTTAGGGCATCGACATGCATCCCTGGCCAGTAGTAACCAGCATTCATAATTTTTGCGACAACCATGCGTGGTCCTGCATGGATGCCATAGATCCCTTCGTGTATCTCTCTGATCAAATAATTTGCGTCTTGGGGGTCTACACAGCGCAACAGGGGCCCTAAATAGGATTTTCGGTACAAGATACCATTATTCATTTCATAGTGCAGGGCCTTGTTTTGAATCTTCCTCGCCTCCGCTTTGCTTTCCGGGACTATCCCGTCTTGTAGATATTGAATTATAGGGGTCATCCAGGATGGCTACCCTACTTTTATCACATTTACTTGGCGTAGCTGGACTGATGGATTCTTTAGTACTTCAATCCTTACATCTTTGGCTAGATGTTGAAAGGAGGTTGAAGCGAGCTTGCTCAAAGCGTCTGATGGTTTGTTTTCAGAGCGATTGATGTGAACCACCTTGTATGTCTTGAAGCGTTGAAGTAACTCTTTCGCTTGTTCTAAATATAGGGCCATGACTTCGCCCTTTGCATCGTAAACTCCATTGATTTGACTAGCGATCAGAAGTGAATCGACATGTGCTTGTAGATTGAGCTCCCATCTTTATGGCGAGGCGCAGGCCTGCCAGGAATGCCTCATATTCCGCCTCATTGTTGGTGTTCTTGAAGTCCAACTTGATGGCGTATGTAAATTCATGCTTCTCGGGGCTCACGAGGCGCAATCCTGCTCCTGCGCCGTCCTCGTTTGATGCCCCATCAGTGTACAACAACCATACTCCGTCAGATGTATCTTTCGTGGGAGTCTCAACGATCTCGCAATCTTTGATTTTTTCCACTGGAACTTCAGTGACGAAGTCTGCAAGGACTTGCCCCTTGATAGCTGGGCGCGGCCTGTACAAGTTGTTGTGGCCCCCCAACTCTATCGCCCATTTTGGTAATCGCCCAGACGTCTCTGGTTTTTGCAATATTGTGCCGATATGAAAGTTGGTAAGTACTGTGATTACGTGCCCTGTAAAGTACCTGCGCAGCCTTCTAGAAGCGTGAAGCAGTGCCAGAACCAACTTCTCCATTGTTGAATACCTTGTTTCTGGGTCGGTAAGCACCCTACTAACATAATAAATTGGAGTTTGTACCCCGTTTCTTTCTACCATGAGTACTGACCTTACTGCCTTATCCGAAGAAGACAAGTGTCACACCCCAACCAATGGCGGAAACATCGGGATGAGACGAAGTGTGAAGATTGCTAGAGACATCATAACGCTATTTGTGACAATATTTAGAAAATCCAAATTTCATTTCATTTCATAACTTCAAATAGTCAACATTACAAGAAATTCAAATACGACAAGTTTAACAAAACAACATGATAACATAACAAAATTTTGATACAACATTTTAAACCCTAACGTCTATATGTGTATCTAGGCATCAACGCTACTTCATTTCATAGCATCATCGTCCTCAACCTGTAACATGTTTAAAATAAAGTTCAATGCAAAAGCAAAGGCGAGTATACAAGTTTGATACGTACATAGCAAAAGATAAGTTTGAACAATTCCTCATAGCAAGCATGTGATTCAAGATAAACATTTAAACATGGCATGTGTCTAACATATCAAACCAAGAAAACGCAACTTGCTCATGACATAACCAAAGTTTCAGTAGAGGCGGGTCGTTAATCCTATAGCGCTACATATGTCAAGGTTTGGCTCGTACGAAGTTAATGATAAGTTCAACACATAAGAATCACCCAAATTTAAAGTATCAAGTCATCACATATACAAGCATGTTATAGGAATGTTCATGTGTTTAGACAAAAGTTCATGTGTAAGTTTCAATAGGTAAACATGTTACACCCCAAAAGTAGTAAAAGTAAAAAGGGGAAAAGTACAAGTATACTCACAAAGTTTGCATATGTTTTCCGATTATCCAATTGTTGACGAGTAGAGATTTAGAGTCCGAATGTATAAGGGTTAAGGTTCAAGTATGTTTAGAGTCGAGATTCGGTGTTTAAAACAACATAAAAATAAGATATGAGAATAACATGGAAAATAATCATTTAGTACATATGATGCTTGTTCTTGACACTAGGAAACTCGAAGGAGTTTAGATGTTTTCATGGAACAAGGTTCCATTAGAATCGTGACAAGTTATCATAGTCTAGGATGATGTAATCTAGTACCCCGACATATGAACACTAGTTCATCATCAAAGATTCGATTATTCGAATAATATATTTAGGTTATATAATATATGTCCAATAGTTCAAGCATGAGGTAGAAGATTAAAATCTTCATTTTGGTACCTCTAAATGTCATAGAAGTCATGTAGGAGGTAGGAAGATCAAGTCTTCCATTTAGGCACCTCTATGTGTTCACCACTACACTTGATGTAAAAAAAACAACCAAGGAGGGTCATGAACATACAATAAAGAATAAGAAATATACACACTAACTAAGAGAAATCATCAAATCATGTGAGGATTGTATGTTTGGACAACCCAAGTTGTTCCATAATCACTCATGTATCAAAGACAAAGTTTGACATGACTTGTGGGTTAAAAACCCTAAACAAAACACCAAGTTTATGAGGTTTAATCCTCTGATTTTAAATGTCTCAACCTTGTTTTTAAGCTTAACCAACCATGGGATAAGTTGTAAGCATTAGGACATAGGTATGAGATGTGTTAGACACAAGTTGCATAGGTTTAAACAAGTTTTTGATGAACATAAAAACAAACAGAAAGTTTATGGACTATTTCGGGGCATTTCCAGGTCTGATTTCTCCAAGGAGAAGTCTAGGAATCGAACCCCATGATTATACAAGCAAGTAGGAAAAAGAATCGAGTGAATCGGATAAGAATTGAGTGAGTTATGCTCATTTTCGTGAAGGGGTGTCAATCTACTCGAACCCTTGCTTTCAGCTACGGTTTGGTGGATGTTTTGTGAGTTTTTAGGGTTGCAAAAGTGGTAGGGAGGCTGGTTATAAGGGTATTTATAGGGGGAAGGATTAGGGTTTCAATGGGTTGGGCTTTGGAAGTGTTTAGAAGGGGTTACACCTTGAAACTAGCCCACAAAACCCAACTATATGGGGCTGAATTTTGCTGAATTGGGCTGCCATATTTCTTTATTTTTTTTAAAACATTATAATGAATAATTTTGTTAATTAAGTTGTGTAATAATATGCAACAATGTTTCCCCTAACTTGTAACAAGGTGAAATATGAAATAAAACATGATTTAACTAGGTAAAAAGTGTAATGTACAAGTTTTATTTACGAAGCAAGTTCCGTATTTTACAACGATTACGATGAAAGAATGGTTATAAGAACACAAGATTTCCAAAGATAGAATTTCACGTAAGGTTTCTAAATGTAGGATGTTTGAAAACGCAGGGCGTTACAGTCTCCCCTCCTTTAGGAAATTTTGTCCCGAAATTTATTCAAGAGGAAGGCTTGAAAGAGTTTTTGGCATAAAGGTGATCATTAAGAATTGAAACTTGGGAAGTTTGAAAGTTTTGAAAAGTACCAAATTTTGGAGAACATCAAGGTAGATTTGCAAGGGGAAGTTTTAAGGATAGTATAAAAAAATCATACTTTCGTAAAACCTGTTTATTGAGAGGAACGAAAAGGTTTGTTACTTTAAATAAAGCAATAAAGGTATACTAAGTATAGTTTCACAAGAATCAAGAATAGGGAGGCTATTTTATAGGTAACGAGTGTAACGCCCGGATATTTTGTACTTTCCATTTATAGAAAGTTTGATTCGTAATTCTATTTTTGGAAACTTTGTATTCTTGTAATCGTTTCTTTCCTTGTAATCTTTATCAAATCGAGACTTGGATCATTAATGAAGCTTATATTTTGTTACATCTATGTTAAACGCATTCTATGTATACTCGTATGATCGATTTGGTGAATCAATCTATGTTTAATCGTGATTCTTGGAAACTATGTGCGAAACTTGTAATTAAACTAAACTTATGCATGGAACGTGTTTTGAACGAGAATGACACTTGATTTGATACTTATACGCTTGATTATACTTGGTTTATACTCCTCGTGCTTAATCATAACCTAATCTATGCTTTTGTGGCGAAAATGGTCCTTAAAACACCTTAATTGCCTCAAATAACAACTATAGGGGCCAAATATGTTAAAAATCAAACTTGTTTCCAAACCCCAAAGGGCTCACGCCCCGCGTGAACTTACCTGGATATCCCAGGCGGGCCGCGTGAGGTCCATGTTCAGCAGACTCTTGAAAGGTCGCGACCAGCTTCGTTTTTGGGCGGGATTCTTGAGTTTAAACCGAGTTTTGGCTCTTGTAATCACCTCTAATCAACCCTAATCACTCCCCTATAAGTACCCAAGCTCCCCCAAGCACTTGGACACTTTCACCACTCTCAAACTTCATCAAAACACTCCCAAATTCAAGCACAAAGCTGCATTTTCGGGCAGATTGATACACCTACACTAAAAGTGGTATAACTTGCTCATTTCTTAACGAAATTGCTTGATTCTTTTTCCTACTTGCTTGGTTAATCATGTAGTTTGATTCCTTGACTTCTCCTTGGAGAAATCAGACCTGGAATTGCTCCGAAATTGACCAAAAACTTTCTGTTTTGTTTCAAACTTATGCAAACTTCATCTAACTTGTGTGAAACACATCTCAAACCAATGTCCTAATGCTTACAACCCCTCTTATGGTTGGTTAAGCTTAAAAACATGGTTGAGACATCTAAATCAGAGGTTAAAACCTCATAAACTTTCTGTTTTAATTAGGGTTTTACACACAAGTAATGTTCAAGTGTGAAACTTGTTGAATGTGTGATGGTTGGATTAGCTTGGGCTATCCTTCATAAGAATCCACTCATTACTTGATGTTTTACTATAGATTAGTTGTTGTTAATACCTTGATACTTGTATGTTCATGACCCTCCTTGTTGTTTATAACAACAAGTGTAGTGGTGAACAATAGAGGTGCCTAAATGGAAGCTTGTTCTTCCTACCTCATGTATGTATTCTATGACACAAAGAGGTACCTAAATGGAGACATTAATCTCCTACCTCATGCTTGAATTGTAAAACTATATAATATCTAAGTTATTCTATACGTATACATCTAAGTAACTAAGACTTGATGATGACTTAATAGTTATTTGTTAAGTGGACGTTACATCATCTATGACCATGCCCTTGTTACGACTCTAATGGATCTTAGAATCCATGAAATCATACCAACTCTTTTGAGTTTCAATAGTGTCAAGAACAAGAGTTATGTGTACAAGATGATTATTTTCACCTATGTTACTTTCTTTATATTTAAAAAAAAAACTCCGAATCTATAATCTTCCGTATACGCCAAACTCACACACCTACGTTTCCTTGTGTAGAAGGACAAGGTGCTCCAAACTAACTCGTCTACAAACTTGCTCTCGGAACTTCAAGTCACCACTTGTAAACCGTGAGTATACTCGAACCCATTTTTACTTTTAACACTTTGGGTGCAACATGTATTCTATATTAAACGCACATGACACTTGAAACTTATTTGAAACTTACTCTATCCATTTAAACATGAAACATGAAACTTGTGAATCTTGAGACTATTTTGTGCTATGTGAACGTTTAATTCTTGTGTGTAGTTCCGCCTTAACAATAGTAGCGCTATAGGAGTAATGCACCTCCCCGTTAGTCTTTGGGGTATTGTTAGGAGGAGACATATCAACCTCCCGTTAAACTTTGGGTTAGGTACTTTAACGCATTGGGAAACTTGGGCTATCACTTGGACTACGTAAACTAGCACGTTGAAACTATTTTGTTATGTTCATGTTGGATATGAGTTTTTATTCTATTATGTTATGTAAACAAACTTGTATACTCGCTCTTTGCTTTTGCATTGAAACTCTATTTTAATACATGTTGCAGGTTGATTATTGAAGTATGGATGATTTATGAAACAAGTTAGGGTGGACTAGATACACGCCTAGAATATTTTATCTTTTGTTTGTTATGTTACTTGTTGAAACAATGTTGTTATTTCCTTTTGAATCATGTATGACTTTTAGTTTTGAAATGAAATTTGAATTTAAATTAATTATTGTCACATAGTGTTATGACGTTTTGAGCAATCTACACACTTCGTCTCATCCCGATGTTTCCGCCATCGGTTGGGGTGTGACAGATTGGTATCAGAGCCATAACTATAGGGAATTAGGAAAATTGCCATGCTTTTGCCCTAATCTATAGTTCTAAGAATTTTGCCTCTTATGTGTTGTTTAAAACTTTTGCACTCTACCATGCATGCTTCCTAGCTATACTTTTGATTAAATTTATGTGCCTTTCCTAAGGCTAACACGAATACACTTATGCTATTTTTATACTCTTGTAACACCAACGAGAAGAATTTACCAAAATAGGCGTGAAACCCACAATTTGGTAAACGACTCTCATTCTACCTTTAATCTATTTTTGCACGAAATTTCACCATTAAGCTAGGAGTGACATCCACAACTTAATGGTAATTTCCATTTCAACTCTAGTGGACCCTCGTCAAAGTGTCAAAATTTATCTTGGCCGACGAGTACCAACCACATTTAGGGTACGAAATCGTCAAGTTAGGGGTGAAACCCGCATCTTGTCGATTAAGTCCCATTCCTTGATTTTTATTCTCGCCAAAGTCCCGAATGTTTCAATCATTTAGAGATGTGTAGTAACCGGAAGGGTAAGATACCGTTAATCGCTTCTCGACGAGAGTATCTTACTTATAGGCCAAAGCACAATATCTCTAATTCGAAAGAACTTTCGACCCACTTTGGAATAGTCGACGTTTCTCTACTCGAAACACTCCAATGTTTTATTGAGCCTCTCTTTTATGTATCTCAATTTATATGTGATTTTTATACTTGAACGTTCGTTCATTTCAAAATGTCGTTTTAAACATTTCGCACGCTATCGCAATCACAAACAATAATAATCCCTCGTGAACAAACTAAATTTACAATGCTTTCATTCATTCATGTTATGCTATGTGGAATCCATGACTATGCTATATGAAATGTTTAAACATTTGTGCTATGAAACTTTTATGCAATGAGTCTTTTGTGCCATGAACCCTATATGCTATGTGAATAACTATGCTACGTGAACGAATTTATTTTCTTAATCAAGCATTATGACCAAGTCTCACCTATTCGTTCTTTTGAATCTTAGATGTCTTCTCGTCTCTCCAATGCGTCTAAGAAGTCAAAGTCTCGTTCCACCAAGAAGATGATGGCTTTCATGGCCGATCAATTTGCGCGCGTCGTCCCAAAGGTCATTTCCGAGATTCGTGCATCCGAAACTCCTCACTCATCCGTCGACTCTAAGGTCGAAATACGCAAACCCGCCTCGTTCAACTTTAAGCACTTCTCGTCGTGCAATCCCAAGCCATTCACCGGCAATGATGGGGTGACCGCTATGCTCGAGTGGTTTGACAACATAGAGGTCACATTCATCAATAGCGATTGCCCTGACGAACTCAAGACACGTAGCGCAACCGGGGTATTCCAAGCCCGCGCTCTTGAGTGGTGGTCGAATGAAAGAAACATCCGTTCGAACGAGTTGGCTTATGCGTTGACCTGGGAGGAGACTAAGGCCCTAATGATGGATGAGTTTTGTCCTCCGCATGAGCAAAGAAAATTAGAAGAATAATTTTGGGTTTTAAAGCAAGTTGGTGATGACAACCTAGCCTACACCACCCGTTTCAAACAACTTAGCTTCATTGTCCCTCACCTTGTATCGACCCCTGAACGCAAGAATAGCAAGTACATCAATGGTTTGCCCCCTACCATGCGAGACACCATCGAGGCAGCCAAACTCGATAGCATCGAAGCCATTTACCGATTAGCCGCGTCCTTGAACAACAATCGCGTTCGCGATAAGCAAGCCGCAAACCCCGTTTCTTCTAAGCCAGCCCATCAAATTACCCAACAATCGAATAACAATAGGGGAAAGAAGCGAAAGCAATCCAACCCCGTTTGTAACGCGATTGTGCCGCCTGTTAACCCAAATCCTATCGCTCCTGTTGATGCCCCCAAGCCGTACACTGGGATTCACCCCAAGTGTACCACTTGTAACTTCCATCATCCCGCTAATGCTAGGTGTCGTCGTTGTGAGAATTGCAACCGTTATGGTCATACCATCAACTATTGCCGCCAAGGGCAGCCAGCTCAACCAGTTCAGCAAGCTCAGCCAGCTCAGCAAGCTCAGCCAGCCCTACCTGCTCCTCAAAACGCAAGACCCGCTAGGGCATGTTTCAAATGTGGGGATGTTAATCATCTTCGTCCCCAATGCCCTCAATGGATCCAAGAGCAGCAGCAACCTCCTCGTGGACGCGCTTTCAACCTAAACGCGAATCAAGCACGCAACGACAATGATGTCGTTAATGGTACGTTTCTTGTTAACCATCTTTATGATTCGATACTATTTGATACTGGTGCGGACAAAAGCTTTGTGTCCCTAGAATTCGAATCATTGTTGAATTGCACGCGCTCTAAGCTACCTAAGTCGTTTTCCGTTGAAGTCGCCAATGGCAAGTCTATCCTAGTCTATTCCATTCTTCTCGATTGCCGTCTCATTCTTAACGAGCACGTCTTCTCTATCGACCTTATACCCATGCAACTGGGTAGTTTCGATGTCATCATAGGCATGGATTGGCTTCAAAAGAATCATGCCGAAATCGCTTGTCGCGAGAAATTCGTTCGCTTACCTCTTCCCTCTGGTGATGTTTTACACGTTTATGGAGACCGACCTTCAAGGGGACTAAAGTTGATGTCCTGCACACAAGCAAACAAGTACTTACGCAAACAGTACTTTGCCTTTTTAGCCCACGTTGTGGAAGAAAACGGCAAGGGAAAGAGCCTAAGTGATGTTTCAGTGGTGCGAGATTTCCCTGACGTCTTCCCTAAGATTTGCCCGGTCCTCCTCCTCCTCGATCCGTTGATTTTCGTATTGATCTCGTACCTGGCGCAACCCCTGTTGCCAAGGCTCCTTATCGTCTTGCACCTTCCGAGATGCAAGAATTATCTTCGCAACTTCAAGAACTCCTCGAGAAGGGTTTCATTCGTCCAAGTACCTCTCCATGGGGTGCTCCCATGCTCTTCGTTAAAAAGAAAGATGGCTCTTTCCGCATGTGTATCGATTATCGTGAGCTCAACAAACTCACCGTCAAGAATCGTTACCCTCTTCCGCGTATCGACGATCTCTTTGATCAACTCCAAGGCGCTACCTGTTTCTCCAAAATTGATCTTCGTTCTGGTTATCATCAACTTCGAGTCCTCGAAGAGGACGTTCCCAAAACTGCTTTTCGTACTCGCTATGGACATTACGAGTTCGTGGTTATGCCTTTTGGCTTAACCAACGCACCCGCTGTGTTCATAGACCTCATGAATCGTGTTTGTAAACCTTACTTGGATCGTTTCGTGATCGTCTTTATTGACGATATTCTCATTTATTCTAAATCTCGAGCCGATCATGAGCGTCATCTTCGTCTTATAGTCGAACTCTTGCGTGGTGAACGTTTATATGCTAAGTTCTCTAAATTCGAGTTTTGGATCAAAGAAGTTCAATTCCTTGGACACGTTGTTAGTGAAAAGGGAATCCATGTCGACCCTTCAAAAATCGAAGCTGTGAAGAATTGGACCGCGCCTAAATCTCCTTCTGAAATCCGTTCTTTCTTAGGATTGGCGGGTTACTATCGTCGATTCATCTCGAATTTTTCAAAAATCGCCGTTCCTCTCACTTCGTTGACTCAAAAGGGGAAACCTTTTGCTTGGGGTCCCGAGCAAGAGGAATCTTTTCAAACTCTCAAGGACTTGCTTTGCAACGCTCCTATCCTCGCCCTCCCTGACGGGAATGATGATTTCGTGGTGTATTGTGATGCCTCAAATCGTGGTCTTGGTTGCGTCCTCATGCAACGAGACAAGGTCATCGCTTACGCTTCTCGTCAACTCAAAATACATGAGAAAAATTATACTACCCACGACCTCGAACTTGGCGCAGTTGTTTTTGCGTTAAAGATTTGGCGACACTACCTATATGGTACTAAGTGTGTGGTTTTCACTGACCATAAGAGCCTGCAACACATCTTTGACCAAAAAGAACTCAATATGCGACAGCGACGTTGGGTGGAATTACTTAACGACTACGATTGCGAGATTCGCTACCACCCTGGTAAAGCGAATGTCGTGGCCGATGCACTTAGTCGTAGGCTCATGTAGATGTCATTCGTTGTTTTCAATTCTCGAGCGATCTTCACGATCGTATTCGTGAAGCGCAATACTCATCTATCAATGAAGGTTCCATGGCCGTAGAAATACGTGGAGCATCTGAGAGTCAACTCGTTTCAAAACCTGATGGTCTTCTTTATTGTTGTGATCGCGTCTGGATTCCAGACCGCGACAACCTTCGTGACCTTATCATGAACGAAGCACACAAATCTAGGTACTCAATTCATCCTGGCGCTGACAAGATGTATCATAATCTACGTACATCCTATTGGTGGCCCGGCATGAAGAGAGACATTGCTGTGTACGTTTCCAAGTGTCTTACCTGTTCGAAAGTCAAAGCCGAGCATCAACGACCTTCTGGTCTACTCGAACAACCTGAAATCCCTGTTTGGAAGTGGGATAGCATTGCGATGGACTTCATAACTAAACTTCCTCGTACACCTGCTGGTTACGATAGTATTTGGGTGGTCATTGATCGTTTGACCAAGTCCGCTCAATTCTTTCCCATTCGTGAGGATTTCAAGGTTGAACGACTTGCTCGTATCTATACCAATGAAGTCATACGCCATCATGGTGTTCCTCTCGACATCATTTCTGATCGTGATGGTCGATTCACTTCGCGTCTCTGGCAAACTTTTCAGTCCGCTATGGGTACTCATTTAAATCTCAGTACGGCCTTTCATCCTCAAACGGATGGGCAGACTGAACGTACTATCCAAACCCTAGAGGACATGCTCCGTTCTTGTGTCATCGACTTTGGTGGTAGTTGGGATGTGCATTTACCTTTGATCGAGTTCTCGTACAACAATAGCTACCACTCTAGTATTCAAATGGCTCCTTTCGAGGCATTATATGGTCGCAAATGTCGTTCTCCTTTAAGCTGGCACGAGATTGGTGATAAGCATTTTTCTGGCCCTGAGATCATTCAAGAAGCAACGGATAAGATTCTCCAAATCCGTGACAATCTACTCAAGGCTCGAAATCGTCAAAAGAGCTATGCTGACAAGGGACGAAAACCAATGGAATTCAACGTTGGGGACCATGTCCTACTCAAGATATCTCCTTGGAAAGGAGTGGTTCGTTTTGGTAAAAAGGGAAAACTTTCCCCTCGTTATGTCGGTCCTTTCAAGATACTCGAAAGGATTGGTAAGGTGGCTTATCGACTCGACTTACCTCAAGAGCTCAGCAACGTTCATCCAACGTTCCACGTCTCGAACCTAAAGAAATGTCTCGCTGATGAAGGACTTCAAGTTCCTCTCGAAGATCTTCAAATCAACGATACTATGCATTTTGTGGAAAAACCAGTGGAAATCGTTGAGCAAGAAGTCAAGCTATTAAGGCGCAGCAAGATTCCTATCGTCAAAGTTAGATGGGAAGGAAAACGTGGCGCTGAATTTACATGGGAACTCAAAAAGGATATGAAGTCAAAGTATCCTCATCTTTTCCCTACGTCTTCCTAAATTTCGGGATGAAATTTCCTAAAGGAGGGGAGACTGTAACGCCCGGCTATTTTGTACTTTCCATTTATAGAAAGTTTGATTCGTAATTCTATTTTTGGAAACTTTGTATTCTTGTAATCGTTTCTTTCCTTGTAATCTTTATCAAATCGAGACTTGGATCATTAATGAAGCTTATATTTTGTTACATCTATGTTAAACGCATTCTATGTATACTCGTATGATCGATTTGGTGAATCAATCTATGTTTAATCGTGATTCTTGGAAACTATGTGCGAAACTTGTAATTAAACTAAACTTATGCATGGAACGTGTTTTGAACGAGAATGACACTTGATTTGATACTTATACGCTTGATTATACTTGGTTTATACTCCTCGTGCTTAATCATAACCTAATCTATGCTTTTGTGGCGAAAATGGTCCTTAAAACACCTTAATTGCCTCAAATAACAACTATAGGGGCCAAATATGTTAAAAATCAAACTTGTTTCCAAACCCCAAAGGGCTCACGCCCCGCGTGAACTTACCTGGATATCCCAGGCGGGCCGCGTGAGGTCCATGTTCAGCAGACTCTTGAAAGGTCGCGACCAGCTTCGTTTTTGGGCGGGATTCTTGAGTTTAAACCGAGTTTTGGCTCTTGTAATCACCTCTAATCAACCCTAATCACTCCCCTATAAGTACCCAAGCTCCCCCAAGCACTTGGACACTTTCACCACTCTCAAACTTCACCAAAACACTCCCAAATTCAAGCACAAAGCTGCATTTTCGGGCAGATTGATACACCTACACTAAAAGTGGTATAACTTGCTCATTTCTTAACGAAATTGCTTGATTCTTTTTCCTACTTGCTTGGTTAATCATGTAGTTTGATTCCTTGACTTCTCCTTGGAGAAATCAGACCTGGAATTGCTCCGAAATTGACCAAAAACTTTCTGTTTTGTTTCAAACTTATGCAAACTTCATCTAACTTGTGTGAAACACATCTCAAACCAATGTCCTAATGCTTACAACCCCTCTTATGGTTGGTTAAGCTTAAAAACATGGTTGAGACATCTAAATCAGAGGTTAAAACCTCATAAACTTTCTGTTTTAATTAGGGTTTTACACACAAGTAATGTTCAAGTGTGAAACTTGTTGAATGTGTGATGGTTGGATTAGCTTGGGCTATCCTTCATAAGAATCCACTCATTACTTGATGTTTTACTATAGATTAGTTGTTGTTAATACCTTGATACTTGTATGTTCATGACCCTCCTTGTTGTTTATAACAACAAGTGTAGTGGTGAACAATAGAGGTGCCTAAATGGAAGCTTGTTCTTCCTACCTCATGTATGTATTCTATGACACAAAGAGGTACCTAAATGGAGACATTAATCTCCTACCTCATGCTTGAATCTTAAGACTTGTAAAACTATATAATATCTAAGTTATTCTATACGTATACATCTAAGTAACTAAGACTTGATGATGACTTAATAGTTATTTGTTAAGTGGACGTTACATCATCTACGACCATGCCCTTGTTACGACTCTAATGGATCTTAGAATCCATGAAATCATACCAACTCTTTTGAGTTTCAATAGTGTCAAGAACAAGAGTTATGTGTACAAGATGATTATTTTCACCTATGTTACTTTCTTTATATTTAAAAAAAAAACTCCGAATCTATAATCTTCCGTATACGCCAAACTCACACACCTACGTTTCCTTGTGTAGAAGGACAAGGTGCTCCAAACTAACTCGTCTACAAACTTGCTCTCGGAACTTCAAGTCACCACTTGTAAACCGTGAGTATACTCGAACCCATTTTTACTTTTAACACTTTGGGTGCAACATGTATTCTATATTAAACGCACATGACACTTGAAACTTATTTGAAACTTACTCTATCCATTTAAACATGAAACATGAAACTTGTGAATCTTGAGACTATTTTGTGCTATGTGAACGTTTAATTCTTGTGTGTAGTTCCGCCTTAACAATAGTAGCGCTATAGGAGTAATGCACCTCCCCGTTAGTCTTTGGGGTATTGTTAGGAGGAGACATATCAACCTCCCGTTAAACTTTGGGTTAGGTACTTTAACGCATTGGGAAACTTGGGCTATCACTTGGACTACGTAAACTAGCACGTTGAAACTATTTTGTTATGTTCATGTTGGATATGAGTTTTTATTCTATTATGTTATGTAAACAAACTTGTATACTCGCTCTTTGCTTTTGCATTGAAACTCTATTTTAATACATGTTGCAGGTTGATTATTGAAGTATGGATGATTCATGAAACAAGTTAGGGTGGACTAGATACACGCCTAGAATATTTTATCTTTTGTTTGTTATGTTACTTGTTGAAACAATGTTGTTATTTCCTTTTGAATCATGTATGACTTTTAGTTTTGAAATGAAATTTGAATTTAAATTAATTATTATCACATAGTGTTATGACGTTTTGAGCAATCTACACACTTCGTCTCATCCTGATGTTTCCGCCATCGGTTGGGGTGTGACAACGAGGTAAGTTAGGACTCAAATGTTTAAACAAGCTGGATTGCGAACGAGTTTTGTATAAAATAATACGAGTATAGAATGAACGAATGATTCTTAAAGAGTACAAGTATGTGAATAGCATAAGTGTTGGATAGATGAACGTAGTGTGTTAAGGATGAAGTCTCGTCATGAATAATCGGATATAATGCGTTTGTGAGTTGCGTGAAGTTGTATTAGGTCCAAAAGGTCTGCAACACACTGAATTTCTCATGGCACGTTTTACGGAAGTTTGGTAACATGGTGAAAACACTTATATATAGGAAGTACCAGCGGCGTATCCACCATGTTTTAACCACATTACGTCCGTTTCGTTACTTGGGGTCATGTTACGTTCCGTGTCTTACCATACACAGTAGTACACTCTATGGTTCTCATACGCCTATCACTATAATCCCGTGTGCACCCGCGATTATACTGATTGTCGCATGATCCACATAGCTTGTACTAGTTACGTATGAATCAAGGTATACATGAATTTGAAAATAAGAATGTGTACGTAGAAGAATGTCGTATGTAAGCATGTTTATGTTTAAGCATGTATGGGACCCACGTAAGCGAATCCCTCGGATTACGCTCGCGTATAGGTACGAATGTACGAATCATGAGTAAGGATGAAAGTATGAGCATAAGTTTAAGTATGAATACGCATGTATGTATGAGCATAAACATAAAACGTGTAAGTAGTATGTGTACAAGCAGAAGCGTAAAACGTATAAGTAGTATGTGTATGAGTACAAGCATAAAACGTATGAACATAGGTGTAGGTATGAAAAATAAATATTGCGTATATGGTGTACGTTGAGACATTGTAGAGAAAAAAAAAGGTTAAGTATGTAGATACGAACGATATAAATGATGTTATCGCGAGATATCGACTAAAATGTGTATGATGATGTGCATGTATAGTTGTTTAAACAAAACGTTGAGTTTGTCGAATCAAAATTAGATTGAGCTTGGTTTGAAAGGTAGAATATAGTTTGTATATGTAAAGGAACATAAAGTACTCATTGGTCATGCTTAACGTATTTTGTAATGATTGAAATGCTACTTTTGTTTAAAAAAAAAGGAGTTCACGTATGTTGAAAATTGTCGGTCCCCATGAAGTCTTCTAGCCCACGTGTTTTGAAATTTGGATGACGAGTTAAGCGTTGTAGAGAAGGTTTTTTTTTTTTTTAAATAACGGGTTTGTTTCATTTGCATCAAAACATGAAAATTTTGGACTTTGAAAGTTCTTGTGAAAACGTCGACCCTTAGAAAAGAAATTTAGTAAAAGAACTTAGTGATTGTTTAAAAATAATTTTAACAAAGGATTTATTGATGTTGGAAAGAGTATTTGGTAAACGGTCATATAACATCTATGAGGTCTTATAAGTAATTGAGAAAGGTTAGTTTGATTTCGATTAAGAGTGGAAGTCTCTAGTATGATGATATAATGTGAACGTGTTTCAGTTAATAAATCAGATGTGAAGTTCATGGGCAAGAGATTCATTAGACCGATTAAATTGATAGGTAGCATTTCGTAAGGTTTGGAAATTCGTGTAGTAAAACGGTAAAGACATGATTAAGAATCTCGTGTATATGATTTGAGTGAAAATGGATGGTAGAATAAGAAGTACGTTTGATAAACAATGTATTTTGAAATCGGTATAAGTAGGTATTTTGAATAATGATAAATGATTTAGGTATAAAACATGATCGGGTTTGCATAATAAAATATTTTGAAAGATAAGTTTTGGGTAACGGTCACCTAAGTAAGGGAATCACCCCTAACTCGTTGGTGAAGTCGTTTTAAGGGAAGAGGGGTGGAGTCAATCGTCAAGGTAAGGAAGTCACTCCAATCTCGATGATACATCTCCACTAGTTGTTACAAGGAATATGAATTTAAATTATATGAAAATCATGCGTATATAAGTGTATCGAAAAGGTTCGATATGTTGTGCGTGTGAAAAGAGAAATCAAAGGTAAACTCGAGGTTGAAAGATTGCATCGTATAAAATGAACAATAGAAACACATGTTTGACCAAAGTTTGGAGTGTTCCAAAACGGAACTTTGACTAACCAAAGTGGTCGAAAAGTCTTTTGAATTTGAGGAGCATGTTTTGGCCTAATAGGTAAAATACTCTCGCCGACAAGTCGGTTAACGATATTTACCCTTCCGGTTACTACATGTCCCAAATCAATCGAAATTTCGAGACTTGGCAGGATTTATGAAAAAATGCCAAGGAGTGGAACTAGTCGACAAGGTGCGGGTTTCACCCCTAACTTGACGATTTCGTATCCTAAGTGTGGTTGGTACTCGTCGGGTCAAAATTTAATTTCGACGTGTTGACGAGGGTCCACTAGAACTTGAAATTTGAGATTTACCATTAAGATGTGGATTTCACTCCTAGCTTAATCGCGATATCTCGTGTAAAAAAAAAAGAATAGGTAGATTGAGAGTCGTTCACCAAATTGTGGGTTTCACGCCTATTTTGGTGAATTCGTCTCATTTGTACAATATGAGTGTTGTCGGATTTAGAATAATCGAGTAAAATGCATGAGGGAAGTGTATGTCGAAGGAGATACACAAACAAGTATAAACACATAAGAAAGCATATCAAGGATGATACTTAAATAATGAAATAAAACAAGTATTAACACATAGAGAAATATGTCAAGAATAACACATAAAGAATCGAACAACGAAACAAGTGTTAACACATAATAAAACAAGCATTAACGCGTAAGAATAACATGTCGAATATTACACATGAGTAACATACATGTTTAAAAGAGCATAAATAAGTAACAAATAAAGTATCATGTAGTAGTCCAAGCAAAGCATACGAATAAGGTTCTAAAACTATAGACTAGGCTAAAGCATTCCTACTTTTCTTAATTCCCTATAGTTATGGCTCTGATACCAATTTGTCACACCCCAACCAATGGCGGAAACATCGGGATGAGACGAAGTGTGAAGATTGCTAGAGACATCATAACGCTATTTGTGACAATATTTAGAAAATCCAAATTTCATTTCATTTCATAACTTCAAATAGTCAACATTACAAGAAATTCAAATACGACAAGTTTAACAAAACAACATGATAACATAACAAAATTTTGATACAACATTTTAAACCCTAACGTCTATATGTGTATCTAGGCATCAACGCTACTTCATTTCATAGCATCATCGTCCTCAACCTGTAACATGTTTAAAATAAAGTTCAATGCAAAAGCAAAGGCGAGTATACAAGTTTGATACGTACATAGCAAAAGATAAGTTTGAACAATTCCTCATAGCAAGCATGTGATTCAAGATAAACATTTAAACATGGCATGTGTCTAACATATCAAACCAAGAAAACGCAACTTGCTCATGACATAACCAAAGTTTCAGTAGAGGCGGGTCGTTAATCCTATAGCGCTACATATGTCAAGGTTTGGCTCGTACGAAGTTAATGATAAGTTCAACACATAAGAATCACCCAAATTTAAAGTATCAAGTCATCACATATACAAGCATGTTATAGGAATGTTCATGTGTTTAGACAAAAGTTCATGTGTAAGTTTCAATAGGTAAACATGTTACACCCCAAAAGTAGTAAAAGTAAAAAGGGGAAAAGTACAAGTATACTCACAAAGTTTGCATATGTTTTCCGATTATCCAATTGTTGACGAGTAGAGATTTAGAGTCCGAATGTATAAGGGTTAAGGTTCAAGTATGTTTAGAGTCGAGATTCGGTGTTTAAAACAACATAAAAATAAGATATGAGAATAACATGGAAAATAATCATTTAGTACATATGATGCTTGTTCTTGACACTAGGAAACTCGAAGGAGTTTAGATGTTTTCATGGAACAAGGTTCCATTAGAATCGTGACAAGTTATCATAGTCTAGGATGATGTAATCTAGTACCCCGACATATGAACACTAGTTCATCATCAAAGATTCGATTATTCGAATAATATATTTAGGTTATATAATATATGTCCAATAGTTCAAGCATGAGGTAGAAGATTAAAATCTTCATTTTGGTACCTCTAAATGTCATAGAAGTCATGTAGGAGGTAGGAAGATCAAGTCTTCCATTTAGGCACCTCTATGTGTTCACCACTACACTTGATGTAAAAAAAACAACCAAGGAGGGTCATGAACATACAATAAAGAATAAGAAATATACACACTAACTAAGAGAAATCATCAAATCATGTGAGGATTGTATGTTTGGACAACCCAAGTTGTTCCATAATCACTCATGTATCAAAGACAAAGTTTGACATGACTTGTGGGTTAAAAACCCTAAACAAAACACCAAGTTTATGAGGTTTAATCCTCTGATTTTAAATGTCTCAACCTTGTTTTTAAGCTTAACCAACCATGGGATAAGTTGTAAGCATTAGGACATAGGTATGAGATGTGTTAGACACAAGTTGCATAGGTTTAAACAAGTTTTTGATGAACATAAAAACAAACAGAAAGTTTATGGACTATTTCGGGGCATTTCCAGGTCTGATTTCTCCAAGGAGAAGTCTAGGAATCGAACCCCATGATTATACAAGCAAGTAGGAAAAAGAATCGAGTGAATCGGATAAGAATTGAGTGAGTTATGCTCATTTTCGTGAAGGGGTGTCAATCTACTCGAACCCTTGCTTTCAGCTACGGTTTGGTGGATGTTTTGTGAGTTTTTAGGGTTGCAAAAGTGGTAGGGAGGCTGGTTATAAGTGGTATTTATAGGGGGAAGGATTAGGGTTTCAATGAGTTGGGCTTTGGAAGTGTTTAGAAGGGGTTACACCTTGAAACTAGCCCACAAAACCCAACTATATGGGGCTGAATTTTGCTGAATTGGGCTGCCATATTTCTTTATTTTTTTTATTTTTTTTAAAACATTATAATGAGTAATTTTGTTAATTAAGTTGTGTAATAATATGCAACAATGTTTCCCCTAACTTGTAACAAGGTGAAATATGAAATAAAACATGATTTAACTAGGTAAAAAGTGTAATGTACAAGTTTTATTTACGAAGCAAGTTCCGTATTTTACAACGATTACGATGAAAGAATGGTTATAAGAACACAAGATTTCCAAAGATAGAATTTCACGTAAGGTTTCTAAATGTAGGATGCTTGAAAACGCAGGGCGTTACAACAAGTATAGTATGAGTGGTTCTTTTTCGTACGGCGCGGTCAGTGTAGGGAGTTTGATCAAGCATTCTTTCATATGCTGGAACGCCGCTTCTGCCTCTGGCGTCCACTTGAACTCTTGTTTCTTTACGCAATTGCGCAAGGTGCTGATAAAAGGGTAGGACTTTGTGGCGTGATTTGATAGGAATCGGTTGAGCGCGGCTAAGCGACCGGCTAATCGCTGCATCTCCTTGATTGTTTTTGGCGATGGCATTCGCTCTATTGCTTGAACCTTCTCTGGGTTTACTTTGAAGCCGCCATTTGTGACTATGAAGCCTAAAAACTTCCCTTCTTCTATACCAAAGGAACATTTGGCAGGATTTAATTTCATGTTCACATTTCTCAACGAGTTGAACGTTTTCTCAATATCCTTCAGCATTTGGTCCTCTTCTGGACTCTTGATCACCAGATCATCGATGTAAACCTCGATGTGTTTCCCAATATCCTCAGGGAAGATTTTATCTATCAGGCGCTGGTACGTAGCGCCAGCGTTTTTGAGGCCGAACGGCATCTTTGTGTAACAGAAGATGCCGAGGTCGGTTCGAAAAGTTGTTTTGTCTTCGTCTTCGAGTTTCATTTGGACCTGGTGGTACCCCTTGTAGCAGTCTAGAAAACACTTCCATCTGTATGGTGCGAGAGAGTCTATATTTTTGTCGATCTCAGGCAGAGAGTAGCAGTCCTTAGGACATGCCTTGTTGAGATCGGTATAATCGACGCACATTCTCCATCCCCCATTTGACTTCTCTACCATTACCGGGTTTGCCACCCAACTTTGATAGCGCACCTCTCGAAGAATTCCTGCTTTTAAGAGCTCACAAACTTGCTCGTTCATTGCTTTTGTCTTATCCGCTCCTAGACTTCGCCTTCTTTGTACCTTTGGCTCAACGGATGGATAAGCGTTTAAACAATGTTCCGTAACATCGCGCGGGACGCCGGTCATGTCTGCCGGAGTCCAGGCGAAAATATCCATGTTTCTGAACAAGAGCTTGATGTGCGTGAAGTGTGTTATATTTTAGATGTATATTTTAAGCCCTTTTTACACTTTTAGCCAAGTTTTAAATTTATAAAACACGATATTTACTAACACTAAACACACATATGGGCAAGTGCACCCATCGTGGACGTAGTATAGTGTTGGTAAGATACCGAGGTCGTCCAAGGACACAAGAGCTTTTAGTACCGGTTTATCCTCAACGTCTAACCAAATCAAAATATTAGAAAAGATTTTTAAACTAAGAAAATAAAACTAACTAAATGCTGAAGAATAAAAATAAAAATAAAAACAGATAGACAAGATGAATCACTTGGATCCGACTCGTGTATTAGTATAACCTTTGATTATTTTCGCACTTTTGCACTTGTTTAAGAGATTATCTTAGTTATTGTAGTAGGCCCCTCTTTTGAAGGCGACGTTACCCTCAACCCAGTAGTTTGAGTCAGCAAGGATACAATCCTAAAGGGTCGGATTATTGAAAGATAATGAATTAAGTTATTAATGAAAATTATGGTAGGCCCCTCTTTTGGAGGTGACGTTACCCTCGACTAAGTAGTCTGAGTCAGCATGGATACAGTCCTAAATAGCCGGGTTATAGTATTAATAGTAGTTAACTTATGAGGGGGTCAAAGAGTTTGGATCCCCGCCATCCAATACCTATGGGTATTGAAGGAGATCCTACTAAATTTGACCCAGGTCCCTTGCAGGACCTCAAAACGCTGAACAAGGGCAAGACCCTTACCAAACCGTTCCCTTAACCCCCGACCAGGTAGCCAACATACCTCCGTATAGACCGTGGAGATATGAATGGTGAAAATCTTTTATTTTATATAGACAGTAAAATAATGCCAAGACACCACGGACAAACGATAAGGAAGAATCACCTTCAACATAAGCAACTAGTTATTAAAGTCATTAATACAAAACCAAATAAAAAGTGCAAAAGATTAAAAATAAAAAGTATTATACTAAACACTTGTCTTCACCAAGTGATGTAAGAGACTTAGGCAAACATGGCCTTGATTGTCAAGAACTCTTACGATCAATCTTGGATCCCGAGACGACTCACACACTCTATGATGGACAATGGATGATGGTGGTGGATGATGGTGTTGTGATGATGGTGGGTGGTGGATGAAGTGTGAGAGAGGTGGTGTGCCAAGGGATCAGTTGCAATGAAGCCAAGCACTCCTATTTATAGGCTGAACAGAAGCCTGGGCACGGCCCCGTGCCCGTCTGACAATCTCTCTCCTCATTAATTGTAATTCGCAATTACAATTAATGCGCCAACAGTACTTTCGCCACGCCCCCGTGTTCACTGGGCACGGCCCCGTGGTGGGCAATAGAAGCTTCTATAGGTTTGTCTTATCTGCTGCTTCTTGGGCACGGCCCCGTGCTGGCTGAGCACGGGGCGTGTTCAATCTTCTGCCTTCTCTGTTTTGCTTGGGAGGATGCTGTGAGGGGTCGGGGCAATCCACTTATGTTCCTTTTCTTGTATTTATGTTAGATTTAGCCGCCTTTTTGCTTCTTTTGTTAATTTGAGCTCATTTAATCCTAAAAATACAAAAGGAAGACAAAAACACTCTTTTTCCAACATTAGTACTTAAAAAGGGTTAGTTTTATGTCTCATTTGATGTAATTTATGTGTTGCATTTTACACACATCAAGCTGCTTTAGGTGCATTCTAATGTTTGGCGAGACGGTGTGGCCTATCGTCACCGTTTGTTCGGGGTATTTGCGGTTTAGAACCCACTTTTCTGGCTCTGTTGTGGAAACCTTCGGCGCCTTGGTTGGACGCATATCGTCTGTTGATATTACTTCCTTCCTTGCATAGATAATTGCCACCCCAGTTTCGGTTGGAAAACCAATTGCTGAGTGAGGGGTGGAAGTTACCATGTTGAGCTCTCCTTGGGTCTTTCTCCCAATCAAAACATCGTGCCTTGATTTCACAGGCATTACCATGAAGTTTACCATCGTTGTTCTTGAACGTTTCCCATGAGAAAGCGTGAGAGGGAAGCTGATCTGGCTTAGTGGGAAGACCATTTCATTGCAGAATCCTAACAAAGGATAATCAACTGGCTCGAGTCTTGCTTTATCTTCATCATCAAACTGATTGAAACATTGCTCATAAATGATGTCCGCTGTACTCCCTGGGTCAATGAATACGTACTCTGTTTCGTAGTGGTCGATAATGCCGGTAATGACGACAGGGCGCGTTGCGCGTGGCCCCCCGCGCACTACCGGGAAGATGACCTGTTGCTCTTGCCATATTGGGTCGAGAGGTCGCTTGCCTTTATCTCGCGCACTATATCTTGGTCCGTTAACCATGTGTATTTCCGAGGATGGTTCTGCCGTTAGAATTGCTTGATGTGCGCTCAAAGATTGATACGCCGCATTGGTGGTGGTAATCTGCTTGGCGTACCACGAGGCTGGAGTGTCACCCTCGGGTAGCCCTAGTAGCGCTGCCATGTTTTGGGGTGGAGCTGGATTTAAAGGTCCAGCCATGGTCGGAGGAAAAATAATGAAAGCTCAAAGAAAAGAAGATGAAAGTGGTTTGTAGAAAAAACCGGTGGGCGCCAATGAAGAAACACGTAACTAATCTTAAGGATAATTAGTTTAGTTTATGTTTCTACCATAAGGGTTAATCTTCTTTGACTTCTTGAGCTTCTTAATGACTGATTATCCTGCAAAACAGAACACCGTTAGCTCGTTAAGAGGGGAATATGGGGGTTTCCCTCATAACCAGGCTCCGGCGTGAGAATAAGTAACTATCTCGAGGAGATTAAAGTGAGTAAAGAGTGAGAGTAGAGGGAATCGAATGAATTAACCTGTGAGTGAAGTGTTCTATTTATAGCCGGAGTGTTGTAGAGGATGTGGGCTAATGGGCCTTGGGCCGGAAAACGACAGATATGCCCTTTGTCTCACTGTTGTCGACCGTTAATGCCTTCTAGACGTTTCTCGGTGCTGGCGCACCGTGAGTGGAGCCACGTGGAGCCACGTGTCACTGTTGTCGGTCTCTGCCACTAGCCAGTTAGTGGAGATCGTGGGGCAGGTGTCTCTGCCCCGTGATTGGTGTCACGTAGGCGTCCTTGAGTACTTTTTGTCTCCTGCCCGTCAGATGATCGTGGTGCACGATTGAGCAGAGCCTGGAGGATGCAGATTGGCTCTTTCATCTGACACTTGTACCCTTTGTACTCTAAGTCGTCTTTACGCCGCGTCCCTGCGCGACTCTTGCTGCACATGGAACTGGCTTGCGCAAGGTATGGGCGCTTGGAGGCTCGACTTCAGGATGCTAAGTTGTTGATTTGTCTCGTTTAGACCCCGCGCGGCGTTGGTGAGTGTTGCCCTACCCGCGCGAGGTTGAGATCGAGAATGTAACTGATTAAGGAGTATGGTCCGCCGCGCAGCTCGGAGGAAGATTTGCGCGGGTTTTTGGGACCATACCCCTTCACGCCTCAAACGTTTTTTAAAACCATGCTACAAGGACACTAATAAGTTTTGATTTAAGTAGGATGTGTGCCGGTTAGTGAATTTGGAAATGTAAATTATGAGACTGTATAGGCTTTCTACGAACTTATATTCCTTGTTGGTGAGTATATGGTGGATTGGTGTCTAGAGAGTAAAAAATTATATGAGCTAAATCAAACACTTTTTAAAGGGATGTCCTTTTTGGTCATTTTATATGAATAAGCTAAACCAAACACTTTCTTGGAAATTCCTTTTCGAAAAGTCATAAGTTAATAAGTCCTTTTAACAAACGTCATTTTGAACTAAAATAAGCTACCCTAAACACACCCTTTGTTCTCTGCCGAGAAAAACTTGGATCTCCATGTGATTCCTCCACCGTTAAGAGACAGCTGCTACACCAAAGGTAAACCCCTGACTTTGTTTTTACTTAATCGGAAGTGAATAAATGAGTATCAAAGTTTTGAGTTCAAATTGCAGAATTTGTTTAAAAAAAACCAAACTTTAAAGTAAACAAATTTAACCTATCTATTTTGAAAAACATTCAAACAAGTTCTGTATCATATTAAATTAAAGTTTCAAAGCAATACAACTCATGAAATTTCCTGTTCCTTTTTTGGATTCTCACCTTGAACACTTGACCTTAATTTTTATTTAGACATTAGCCACAAAATTTAGGAAGTTTCTATATTAATATCGATTTTAGATACAGATCTCAAATTATTTTAAACATTTTTTCACTCTAAATGAGAATTTATCAACTATCAGAGAATATAAATATAAAGTATACTTAAATAATGTAAACAGGTTTCAAAGTTTATGCGTTGTCTAAATCGTTTGTCGTTAAACAAACGAATGTGAAAAAGGTTCATTAATCTCTAATTTTGCAAATACATTGAGTAGGGTGGTGCTAGAGTTCATTGAAGATATATAGTATATAACTCTAGTGAGCATATTTTTTATTTAATATTAAATGTATTAGTTTAAAACTAAAAGACCAATTATGGTATCATGACACAAATTAAAATTTAAATAATTATAATTTATTACATCTTCATATTATTCATTTATGTATTATTATTTAACGATAACTGAATATATATATATATATATATATATATATATATATATATATATAAAATAATTTAGGTTCAGACTCAATAAAATACAATTCGAGTTTGATGATTTTTTTTATGTTTTTCTATACAACTTTTAAATAATTAGTAAACAATAATACGAAACCATAAAAATGAAAGTAACACACTTAATACTACACAAAAAATGTAAACTTATTCGAATTTGGTCTTGCTTAAATAATTCTAATTTTGTTATATTATTTTATTTTAGTTTTGAGTTTTGGATAATTGGACATCCCGAAATCAAAACACAATTGTTTGGCTATGTTAAGGTGGCTTGAATAAGGAAACATACCAAGACAATTAGTTTAGTTTGGCATAAACAATTAAAAAAATTATAAACCCTAACTGAAAATGGATTTTTAAACCTTGATTTCGAAATTTCTCAATAATTTCAGCATGAAGATAACTGAAATTACGTTCTCCACAATACATGGGATTCTTACGAATGGAGATGAGGAATATGGAAAGTTTCACAAACCATATGCTACTTCAATTCCCCAATTTTTAAAGAAAGCAATATGTGCTACAAGTGGCGTAGACTACTTTCATAATAAGAGGTAAACAAATATTGGTCATTATATTTCAATTAGTTATTAAGACGAGTGTTTAATTTGTTATGGTAATGATCTTTAATATTATGCACACAAACAAATAGATCTTGGAATTGGGTTTATACAATGACCAAATTCAACAACCCTCTTTTTCGGTTTAAGAGATGAAGAATAAGTGAATCACTGAATTGCATTAAATGTATGTAGTGACGTTTGATTTTTGGTATATAGGGTTTTGTTTCTTCTCTTCATTCTTATGAAACTGATTCACCAAAGCTTAATATAGAAAACCAACCGCAAACACCCCTAATTAATATGGTAGATTATTTAGGAAACTGAGATAACAATGGTTTTTTTTTTTTTTTTTTTTGAGTAAATTACAAAATTCGTCCTTTATGTATGCTACTTATAGCAAACTGTGTTCTTTGTCTTTAATAAGTACAATAAACGTACTGTATGTTTACAAACTCTTGCACGTTATGTCCTTTGACCCTAACTCAGTTAATTTTCATAGTTAAGTCTGATCAATTGGACCCCACATAGGGATACTTTAGTCATTTTACCTTAAATATTAAAATAAATAATCATAAAAAATAATAAATACATTAATATCTCAGCTCTATCCCCCCCTCTCTCTCTCTCTGGCGTCCCTTCCTCCACCACCATAACCACCGTCACCAACACCCACCTGTCACCACACCCTACCTGCAACCACCAACACCACCATCCACCCGCCAACACCCCCACCTATTCCCAACAACTCAATCCAATCATCTCCAACATTCGGTTCGGCTCAACCGACCCGGACCCTGATTCGACTGATATCAGAATTACCTGATATGACCTGTTTCCATACCGAAGAGATAGGTATCAAAAATAAATTATATACTATATTTTGTTTTGGGAAAACCTAAGGAATTTGTGCATTTATTGGGAAGGCAAACTACTAATATTTTGTTAAATAAAGATATATGAATCTATGCCTAAGATGCTATTTATGAATACATAGTTTGAAGAAAGGGACTGTGATGATCCAACACCATACCTTCTTGCTGTATGGTATCCAGGTATTTATTTTAATTGCTCGACAGTGATATATCATCTATTTTGGGCCTTTTGCTATCATGAGTTCTCATATTGGCTTTCTAAAACATGTGAAAATCCCAATTCCTTAGAACATGCAGAAAACAGAGCATGTATGGCAGCTAACAGTAATCAAGAGGAAACCGTTAAAGCAACCATCTTGGTAAGAAAACATCTAAATCATATCACATATTATTAAATGCTAATTATGAATCTTCTAAGATGTTCTTTACTAAAACTGGCAAATACTAATTTGCATCAAGAGATCCATTGTCGAACTGCGAATAGAGGGAATTAGGGCCAGGGTATCGAATGTTGGAGATGATTAGATTGAGTAGGTGAGGGTGGGTGTGGTGGCAGGTGGATGGTGGTGTTGGTGGTTGCAGGTAGGGTGTGGTGGCAGGTGGGTGTTGGTGACGGTGGTTGTGGTGGTGGCCGGTGGAAGTAGGTGGGGGTGGAAGGGAAGCCAGAGAGAGGGACAGGGATAGAATTGAGATACATGTGTATACATGTACAAATGTATAATCTTTTTTAAGCATAATTAATGTATTTATTATTTTTTATGATTATTTATTTTAATATTTAAGGTAAAATGACTAAAGTATCCCTATGTGGGGTCCAATTGATCAGACTTAATTATGAAAATTAACTGAGTTAGGGTCAAAGGACATAACGTGCATGGGTTTGTAAACATAGAGTACGTTTATTGTACTTATTAAAGACAAAGAACACAGTTTGCAATAAGTAGCATACATAAAGGACGAATTTTGTAATTTACTCTTTTTTTTGAGATAGTATGTGAAACCTATGCGTATGGTAATCGTAAACTAAAGTCATGTGTTTGCAGAATGGAAGACATAGTTGTTGACTGGTACCATCGGCAACCGTGAGTACTTGCGGATGTGCGAAGGCAATATACCGGTAAGTTTTACACTCAACGGTCACACGGTCATGGGCTGGTTAGGGGTGTTCTTCAGTTTTTTTATCGGGTTTTCAAAGGTGGAAATATAACTTGAGATCCGAACCATTCTAGATTCGAGTTTTATAGTTCTCGGGATTATTGGGTCGGGTTCTTCGGATTTTGGGTTAAATATTACAAGGCTGTATATTTACGATCGATCATGAACTTTAGGGCTGCATTTTTGCTGGTATTAAGTTAAACACACAGTTATATACTTAATTTTCATAAAAAAAAAAAAAAAAACCATAAAAAACCATCTGTTTACTTTGAAACTCAAATTAGAAACCATGTGAATTACAAAGTCAGTCAACAATCTTAGAATTAAACTTTTAAACTCATTTTTTCCAATCTTATTCTTATATGAAAATTCTAAAACTATTTAATAAGGTGATCCACAAACCCTTTGATAACCCCATCGTTTACTGTTACAACTAAGGGGCTGTTTGGTAGTCTCTTAATAACCATTCAGATGCTACCTCTTAATGGTTTAAAACCTCTGAATGAATAAGAGGTAACCTCAAGTCTGAATGGTTAAGAGATAACCTCTGAATGGTAAATCATCACATGTCACCTTCTTCTACCTTCTCATTGGTAAAATTCTTAATGGTTCCATTAAGAGGTAGCCTCTTAATGATCATTCAGAGGCTACCAAACAGCCCCTAAGTTAGCTTAAAAATATGACCTTAATTCAATCTTTATTATGATCAAAATATGGACACACATACTTCTTGGTGGGTAGTGATAAACTTTTAGGAAAAAACGGGGTTTTATTTTAGCAATATAGATCGGGTTATTGTCATCCAGGTTAACCTGAATTCACGAAAACTAACCCAATTACCGAATTAATTAACTGTCTTGGGGTTCGGGTATATATGTTAATCGGGTTTTACGAGTTCGTAGTTAATCAAGTCAGGTCTTTTCGGGTCTGATTCCCGGTTAAAAAGTGCGTGGTAGAAGAGTTAGTCACTATGTCTTTAGGAGAAATTATTTATTTTATTGTTTTTCATGTAACCATGTTGCTTTGTTTATGCTATTTATAGCCATTTGCATAGTAACCATTTTTCCATTCGAAACAATAGCTTTCTTCCAAGTTTGAGAATTGAAGCAGTAACATATTCTTGAGTTTGAGTGCTTTGTATATGGTTATTTACAGCCTTTGCATTATGGAATACTTTATTATACCTGTACTTATCTATATTTCATTGTGTAGGATGTCGTTGTTAGGCCTACTCAACCATTGGTTTTATAATGCACATATTGAATCGTTCACAAACTTTTACTCCTTTAAGCGTTCAACAAATAGTTGATTGCTATGACCAATACGAAAATGAGTTAGCAAAAAGGGGGCATACCACACCGTGTCTTTCGGTACATAGCCTATACGAATCAAGGAAGAGTTTATAGTGTAGCTGATTATCCGAGTAGGGATGGTAACTATATCCGTAAGAGGGAATGTACAACTGAAACGGTTTGTAGAAATTGATTTACGTTTTAGTATAATTAAACTAATAACACTCCTAACTTAATTTTGTTTGTTGACAGCTACAACCAACGTTTACAATTGATGGATTCAATGTGATTGAGGATGACGAACCGAATCTTGAAGCCATCGTACAGTTACAACCCGAGCGAGACCCGACATAATTCTGCATTTAGTTTAGATAACCCCATTAAAACGTGGCCCGACCCATAAGGTTTAATATGAGTTGTAACTAGGGGTGTTTTTCATGTTTTTATCGGGTCGGGTTCTTCAAAGATGGAAATATAACCCAATAATCGAATCATTCTAGATTTGGGTTTTATGGTTATCGGGTTTTATCGGGCTGGGTTTTTCAGATTTCGAGTTAAGTATATTCTTTTTTTAACTATATGCGAAAGGGCTAAATAAATATTACAAGGCTGCATATTTAAAAGGTGAAATAATATCCATGCACAGAACCAAGTTGATGAATCGGCTTAATAGGTATCTCCATAACCTAAAGCACACAGATACCCCACTCAAAAGATATCCAAAATCAGTTGTTTCTTGTGTTTAATACAATACCTTGATCAACTCGATTATAAATCTTCTCGAAGGATTTGACATATCATTACCCGACATCACCAGCATAGGCTCAACCTCTTGATGGTGGTGCGGAGTAAATGAAATAAGGGAATTTGTGGTCTCGTTGGATGAATACCCATTTTAATAAGCTCGTCATGGTGATCAGTAGCAACTGTCTCCTTGGAAATTTGGCATCTTGGGTGGATAATCCTTTCTGATGAGCAATAATACTTTGGAAATAAGCTCCCACTATAACCCTGCGATAAGGCTTCTTGGTTGAGAGCAAATAATAATCATAATGTATTTGAGTGGATAATCCTTTCTGATGAGCAAGAATACCCGTCTTTTGACATCAATCGACCCACGCAAACAGCGATGAGGAGCGCAAAACCAACACAACCGGCGACCAAAAAGAATTAACAAGCATTTGCCAATAACCTGATTCAACTCCAATTTACAAAATTAAACAAACTCGCGGAGCATTTTTTATGAACATCAAAGTAAACAATATCACTCGAAATGCTTATACATGCAATAAAAAAACAACCACAATTATAAACAACTGAAATTGGTACCTTAAGAATGATTTGAAATGGAAGCCATGGATGGAACTTTGTGGGTTTTGTGTGTGATGAGAGAGAGAGAGACCCGTTAAGGAAACTACATTGATAAAAATCAGTTTGTACATAACAATCCCATAACATTTTCTCAAAACATGTTTAAAGTTTATTTCTATTTTTTAACGTATTTTTTGGATTATGGAACACCTTTTCAGCCCCCTAACTCCCCAACCATCATGCTAATAATATATCTGAAACATGCAAATAGTGAAATAAAGCTTATCATATCAGTCATCCATAATAAATTACATCTCCTTTTCTTATTTAGATGAAAAGCAATGTTTACCTGATTCAGTAGCGCTCATTTGTATGTATACATCTTGCCCATTGTAAGTTCGGAAGTATTCTCACATTTATCAATTTGTTGTACCATATCAAACAATCACTACCATGTTTAATGTCCAAAGTTGCATAAGCCGGATAATTACACCGCGTTGTGCATTTCATCCTACATTGATTCAAACTCGTATTATCAAAACAATGAGCAAAAGTCAACTGAGATATTGAGGTGAAAGGGGATGGTGATGTGGCGTTGATGTGGACTTGGGGGAAGGGAAACCACACCCCATAGTCTAATAACAATAATACAATGTAAGTGTTAGCATAATCGTGTAAGCATAAGAGATTAAACTAAAGTTGAAACATGCGTAAGAGTTAACACATCCTGGCGTATATTGTCGGTATAGCACAAAAAATAAAAATTCCGGACTAAACTGAAATAAAACAAAGTGAGAAATCTAAAAAATAAAAATACTCATACCTTTGAAGCTTGACTCTTGAGCCTTGAGAACCAGACTCAAATGGTTTAATTAGGATCCAAATAAATGAAAATTAGCTCATGTAAACATCATACACAATCAAATTTCTATACAACATGTACTAAATTAAGCATAACTATATAAAAAATTTTCAAATTTCTTAACTCATGTAAATCCTAAATTAAAAATCAGTAAAAAATGAAAGTGCACATATGTATCAATGGATATAGCTATTTACAATAACTGCAACAACTACAACAACTAAAGTTCGAACGAAATCAGATAATGTATTTCCAATTTTTTAGAGATAAGTGCACGGATCGTCCATGTGGTTTGCTCCATTTTCACCTTTAGTCCTCAACTTTTGCAATTTCGTTCCCGGATAATCCCTAGCATGGATGAGGGTTAGTTCTTGGTGTTAAGTGGGTGTGAAATGACATAAATACCCTTACTATTAAAAACTAATAAAGAAAACATTAAAACAATATGCTGGCCAGGGGCGGATGTAGCTTGAGAATAGGGGTAACCCCCGCTATCCCTTGACGCTCCAACGATGGTGTAAATTTTGGAAAAAAAATTGACGTTTTTTCAATTTCGCTGTCCCTATAAAAAAGAAAATTTTGAAACGTTACCCCTTGATGTTTTTTCTAGATCCGCCACTAATGCTGGCCCCACCATCTACCAACCCACCCACCCCCTTTTCCCCCTCTTGATCTCAAACGCCACCGCCGCCACAACGTTTGAAACAGCCTTGCCGGAAAAATAAGCCAACAACGACCAGCGATAGAGAGAGAAAGTGAGAGGAGAGAGAGAGAGAGAGAGATCAGAGATGGCAAAAGGGACCGCCGGCCAGTCTATTCTATCACTCATGTCTCCTCACTATGTCTTTATTTTCATTTCTATAATCTTTTAATCATGCCCCCTTTTGCAGAAATATGCTCTCTTATCCAGTGGCGGATCTAAGAACTTTTTTCACTAGGTTCCTTTTGGTAGATTCTCACGAATTCTCACTATTTTTTTCCAAATCATAAGAGGTACTCACTATTTTTTTTCCATTTTTTCCAAATCGAATGGGTTCCTGGGAACTCACAAAAGTGACCTAGATCCGCCTCTCCTCGTATCCAAATAAAACATATATGGATTTTAAATATCTTTAAGAGTTATGATCAAATCTATACATATAATAAAGTAAATCACATGAGGATACATGGCATTTTATGAGTTGATCTCAATTATTTTTTCTCTCCTAAATAAATAGATATAGATAATATTTTTTTAATAAGATTCAAATTAAAGAAATATTATTTTAATACATGAATTTTATCTTTTTATCCTTTACCCTAAATAAATAGATATAGATTATATCTCAAATAAAAAATATATTATTTTAATCCATAAACTTTATCTTTTACCATTTCGTTTTCCATTTATATTTATCATATCTTTGCTTTATAGTAGAGACTAGGTTAGAACCCCGTGTAATACACGGGTTTAATAAATGTAATTTCATATAATAATTTTTTAAATAAACCAAATTATCAATCACGAAAACCAAACTTTGTATTAATTTATTAATTATTTTTCTTTTCATTAATTAAAAACTATTATTCAATTTTATTACTTAATTTATTAATCAAATTGTATATAACTTTCAATATTATCTGATATATAAAATTAATAAAAAAAATATTTCTAACATATGTTATATAATTTTAATTACTTATGTAAATTGAAATTGATACTTATCATAATTATTCGAATTTGAACAATTAAGTAGGGACAAATGGGAAAAATACGTTTTAGACGGTAAATTCATAAAAAGTGTCATACGTCCACCCTTTGATTTCTTTTATTATATGGTAGTATAGATATAGAATAATTTATAAGGTATAATTTCATTAGTGAATCATGATTGTGAGCATTGGCGAAGTATAGAAGGGGCGGGAGGGGCACCCGACCCCCCGAACTTTTCGCTTAGTAGTGTTATATATGTAGTTTTCGTATAGAAATTTTTGGGTATATACGTTTTCGACCCCCCGGTTCCATAGAATTTTTTTGGTATATACGTTTTCGACCCCCCGGTCATTCGGGTCAAGCTTCGCCGCTGACTGTGAGCGTTTGATATAATATTTACTTATCTTTTCTTTCACAAAATCAGGAACGAAACAAAATAGAGTTTGTAATAGAATATAATTTTTTTCATCAATTTGTGACCAACACTTAATTTTAATTTTAATGTATTATTTATTTAATTCCTTGGGACTGGTTATAAATTGTACTAAACTTACATTCTTTATTCTTTCTTATCTTTTGTGACTAAAATAAAACAATCACAAAAACTTTAAATAGCTTTACGACCGGTTTATTAATGAAAATAAATTTTAGTTTATCTATTAGCATGTGGTATATAATTTTAATTTTAGTTTATTATTTATAAGATATAGCCTAATATGATGACATGTGTTCTTTAAATGATTTCTTTTATTATATAGTATAGATATAAATATAGAAGTATATATATAGATTTATTATATAGTATAGATGCGACGTTTCTTATTTTGTGAGATACAAGATATGAAGTTGTTTTCAATTAATTGTATTTTATTAAGGGTGGACTCGTTAATTAATTACTACAGAATATATATCTTTCATTGCGATAACGGTGCTACACAAATATTATATTGTATAGTTCTATCTATTAATTTAAAAAAGAAAAAAATTTTGTGATAGCCTTTCACTATTTATTTATTTGTTTTTTTTATAAATTTATCTTATCAATAGATTTACACTCAAAATAAAATTCTAATATAATATTTAAATCTTTTTAATTTAAAATTAAAATTTATCAATAAATTATTAATGCCCTCATTGAATGACATGTGTCCCAAATCAGATTTCTTTTATTATATAGTATAGACTAGGTTATAACCCGTGGTACCCACGGGTCGCTCTATTTTTAAGGATATTAATATTTTATTAATTTTATTACAATGGTCCCTTTTATAAAATTTGTGAGGATATATATAATATGATTCAATGTTAATCGTATATAATAATATATGCAAACAATGTGATTTATCAATGGTAACAATTACCATATAATTTTCAACATTTTATCAGATAATGTTCTACTAATTAGGTCAAACCAACTTACACAAACCCGATGATGAAGATCAGGGTGACCCTAATCACCTTCGAACCACCAGGCAAACTCAAAAACCACCAATAGAATCCTTTTTTCCTGAAAGATTTTCCTTTTCACAAGCCATTTGAAATAAACAAAATTTTGATACCACGTGATGTAAACATAAGCACTTTCAAAATGGCTAAAAATAAAAGATGTCAAACGACAAAAAAAAAAAAAAAAAAAAAACACAAAGAAATGGGTCTCTAAAAAAGATCAAAGCGTCTTCATTTCCTCCTTCCAACGGTCACAACACGTGGCTTGGCTTACGCCTTGGACTTGTAACACACATAAGGATAACTTATGTAATTAAATTACAATGAACTTACAAAATAATACTAAAATGAATTAATGGTGTCTTGCGTGTTGGGTTTCGCATACTACATACATAAAAAAACCAATGTTTACGCTTCATGGAACCCTATAGTCGCTGGAGTTGACAGCTGCTCCCACCGATATCAACACCACCGCCCATCCTTTGACCAAACCGATGCCACCAAAGGCGTCCTTGTTCTCCAATTTGCAACCTTAGATAGTTCATGCGTCGGAGTATGTAGCATCGCCGTAAAGTACGGCGGCTAACCACCACCAGAAGACTAAGTCTCTCTTGCAAACAAACAAAAAGTGAAATAAAGGAGATTTGGATAATCATCAATAGCCACACAGCTGACTGATAAAAAAAGTTGTAAAAAACATCAAATTGTGCAGATATACCTTTGGATTCAAGCTGTCTAACTCAGTTGCTTTCTTTGAATCAAAAACAACTTCTGCTCTAAAAAAGTTGTAAAAAGGTCAAATGCGTGAATAAAAGCCGTGCATATGAACATGAGTGCTAAAAAGGGTTAAATACACCTAAATGTAACGAACTTGACATGAACTTTAACTATATAGCGAATTATATTCTTATTTTCTTATTAGGTTAAATCTTTTTAATTTAAATTTAAAATTTATCAATAAATTATTAATGCCCTCATTGAATGACATGTGTCCCAAATCAAATTTCTTTTATTATATAGTATAGATTAATAAAATTCAATTATAATAAAATAAACATGTAAATAACTAATGGCTTTACTAACGTTTTAGATTTTTAATGTAAAAAAAACCAATAAAATATAAGTAATAATAAAATAAATATATAAGAACTAAAGTTGGTAGGCATAATCCATATGAGATTATTTTGTTTAGAATTTTTTTGAATTTTTTTATTGTTAGTTATTTTTACAAATTAATCATTTTTAATTGGTTGCTTTTATAGGCGAGATCGTATACTTCCATATGGTAAGGGGATGCGACAACCCAGCGACAAACGAGCTGAGATACTTTCACTTTGTCATTAGACTTATGTAGTATGTATATGCAACTTTCTTTTATGCACGTTTAATTTTAGTTTCAATCAAGACCATTAAACATTCAAATTAGATAACAATGAGAATATTACAAATAAGACAACCAATGTGGTGTACTAAATTTTTTTTAGTGAAATCTGAATTATTCGTTGTATTTTTTTACCTATCATATGGGTTTTTAAGTTTATTTTATTTATATTAAAATTATTTTTATTATTTTAATTAAAACCAAACAAATTCAAAGTATTTTCATTTGTTAAACCTCGTGTCACGTGGACTCTAACCTAGTACAAAGGATAAAATAAATAAGAAAGGTAAGTGGGATTCTAGTCCATTGATCTTAGATTTGTAGGGTTGAGATTAGTTGTAGGGAAAAGAAGATAATAGAAAGGCATAAAGGGAATCCTATATTTATGGATTTTCTCTCTCTCAACATGCAAGGCACATGCCAATTCCCCCATCGATTTAAAACGTCTATAACTTTTTCATACGACATTTTTAAAAAAAAAAATTTCACCATAATAACGAGCGTTTTTTTATCTTTAATATGAGTACCATATTATCATATAAAAATAAAATAAAAAATTTCATTTTTACTGGGTTTTTTTTTTTTTTTTTTTTGCATTGTGTTAAAGGTTCAGGTCATTGTATCTTTTAACTGGGTTTTGGTCAATAGAGTTTCTATACATTGTGTTATTATCAAAACCTATAACACAATGTTAATTTGGGTTCTATCCATTGCGTTTTTATAAGAACCTATAACATAATAAATGGCACAATGAAGATGGTGTTATATCTGTGTTTTCTATAAATTGTGTTATTAGTTCAGGTCATTGTGTTTAATATGTTATTCATTGTGTTTTAATATGTTGTCCATTGTGTTTTAATAATTTGTTCAATTTTTTTTATTATCTTTGTTCATTGTGTTTTAGTTTGTTGTGTATTGTGTTTTTAGTTTGTTTTCCATTGTGTTTTCATCTGCTCTCCATTGTGTCTTTTATCTGTTGTCATTAATTGTGTCTTTTATCTGTTGTCATCAATTGTGTTTTTATTTAGTTTGATACTTATTGTGTTATATGTTATCGCCATTGTGTTATACGTTATGGTCATTGTGTTTTAGTATGTTGTCCATTGTGTCTTTATCTATTGTCATTGATTTTGTTTTTGATCTACTTTACTGTAACACCCCGTGTTTTCCAAAGTCAAAGTCAAAGTCAAGTGTTGACTGTTATTGGAATTAAAGATTAATAAAGATTAATTTCATTTTAGTTTCATTTTGATTTTCGTATTATTTGGAGTAAGTGTTGTATAATTAAACTAATCGACCGATAATCGAACTATGAATCAACGATCGACTGTGAATGATAGGAAGTAACAACGCAATAAAGCAAGTCAATCAATAATCAAGCTAATCAAATCAAGCATCAAACTCAAGTGTGGGGATTTTAGTACTTTTATACGTGTGTGTGCCTTATGTGTTATTTGTGCATGTTTACTTTTATGTTAAAGTGTGTGGTGAATCAATCAAATCAATCAAGACTCGAAGGTGAATCAAACTCAATCAAAACCGACCTTGGAAACGAGTTGTAAGGATGCTTGCATGTTAGATATAGTAGTTGGGACTAAAAGTAATTTGATTAGGAATTCTATCATCCTCAAATCATCGTTCATCGAACTCGAAATATCGAAAATCGTCGCGAAACACTCAAAATCAGGCAAGCCGTTCGAACAGGGCAACCTGAACGAACAGGCTAGCCGATCGAACAGGGCAACCTGATCGAACAGGCTAGCCGATCGAACAGGACTGTTCGATCGGACAGCTGCTCGATCGGGAATGCTGTTCGATCAGCTAACCTTTCCTCTTTTGGAAGCCTATAAATAGGGCTGTCTTTGTCAAACTTTCCACTTTTGGAAAAGCTCTGACCGACCAGCCTCTTCTTCTCACTAAATCCAAGATTTCTCTCAAACCTGTAAGTATTTCACTCTAATCTTTGTACGTTTTTGTTCATTAATCGATTCTCCATCTTTCCATCTTTCAAAATCTGAATTTCATCCATGAAATCACCAAGATCTAGGCGTTCTTGAGTGATGTCATCATGGTGTTCTTGGTGTTCATCAAGAACATCATGTTCTTGACTTCATTCAACCATGAATAAGCTAGATCTAACCGATTTCCACATCAATAACTTAAAATCTTCCAAAGATCTTAACATTTCACGGTGGAAAAAGATTGGAAGATGGGTTTTCATCTATCTTTCAACTCTTTTACACTCAAAAAGGGTGAAAACGAGACTTGAACCGACTTACAAATCAACCTAAACAAACACATGGTTCAAGATCCGGGTTTTACCAAGAGATTTACCGATCTCGGGTTGAATGTTGAACTTAGGTTCCAAACCGTCTCTGACCGAGTTTGGGTGATTCCTGCTCAAGTCAGTAGGCTAAATGGGGACTTCAGCTTTGTGGTTCAACTCGTAGTCAAGATATCTCTAAAACATCAACAATTAACAGGAATACCCAAGTGTTAGGTGAAAAGTTAACCAAATCGAGAAGCTGGCCGAACGGCTAGGCTGTTCGATCGAACAGCCCAACCGAACGACTATGCCAGCCGATCGGTTAGGCTAACCGATCGACTAGCACTTAGACCCACCAACTCACAAAAAGTGTAGTATTGACGAGGTACTGTTCGATCGACTACGCCACTCGATTGTAATCATTACTGCTCGGATCATGAGATACTATACTTTAAAACACTTAGATTTTTGAAACAATGGAATGTCACCCGATCGAGCATGCTAACCGATCGAGTGACATCTTGCCAAGTCTGCAATGCTAACCGATCGGTTGGGCTAACCGATCGAACAACTGTTCGATCGACCAACTTGAAAGGTAGTACAAGCCATCATACACAAACACATCCTTCACATCAAAGGAAGAAACAATCCACTTGAAGGAACCAGCCGATCAAGCCAGCCAGCCGATCGAATGGATGTTCGAACGGACTTTCAACCCAATCGAACAGCCCACTCGATCGAACTGCTGTCCGATCGATTGGCCTATCCGATCCAGTTTTCCTTTGTTTACTTTTTCCGCGTTACTCATCGTTATGTTATCAAACTATTCAGGCTAACCTATTCTCAGTGCTCCCTTCAATCCACAATCAACCACTGTGAGTATACTCGATCCCTTTTTGCTTTCAGCACTTTTGGGTGTTACATACGTAAACTATCAAAATCACAATCAACACAAACTACTTGAACGCTAACCGATTTGCATGTGCTACTTGACTAAATGATTGCTGTTTATTATGTTTACACGTGGAGTGCTATCTACCTGCTTTAGCAACATAGTACTATAGTTTGGACTCAGCACCCGTTCACACGGGGGTTGCTAAGGACAATTACTTGCATGGATTACGGTGGTAATCATGTATTGCGAACTGTCTCGGACAGTCAACCCGCAGTCGTTGGTATCAATGGTCCCATGTTGATAATTTACATGCATCGTTTTCCCTTGTGTACGTGCTTGGTTATGCGTAAACTATTCGAACTCTATATGCTATATCAAACTTGTGTACTCACCTTTACATTATATGTATTGACTTTTATTTTAACGTATGTGACAGGTGTTTAAGCTACTAGCGTGCTAGGGAAGCGAGGCAATAATAAACTTCTAGGAGTCTGTGTCCTTAGGACAGTGTCCACGTACCTGTTCCAGGGCCATAATTATCTGTAGATCTTGCACTGGCACCTGTAGTCAGTAAGATCCACAGTAGTCGTCTAGGGGTCTTAAAACAATATTTACATTTGGTCTGTAATAATTAAGAATTTGAGTTGTCGGAACAGTTCCCATATTGTTTGGTTGATTTCTATGATAACTTGTTATTATTTGGGACACGGTATGGGACGTGTTATATAACTGAATTGTATGATAGTTGTTGTGGAAACTTCTGAACAATCTGTTTCGCTCAGTGCCGCGCCCCGATGATTCCGCCATCGGTTGGGGTGTGACAGATTTGGTATCAGAGCCATAACTATAGGGAATTAGGTTAGACACGATCTAGTCCGGATCGCTGTCTTAGAGACCTAGACTATAGTTAGGAACCAAGAGACCAAGTTTACGTGCTTATTTTATGTTGTTTCCTTCTATTCTATCAATACATCCGAACTCCGAGCCAAATTTTGTAGTTTGGACGGGATTAGGAGTGAAACCCGCAAATTCCTGCCTAAATTACAAATTTTGCCAATTATTTTTTTTTTGCAAATTTCTATCAACAAACGGGGGGAAAGTTATACCAAATTCGGGGCTGAAACCCATGAATTGATGAGAACTTCCTCTAAATTTTCTTAAAACAAGGAAGAAATTGCTAAGCTAGGGGTGAAACCCTAACCTTGGCAGTTTTTCCGATTTTATTTTATCTCGCCAAGGCAATTGACGGACTCCAACGACCTGAACTCACGAGTATGACCTAGAATGCGCATGCGTAATGCCCAAGAATCGAGGCAGAAACATGTCCCCTAGAGTCGAAAGTGACGACAAGTCAACTGCGAATAGTTAAATCGCCATGGTTAGTCAAAGTCTAGTAGCCGCAGACAATCCATTTTTCGATTTGAGTGTTGCTTTGTTGATTTTTATATGATTTACCTGTTTACGTGCTTTAAGGTTTGTTGATTGCTCCCTTTGCTATCAATCAGCGTGACTTTTGTTGCTACCCTATCTCGATTCGAATCCCTGTTGATGTGATCTAAACGAAACCAGTGTGCTAGGCTACGCTATACGATTAAGTTAGACGATACAAGGTGAAGCTATCCGATATGCAAAACAAACGACACTCGACATGTGGATATAGGTTTCTGTTTTCTGACTGCTTCTGTGATAAAATTTCGTACGTGTTTAGGAAATTAAGTGCTCTATTTGCTTAATTGCTTCTGTGCTTGAGTTGCTTCTGTGCTTATGTGTCTCTGTGATTATGTGTTTATGTGTTTATATGTGTTACGTGACGCGAGATGCGACGTGATTCTAAGCTTTAGTAAACTAAGACGTGCGAGATTCGAATTCGTTGTGTTGAGCCCTATGGCGATGTCTATTGCAGACCATGTCGTCATCATCCAGGCCTCGTCAACGTCTTACTCGTCGGGAGAAGAGAGATCGTCGTCTTGCTGCTATCCTCTCTAAAACAGTAGCAAAGGCTGTGAGTGAAGTATTCGAGAACGCAAGCAAGTCATCTGAGGAATCCCGAACCCTCACGCCCAAAGACTCCAACAAAGCTACTTTTAGCTTCAAACAATTCAAGGCATGTGGGCCAAGAGAGTTTACCGGTGAAGATGGCCCTACGGCTCTGTTTCATTGGTTTGACTCTGTGGAAGTTACCCTTCGTCAAAGCGGATGCCCAGATCATCTCCGTACTCTCAATGCTACCGGTGTTTTCCAGTCACGAGCCTTGGACTGGTGGACCGCAGAAAGGAACAAGCGCGGGAACGACGCTGCATACGAGCTGACGTGGAAGGAATTGAAAGCGATCATGATGGACGAGTTCTGTCCTCCCCACGAACGCCAAAAGTTGGAGGATGAGTTCTGGAGTATCAAGCAGAAGGAGGGCGACAACGCTGGTCTCACTGCCCGTTTCAAGCAGTTGAGCATTATCTGTCCAGACCAGGTCAAGACTTCTGACATGACCATCAAGAAATACATCCGTGCTCTTCCGGATTGTGTTGCAGATTTTGTTCACGCCGCCAAACCCGCAACGATCGAGGAAACCTACCTACTCGCCGCTGAGATTAACGACAAGCGAGTTAAGGCTGGTGTCTGGGATAAGCCAAACAAGTCTCTGCATCAAGTCACCGCAGCATCAACCGACAACCCTACTGCTCAAGCCTCCAAGTCCTCAAGGAGAAGAAAGAAGAAGAGTTGCGCTGCCGCAACCACTGCTACTCCACTACAGTCTGTACCCGCGCAGCAGCAACAGCCACAGCGTTCAGCGCCAGTGATCAATGCGCCGCCAGCTAAGCGTGCGTACACCGGCCCCCACCCACTCTGTGCTACATGTTCTTATCATCACCCGGTGGGTGTGGCCTGCCGATTCTGCGCTCACTGTAACGTCTACGGGCATTTCACTGCGAGTTGTCGCTATGGTCCCCGTCAAGCTCAAGCTCAAGTCGCTGTCAACCAAGCTCTACTCCCTGCTCCTCAAGCTCCTCAAGCTGCACAGGCCCCAGCAAACAATGTTCGGACCTGCTTTGCATGTGGTGACCCTAACCACTTCGCAAACCGGTGCCCGAACAGGGTGGTGAAACAAGAAGCTCAACAACCCCAGCAACAACAACAACAGCCTCAACAACAAGCCGCTCACGCCAGAACTTTCAACATCAATGCACGTCAGGCTCAAGCTGACAACAACGTGGTCAATGGTACGTTCCTTGTGAATGGTATATATGCATCATGTTTGTTTGATACTGGAGCCGATAACTGCTTTGTGTCATTTGAATTTGAGAAGCTTCTTAGACGTAAGCGCTCTTATCTTTCGACACCCTTCGAAGTAGAAGTTGCTACCGGGAGAACCATTGCTGTCAATTTTGTGCTCCGTGATTGTACTCTCAAGCTCAACAATCATATATTCCCGATTAATCTCATTCCAATGCAGCTCGGAAGTTTCGATGTCATAGTAGGCATGGACTTTCTTCGTGAAAACCATGCTGAAGTTGTGTGTGCTGATAAGATGATTCGTTTTGTGCTAGCTAGTGGTGATACTCTATGTGTTTATGGTGAAACTACTGCGAAAGATCTCAAGCTCATGTCCTGTCTTCAAGCTCGCAAATATCTCCGCAAGGAATATCGAGCCTTCTTGGCCAACATTGTTGTAGCAGAGACGGACAAGAAAAAGAAAGTTGAAGTCAATGATGTTCCTGTTGTCCGAGAATTTCCTCAGGTGTTCCCTGATGCTCTTCCTGGATTACCTCCAAGTCGTGATATCGACTTTCGAATCGACCTTATTCCAGGAGCCAACCCAGTAGCCAAGGCTCCGTATCGACTCGCTCCATCTGAGATGCGAGAACTCTCGAACCAACTCCAAGAGTTACTTGAAAAAGGCTTCATTCGCCCGAGCACTTCTCCATGGGGCGCGCCAGTCCTTTTTGTCAAGAAGAAGGACGGGTCGTTCCGGATGTGCATCGATTACCGGGAATTGAACAAGCTGACCATCAAGAACCGATACCCCTTACCAAGAATCGATGACCTGTTTGACCAACTACAAGGTGCTCAGTGTTTCTCCAAGATTGATCTACGTTCAGGCTACCATCAGTTGCGGATTCAAGAGGAAGACATACCCAAAACCGCCTTTCGAACCCGATACGGCCACTACGAATTTGTTGTCATGCCTTTTGGTTTAACCAACGCACCCGCGGTCTTTATGGATCTGATGAATCGCGTGTGTAAACCGTTCTTAGATCGTTTTGTCATTGTATTTATCGACGATGTACTGATCTATTCCAGATCGAGGGCCGAACATGCGCAACATTTGCGATTGGTTCTCGAGTTGCTTCAGGGAAACCAACTCTACGCCAAATTCTCCAAGTGTGAGTTCTGGTTGGAGGAGGTTCAATTTCTGGGTCACATTGTGAATAGTCGGGGTATACACGTTGATCCTGCAAAGATTGAGGCAGTCAAGGGATGGGTTACGCCAAAGAATCCGTCAGAAGTTCGCTCTTTTCTCGGATTAGCTGGTTACTACCGACGATTCATCGAAGGATTCTCAAAGATTGCTGTACCGCTTACCTCCCTTACCCATAAAGACAAGCCTTTTGTGTGGGGAACCGCGCAGGAAACTGCTTTCCAAACCCTCAAACACATGCTGTGCCATGCACCAGTTCTTACACTGCCGGACGGAAGCGATGACTTCGTTGTCTATTGTGATGCTTCAAACCTTGGACTAGGCTGTGTTCTCATGCAACGAGACAAGGTTATAGCTTACGCATCTCGACAGCTCAAAATCCACGAGAAGAATTATACAACCCATGACCTCGAGCTAGGCGCAGTTGTCTTTGCCTTAAAGATTTGGCGACACTACCTGTATGGTACAAAGTGTACGATCTTCACCGATCACAAGAGCCTACAACATATCTTTAACCAGAGGGAACTCAATATGCGTCAACGCCGATGGGTAGAACTTCTCAACGACTACGACTGTGAGATCCGTTATCACCCAGGCAAGGCGAATGTAGTTGCAGACGCCCTCAGCAGAAAGAATTACGTGATAGGTGTTCGAAACATCCAGGCTCAGTATAACCTCGAAGCTCTCATCCGCGAAGCACAACACGCATGCTTCAACGAGCGTACGTTGAAGAAAGAACGAATCTATCACGATGGAACTCAGCTTGTGAGCAAAGCCAACGGGATATTCTATTATCTGGACCGAATCTGGGTTCCGAGGAGGACAGATTTGCGAAAGATCATCATGAACGAAGCCCACAAATCCCGATATTCCATTCATCCCGGTGCGGACAAAATGTACCAAGACCTTCGCTACAAGTACTGGTGGCCTGGGATGAAAAGGGATATTGCTCTATATGTTGGTAGCTGTTTAACTTGTGCAAGAGTCAAGGCTGAACACCAAAGACCTTCAAGCTTACTCGAACAACCGCCGATACCCGTATGGAAGTGGGAAAGCATAGCTATGGATTTCATAACTAAGCTTCCGACCACGCCATCAGGTCACGACAGTATTTGGGTTATAGTCGACCGTCTGACCAAATCAGCCCACTTTCTGCCAATACGAGAAGACTATAAGGTGGCCAAACTAGCCCAAATCTACACCGACGAGATCATTAAGAATCATGGTACGCCTCGAGACATCATTTCGGATCGCGATGCTCGGTTTACATCGAGATTGTGGGAAACTTTTCAAGCAGCTCTAGGAACGACGCTGAATTTGAGTACTGCATTCCACCCGCAAACCGACGGGCAGACTGAAAGAACGATTCGTACTATTGAAGACATGCTCCGTGCGTGTGTTATTGATTTTGGTGGTAGTTGGAGCAAACACCTACCGTTGGTCGAATTTTCGTACAATAATAGCTATCACTCCAGCATCGAAATGGCACCTTTCGAAGCCTTGTATGGTAGGAGATGTCGCTCGCCTATTGTATGGCACGAGGTCGGTCATTCACAATTGACTGGACCCGAGATTCTACAAGAAACGACTGACAAGATCCACCAAATAAGGGAAAATTTGGTAAAGGCCCGGGATAGACAAAAGATGTACGCCGATAAACGACGCAGGCCCCGCGAATTTGCAGTTGGCGACTACGTGCTCCTAAAGGTATCGCCTTGGAAGGGAGTAGTCCGATTCGGCAAAAGAGGGAAACTTGCGCCTCGATTTGTTGGACCTTTTAAGATTCTGGAAAGAATCGGTAAGGTTGCCTACAAACTCGAATTACCGGAGGAACTCAGCAATGTCCACCCGACTTTCCATATTTCAAACCTTCGAAAATGCGTAGCCGACCACGACGCAATAATACCACTCGACGATCTTCAGGTCAATGAGACGCTACACTTCGTGGAAAAGCCTGTCGAAATCATGGACCGACAGACCAAGCAACTCAGACGCTCTCGCATTCCTATTGTAAAAGTACGATGGGAAGGCAAACGAGGCGCAGAGTTCACTTGGGAACTCGAAAGTGACATGAAGGCCAAGTACCCGCAGTTATTCAGGTAGATCTGAAGCATCAAATAGGTAAAATCACACGGCGATGTACGGTTCTCGGCCTAATTTCGGGACGAAATTCCCTAAAGGAGGGGAGACTGTAACACCCCGTGTTTTCCAAAGTCAAAGTCAAAGTCAAGTGTTGACTGTTATTGGAATTAAAGATTAATAAAGATTAATTTCATTTTAGTTTCATTTTGATTTTCGTATTATTTGGAGTAAGTGTTGTATAATTAAACTAATCGACCGATAATCGAACTATGAATCAACGATCGACTGTGAATGATAGGAAGTAACAACGCAATAAAGCAAGTCAATCAATAATCAAGCTAATCAAATCAAGCATCAAACTCAAGTGTGGGGATTTTAGTACTTTTATACGTGTGTGTGCCTTATGTGTTATTTGTGCATGTTTACTTTTATGTTAAAGTGTGTGGTGAATCAATCAAATCAATCAAGACTCGAAGGTGAATCAAACTCAATCAAAACCGACCTTGGAAACGAGTTGTAAGGATGCTTGCATGTTAGATATAGTAGTTGGGACTAAAAGTAATTTGATTAGGAATTCTATCATCCTCAAATCATCGTTCATCGAACTCGAAATATCGAAAATCGTCGCGAAACACTCAAAATCAGGCAAGCCGTTCGAACAGGGCAACCTGAACGAACAGGCTAGCCGATCGAACAGGGCAACCTGATCGAACAGGCTAGCCGATCGAACAGGACTGTTCGATCGGACAGCTGCTCGATCGGGAATGCTGTTCGATCAGCTAACCTTTCCTCTTTTGGAAGCCTATAAATAGGGCTGTCTTTGTCAAACTTTCCACTTTTGGAAAAGCTCTGACCGACCAGCCTCTTCTTCTCACTAAATCCAAGATTTCTCTCAAACCTGTAAGTATTTCACTCTAATCTTTGTACGTTTTTGTTCATTAATCGATTCTCCATCTTTCCATCTTTCAAAATCTGAATTTCATCCATGAAATCACCAAGATCTAGGCGTTCTTGAGTGATGTCATCATGGTGTTCTTGGTGTTCATCAAGAACATCATGTTCTTGACTTCATTCAACCATGAATAAGCTAGATCTAACCGATTTCCACATCAATAACTTAAAATCTTCCAAAGATCTTAACATTTCACGGTGGAAAAAGATTGGAAGATGGGTTTTCATCTATCTTTCAACTCTTTTACACTCAAAAAGGGTGAAAACGAGACTTGAACCGACTTACAAATCAACCTAAACAAACACATGGTTCAAGATCCGGGTTTTACCAAGAGATTTACCGATCTCGGGTTGAATGTTGAACTTAGGTTCCAAACCGTCTCTGACCGAGTTTGGGTGATTCCTGCTCAAGTCAGTAGGCTAAATGGGGACTTCAGCTTTGTGGTTCAACTCGTAGTCAAGATATCTCTAAAACATCAACAATTAACAGGAATACCCAAGTGTTAGGTGAAAAGTTAACCAAATCGAGAAGCTGGCCGAACGGCTAGGCTGTTCGATCGAACAGCCCAACCGAACGACTATGCCAGCCGATCGGTTAGGCTAACCGATCGACTAGCACTTAGACCCACCAACTCACAAAAAGTGTAGTATTGACGAGGTACTGTTCGATCGACTACGCCACTCGATTGTAATCATTACTGCTCGGATCATGAGATACTATACTTTAAAACACTTAGATTTTTGAAACAATGGAATGTCACCCGATCGAGCATGCTAACCGATCGAGTGACATCTTGCCAAGTCTGCAATGCTAACCGATCGGTTGGGCTAACCGATCGAACAACTGTTCGATCGACCAACTTGAAAGGTAGTACAAGCCATCATACACAAACACATCCTTCACATCAAAGGAAGAAACAATCCACTTGAAGGAACCAGCCGATCAAGCCAGCCAGCCGATCGAATGGATGTTCGAACGGACTTTCAACCCAATCGAACAGCCCACTCGATCGAACTGCTGTCCGATCGATTGGCCTATCCGATCCAGTTTTCCTTTGTTTACTTTTTCCGCGTTACTCATCGTTATGTTATCAAACTATTCAGGCTAACCTATTCTCAGTGCTCCCTTCAATCCACAATCAACCACTGTGAGTATACTCGATCCCTTTTTGCTTTCAGCACTTTTGGGTGTTACATACGTAAACTATCAAAATCACAATCAACACAAACTACTTGAACGCTAACCGATTTGCATGTGCTACTTGACTAAATGATTGCTGTTTATTATGTTTACACGTGGAGTGCTATCTACCTGCTTTAGCAACATAGTACTATAGTTTGGACTCAGCACCCGTTCACACGGGGGTTGCTAAGGACAATTACTTGCATGGATTACGGTGGTAATCATGTATTGCGAACTGTCTCGGACAGTCAACCCGCAGTCGTTGGTATCAATGGTCCCATGTTGATAATTTACATGCATCGTTTTCCCTTGTGTACGTGCTTGGTTATGCGTAAACTATTCGAACTCTATATGCTATATCAAACTTGTGTACTCACCTTTACATTATATGTATTGACTTTTATTTTAACGTATGTGACAGGTGTTTAAGCTACTAGCGTGCTAGGGAAGCGGGCAATAATAAACTTCTAGGAGTCTGTGTCCTTAGGAAGTGTCCACGTCCTGTTCCAGGGCCATAATTATCTGTAGATCTTGCACTGGCACCTGTAGTCAGTAAGATCCAC